>NC_064649.1:152442490-152746768 GCF_023864345.2 Schistocerca serialis cubense | reverse complement strand
GATACACTAAACCCAAAGTGAAGCATCAGAATCTAAAACTGGACTCACAGGAGAGGTTCAAATCATAGAAAGTTTGAGTGACAGTCCTCTTGTACTAAAGTCGGCATTGTGCCTTTTGTATAAAATTCGGATGCAATTTCTGTGTTTCATCGTCAATAAGAAGGTCCAAGGGATAATGTAATCCTGAAGTCATGCATCAGAATCTAAAACTGGACTCACAGGAGATGTTCAAATCATAGAAAGTTAGAGTGTCACTCCACTTGTACTTAAGAGGGCATTGTGCCTTTTGTATTAAATTCGGATGCAGTTTCGGTGTTTCATCGCCAATAAGTAGGTCCAAGGGATACAGTAAACTTTAAGTGAAGCATCGGAATCTAAAACAGGACTCACAGGAGAGGTTCAAATACGTAGAAAGTTAGAGTGTCAGTCCTCTTGTACTTAAGTTGGCATTGTGCCTTTTGTATTACATTCGGATGCAATTTCTGTGTTTCATCGTCAATAAGAAGGTCCAAGGGATACACTAAACACAAAGTGAAGCATCGGAATCTAAAACTGGACTCACAGGAGAGGTTCAAATCATAGAAAGTTTGAGTGACAGTCCTCTTGTACTTAAGTCGGCAATGTGCCTTTTGTTTTAAATTCGGATGCAATTTCTGTGTTTCATCGTCAATAAGTAGGTCCAAGGGGTACAGTAAACCTGAAGTGAAGCATCGTAATCTAAAACTGGACTCACAGGACAGGTTCAAGTCATAGAAAGTTAGAGTGTCAGTCCTCTTGTACTTAAGTCGGCATTGTGCCTTTTGTATAAAATTCGGATGTAATTTCTGTGTTTCATCGTCAATAAGAAGGTCCAAGGGATACAGTAATCCTGAAGTCATGCATCAGAATCTAAAACTGGACTCACAGGAGATGTTCAAATCATAGAAAGTTAGAGTGTCAGTCCACTTGTTCTTAAGACGGCATTTTGCCTTTTGTATTAAATTCGGATGCAATTTCGGTGTTTCATCGTCAATAAGAAGGTCCAAGGGATACAGTAAACCTTAAGTGAAGCATCGGAATCTAAAACAGGACTCACAGGAGATTTTCAAATACGTAGAAAGTTAGAGTGTCAGTCCTCTTGTACTTAAGTCGGCATTGTGCCTTTTGAATATAATTCCGATGCAATTTCTGTGCTTCATCGTCAATAAGAAGGTCCAAAGGATACACTAAACCTAAGGTGAAGCATCGGAATCTAAAATTGGACTCACTGGAGAGGTTCAAATCATAGAAAGTTAGAGTGTCAGTCCTCTTGTACTTAAGTCGGCATTGTGCCTTTCCTATAAAATTCGGATGCAATTTCTGTCTTTCATCGTCAATAAGAAAGTCCAAGGGATACAGTAAACCTGAAGGGAAGCATCGGAATCTAAAACTGGACTCACAGGAGAGGTTCAAATCATAGAAAGTTAGAGTGTCATTCTTCTTGTACTTAAGTCGGCATTGTGCCTTTTGTATTATATTCGGACGCAATTTCTGTTTTTCATTGTCAATAAGAAGGTCCAAGGGATACAGTAACCTGAAGTGAAGCATCGGAATCTAAAACTGGACCCACAGGAGAGGTTCAAATCATAGGAAGTTAGAGTGTCAGTCCCCTTGTACTTAAGTCGGCATTGTGCCTTTTGAATTTAATTCCGATGCAATTATTGTACTTCATCGTCAATAAGAAGGTCCAAGGGATACAGTAACCTGAAGTGAAGCATCGGAATCTAAAACTGGACCCACAGGAGCGGTTCAAATCATAGGAAGTTAGAGTGTCAGTCCTCTTGTACTTCAGTCGGCATTGTGCCTTTTGAATTGTATTCCGATGCAATATCTGTGCTTCATCGTCAATAAGAAGCTCCAAGGGATACACTAAACCTGAGGTGAAGCATCGGAATCTAAAACTGGACTCACAGGAGAGGTTCAAATCATAGAAAGTTAGAGTGTCAGTCCTCTTGTACTTAAGTCGGCATTGTGCCTTTTGTATTAAATTCGGATGCAATTTCTGTGTTTCATAGTCAATAAGAAGGTCCAAGGTATACAGAAACCTGAAGTGAAGAAAGGGAATCTGAAACTGGACTCACAGGAGAGGTTCAAATCATAGCAAGTTAGAGTGTCAGTCCTCTTGTACTTAAGTCGGCATTGTGCCTTTTGTACTAAATTCGGATGCAATATTTGTTTCTCATCGTCAATAAAAAGGTCCAAGGGATACAGTAAACCTGAATAGAAGCATCGGAATCTAAAACTGGACTCTCACGAGAGGTTCAAATCATAGAAAGTAGTTAGAGTGTCAGTCCTCTTGTACTTAAGTTGGCATTGTGCCTATTGTATTAAATTCGGATGCAATTTCTGTGTTTCATCGTCAATAAGAACATCCAAGGTATACAGTAAACCTGAAGTGAAGCATCGGAATCTAAAACTGGACTCACAGGAGAGGTTCAAATCATAGAAAGTTAGAGTGTCAGTCATCTTGTACTTAAGACGGCATTGTGCCTTTTGTATTAAATTCGGATGCAATTTCTGTACTTCATCGTCAATAAGAAGGCCCAAGGCATACAGTAAACCTGAAGTGAAGCTTCGGAATCTAAGACTGGACTCACAGGAGAGGTTCAAATCATAGAAAGTTAGAGAGTCAGTCCTCTTGTACTTAAGTTGGCATTGTGACTTTTGTATTAGATTCGGATGCAATTTCTGTGGTTCATCGTCAATAAGAAGGTCCAAGGGATACACTAAACCCAAAGTGAAGCCTCGGAATCTAAAACTGGACTCACAGGAGAGGTTCAAATCATAGAAAGTTAGAGTGACAGTCCTCTTGTACTTAAGTCGGCATTGTGCCTTTTGTATTAAATTCGGATGCAATTTCTGTGTTTCATCGTCAATAAGTAGGTCCAAGAGATACAGTAAACCTGAAGTGAAGCTTCGTAATCTAAAGCTGGACTCACAGGAGAGGTTCAAGTCAAAGAAAATTAGTGTGTCAGTCCTCTTGTACTTAAGTCGGCATTGTGCCTTTTCTATAAAATTCGGATGCAATATCTGTGTTTCATCGTCAATAAGAAGGTCCAAGGGATACAGTAAACCTGAAGTGAAGCATCATAATCTAAAACTTGGACTCACAGGAAAGGTTCAAATCATAGAAAGTTAGAGTGTCAGTCCTCTTGTACTTATGTCGGCATTGTGCCTTTTGTATTAAATTTGGATGCTATTTCTGTGTTTCATCGTCAATAAGGTCCAAGGGATACAGTAAACCTGAAGTGAAGCATCGGAAACTAAAACTGGACTCACAGGAGAGGTTGAAATCATAGGAAGATGGAGTGTGTGTCCACTTGTACTTAAGTTGGCATTGTGCCTTTTGTATTAAATTCGGATGCAATTTCTGTGCTTCATCGTCAATCAGAAGGTCCAAGGTATACAGTAAACCTGAAGTGAAGCATCGGAATCTAAAACTGGACTCACAGGAGTGGTTCAAATCATAGAAAGTTAGAGTGTCAGTCCTCTTGTACTTAAGTCGGCATTGTGCCTTTTGTATTAAATTCGCTTGCAATTTCTGGGTTTCATCTTCAATAAGAAGGTCCAAGGGATACAGTAAACCTGAAGTGAAGCATCGGAATCTGAAAGTGGACTCACTTGAGAGGTTCAAATCATAGAAAGTTAGAGTGTCAGTCCTCTTGTACTTAAGTCGGCATTGTGCCATTTGTATTATATTCGGATGCAATTTCTGTGTTTCATCGTCAATAAGGAGGTCCAGGGTATACAGTAAACCTCAAGTGAAGCATGGGAATCTGAAACTGGACTCACAGGAGAGGTTCAAATCATAGCAAGTTAGAGTGTCAGTCCTCTTGTACTTAAGTCGGCATTGTGCCTTTTGTTTTAAATTCGGATGCAATATCTGTTTCTCATCGTCAATAAGAAGGTCCAAGGGATACAGTAAACCTGAAGTGAAGCATCGGAATCTAAAACTGGACTCTCAGGAGAGGTTCAAATCAAAGAAAGTAGTTAGAGTGTCAGTCCTCGTGTACTTAAGACGGCATTGTGCCTTTTGTATTAAATTCGGATGCAATTTCTGTGTATCATCGTCAATAAGAAGATCCATGGTATACAGTAAACCTGAAGTGAAGCATCGGAATCTAAAACTGGACTCACAGGAGAGGTTCAAATCATAGAAAGTTAGAGTGTCAGTCCTCTTGTACTTAAGTCGGCATTGTGCCTTTTGTATTAAATTCGGATGCAAATTCTGTGTTTCATCGTCAATAAGAAGTTCCAAGGGATACAGTAACCTGAAGTGAAGGATCGGAATCTAAAACTGGACTCACAGGAGAGGTTCAAATCATAGGAAGTTAGAGTGTCAGTCCCTTGTACTTAAGTCGGCATCGTGCCTTTTGAATTTAATTCCGATGCAATTTCTGTACTTCTTGTCAATAAGATGGTAAAAGTGATACAGTGAATCTGAAGCGAAGCATCGGATTCTAAAACTGGACTCACAGGAGCGGTTCAAATCATAGAAAGTTAGAGTGTCAGTTCTCTTGTACTTAAGTCGGCATTGTGCCTTTTGTATTAAATTCGGATGCAATTTCTGTGCTTCATCGTCAATCAGAAGGTCCAAGGTATACAGTAAACCTGAAGTGAAGCATCGGAATCTAAAACTGGACTCACAGGAGTGGTTCAAATCATAGAAAGTTAGAGTGTCAGTCCTCTTGTACTTAAGTCGGCATTGTGCCTTTTGTATTAAATTCGCTTGCAATTTCTGGGTTTCATCTTCAATAAGAAGGTCCAAGGGATACAGTAAACCTGAAGTGAAGCATCGGAATCTGAAAGTGGACTCACTTGAGAGGTTCAAATCATAGAAAGTTAGAGTGTCAGTCCTCTTGTACTTAAGTCGGCATTGTGCCATTTGTATTATATTCGGATGCAATTTCTGTGTTTCATCGTCAATAAGGAGGTCCAGGGTATACAGTAAACCTGAAGTGAAGCAACGGAATCTAAAACTGGACTCACAGGAGAGGTTCAAATCATAGAAAGTTAGAGTGTCAGTCCTCTTGTACTTAAGTCGGCATTGTGCCTTTTCTATTAAATTCGGATGCAATTTCTGTGTTTCATCGTCAATAAGAAGGTCCAAGCGATATAGTAAACCTGAAGCATCAGAATCTAAGACTGGACTCACAGGAGAGGTTTAAATCATAGGAAGTTAGAGTGTCAGTCCTCTTGTACTTAAGTCGGCATTGTTCCATCTGTATTAAATTCGGTTGCAATTTCTGTGTTCCATCGTCAATAAGATGGTCCTAGGAATATGGTAAACCTGAAGTGAAGCATCGGAATCTAAAACTGGACTCACAGGAGAGGTTCAAATCATAGAAAGTGAGAGTGTCAGCCCTGTTGTATTTAAGTCGGCATTGTGACTTTTGTATTAAAGTCGGATGCAATTTCTGTGTTTCATCGTCAATAAGGAGGTCCAAGGGATACAGTAAACCTGAAGTGAAGCATCGGAATCTAAAACTGGACTCACAGGAGAGGTTCAAATCATTGAAAGTTAGACTGTCAGTCCTCTTGTACTTAAGTCGGCATTGTGCCTTTTGTATTACATTCGGATGCAATTTATGTGTTTCATCGTCAATAAGAAGGTCCAAGGGATACAGGAAACCCTTAAGTGAAGCATCGGAATCTAAAACTGGACTCACAGGAGAGGTTCATATCATAGAAAGTTAGTGCGTCAGTCCTCTTGTACTTAAGTCGGCATTCTGCCTTTTGTATTAAATTCGGATGCAATTTCTGTGCTTCATCGTCAATAAGAAGGTCTAAGGAATACAGTAAAACCTGAAGTGAAGCATCGGAATCTAAAACTGGACTCACAGGAGAGGTGCAAATCATAGAAGGTTAGAGTGTCAGTTCTCTTGTACTTAAGTCGGCATTGTGCCTTTTGTATTAAATTCGGATGCAATTTCTGTGCTACATCGTCAATAAGAAGGTCTAAGGTCTACATAAACCTGAAGTGAAGCATCGGAATCTAAAACTGGACTCACAGGAGAGGTTCAAATCATAGAAGTTTAAAGTGTCAGTCCTCTTGTGCTTAAGTCGGCATTGTGCCTTTGAATGTAATTCCGATGCAATTTCTGTGTTTCATCGTCAATATGAAGGTCCAAGGTATACTGTAAACCCGAAGTGAAGCATCGGAATCTAAAACTGGACCCACAGGAGAGGTCCAAATCATAGAAAGTTATAGTGTCAGTCCACTTGCACTTAAGTCGGCATTGTGCCTTTTGAATTTAAATCCGATGCAATTTCTGTGCTTTATCGTCAATACGTAGGTCCAAGGGACAAAGTAGACTTGAAGTCAAGCATCGGAATCTATAACTGGACTCACAGGAGAGGTTCAAATCATAGAAAGTTAGAGTGTCAGTCCTCTTGTACTTAAGTCGGCATTGTGCCCTCTGAATACAATTCCGATGCAATTTCTGTGCTTCATCGTCATTAAGAGGGTCCAAGGTATACAGTAAACGTGAAGGGAAGCATCGGAATCTAAAACTGGACTCACAGGAGAGGTTCAAATCATAGAAAGTTAGAGTGTCAGTCTTCTTTTACTTAATTCGGCATTGTGCCTTTTGAATTTAATTCCGATGCAATTTCTGTGCTTCATCGTCAATAAGAAGGTCCAAGGTATGCAGTAAACGTGAAGGGAAGCATCGGATTCTAAAACTGGACTCACAGGAGAGGTTCAAATCAAGAAAGTTAGAGTGTCAGTCCTCTTGTACTTAATTCGGCATTGTGCCTTTTGTATTAAATTCGGATGCAATTTCTGTGTTTCACCGTCAATAAGAAGGTGCAAGCGATACAGTTAACCTGAGGAGAAGCATCGGAATCTAAAACTGGACTCGCAGGAGAGGTTCAAATCATAGAAAGTTACAGTGTCAGTCCTCTTGTACTGAGGTCGGCATTGTGCCGTTTTTGTATTAAATTCGGATGCAATTTCTGTGTTTCATCGTCAATATGAAGCTCAAAGGGATACAGTTAACCTGAAGTGAAGCATCGGAATCTGAAACTGGACTCACAGGAGAGGTTCAAATCATTGAAAGTTAGAGTGTCAGGCCTCTTGTACTTAAGTCGGCATTGTGCCTTTTGAATTTAATTCCGATGCAATTTCTGTGTTTCTTCGTCAATAAGAAGGTCCAAGGAACACAGAAATCTGAAGTGAAGAACCGGAATGTAAAACTGGACTCACAGGAGAGGTTCAAATCATAGAAAGTTAGAGCGTCAGTCCTCTTGTACTTAAGCCGGCATTGTGCCTTTTGTATTAATTTCCGATGCAATTTCTGTGTTTCATCATCATCTTAGAAGGTCCCAGGGATACAGTAAATCTGAAGTGAAGCATCGGAATCTCAATCTGGACTCACAGAAGAGGTTCAAATCATAGAAAGTTAGAGTGTCAGTCCTGTTGTACTTAAGTCGGTATTGTGCCTTTTGAATTTAATTCCGATGCAATTTCTGTGTTTCATCGTCAATAAGAAGGTCCAAGGATATACAGTAAACATGAAGTGAAGCATCGGAATCTAAAACTGTACTCACAGGAGAGGTTCAAATCATAGAATGTTAGAGTGTCAGTCCACTTGCACTTAAGTCGGCATTGTGGCTTTTGAATTTAAATCCGATGCAATTTCTGTGCTTAATCGTCATTACGAAGGTCCAAGGGACAAAGTAGACTTGAAGTGAAGCATCGGAATCCATAACTGGACTCACAGGAGAGATTCAAATCATAGAAAGCTAGAGTGTCAGTCCTCTTGTACTTAAGTCGGCATTGTGCCCTCTGAATTCAATGCCGATGCAATTTCTGTGTTTCATCGTCAATAAGAATGTCCAAGGTATACAGAAAACCTGACGTGAAGCGTCGGAATCTAAAACTGGACTCACAGGAGAGGTTCAAATCATAGAAAGTTAGAGTGTCCGTCCTCTTGTACTTATGTCGGCATTGTGCCTTTTGTATTAAATTCGGATGAAATTTCTGTGTTTCATCGTCAAAAAGGAGGTCCAAGGGATACAGTAAACCTGAAGTGATGCATCGGAATCTGAAACAGGACTCACAGGAGAGGTTCAAATCATCGAAAGTTAGAGTGTCAGTCCTTTTGTACTTAAGTCGACATTGTGCCTTTTGTATTAAGTTTGGATGCAATTTCTGTGTTTCATCTCAATAAGAAGGTCCAAAGGATACAGTAAACCTGAAGTAAATCATCGGAATCTAAAACTGGACTCACAGGAGAGGTTCAAATCATAGAAATTTAGAGTGTCAGTCCTCTTGTAGTTAAGTCGGCATTGTGCCTTTTGAATGTAATTCGGATGCAATTTCTGTGTTTCATCGTCAATAAGAAGGTCCAAGGTATACAGTAAACCTGAAGTGAAGCATCGGAATCTAAAACTGGACTCACAGGAGAGGTTCAAATCATAGAAAGTTAGAGTGTCAGTCCTCTTGTACTTAAGTCGGCATTGTTCCTTTTGTATTAAATTCGGTTGCAATTTCTGTGCTCCATCGTCAATAAGATGGTCCTAGGAATACAGTAAACCTGAAGTGAAGCATCGGAATCTAAAACTGGTCTCACAGGAGAGGTTCAAATCATAGAAAGTGAGAGTGTCAGCCCTGTTGTACTTAAGTCGGCATTGTGCCTTTTGTATTAAAGTCGGATGCAATTTCTGTGTTTCATCGTCAATAAGAAGGTCCAAGGGATACAGTAAACCTGAAGTGAAGCATCGGAATCTAAAACTGGACTCACAATAGAGGTTCAAACGATTGAAAGTTAGACTGTCAGTCCTCTTGTACTTAAGTCGGCATTGTGCCTTTTGTATTAAATTCGGATGCAATTTCTGTGCTTCATCGTCAATAAGAAGGTCTAAGGAATACAGTAAAACCTGGAGTGAAGCATCGGAATCTAAAACTGGACTCACAGGAGAGGTTCAAATCATAGAAGGTTAGAGTGTCAGTCCTCTTGTACTTAAGTCGGCATTGTGCCTTATTTTTAAATTCGGATGCAATTTCTGTGCTACATCGTCAATAAGACGGTGTAAGGACTACAGTAAACCTGAAGTGAAGCATCGGAATCTAAAACTGGACTCACAGGAGAGGTTGAAATCATAGAAGGTTAGAGTGTCAGTCCTCTTGTGCTTAAGTCGGCATTGTGTCTTTGAATGTAATTCCGATGCAATTTCTGTGTTTCATCGTCAATATGAAGGTCCAAGGTATACTGTAAACCTGAAGTGAAGAATCGGAATCTAAAACTGGACTCACAGGAGAGGTCCAAATCATAGAAATTTAGAGTGTCAGTCCACTTGCATTTAAGTCGGCATTGTGCCTTTTGAATTTAAATCCGATGCAATTTCTGTGCTTCATACTCAATACGAAGGTCCAAGGGACAAAGTAGACTTGAAGTGAAGCATCGGAATCTATAACTGGACTCACAGGAGAGGTTCAAATCATAGAAAGTTAGAGTGTCAGTCCTCTAGTACTTAAGTCGGCATTGTGCCCTCTGAATACAATTCCGTTGCAATTTCTGTGCTTCATCGTCATTAAGAAGGTCCAAGGTATACAGTAAACGTGAAGGGAAGCATCGGAATCTAAAACTGGACTCACAGGAGAGTTTCAAATCATAGAAAGTTAGAGTGTCAGTCTTCTTGTACTTAATTCGGCATTGTGCCTTTAAATTTAATTCCGATGCAATTTCTGTGCTTCATCGTCAATAAGAAGGTCCAAGGTATACAGTAAACGTGAAGGGAAGCATCGGATTCTAAAACTGGACTCACAGGAGAGGTTCAAATCATAGAAAGTTAGAGTGTCAGTCCTCTTGTACTTAAGTCGGCATTGTGCCTTTTGAATTTAATTCCGATGCAATTTCTGTGTTTCATCGTCAATAAGAAGGTCCAAGGATATACAGTAAACCTGAAGTGAAGCATCGGAATCTACAACTGTACTCACAGGAGAGGTTCAAATCATAGAAAGTTAGAGTGTCAGTCTACTTGCACTTAAGTCGGCATTGTGCCTTTTGAATTTAAATCTGATGCAATTTCTGTGCTTCATCGTCAATACGAAGGTCCAAGGGACAATGTAGACTTGAAGTGAAGCATCGGAATCCATAACTGGACTCACAGGAGAGGTTCAAATCATAGAAAGTTAGAGTGTCAGTCCTCTTGTACTTAAGTCGGTATTGTGCGGTTTTTGTATTAAATTCGGATGCAATTTCTGTGTTTCATCGTCAATAAGAAGCTCCAGAGGATACAGTTAACCTGAAGTGAAGCATCGGAATCTGAAACTGGACTCACAGGAGAGGTTCAAATCATAGAAAGTTAGAGTGTCAGGCCTCTTGTACTTAAGTCGGCATTGTGCCTTTTGTATTAAATTCGGATGAAATTTCTGTGTTTCATCGTCAAAAAGAAGGTCCAAGGGATACAGTAAACCTGAAGTGATGCATCGGAAACTAAAACAGGACTCACAGGAGAGGTTCAAATCATAGAAAGTTAGAGTGTCAGTCCTTTTGTACTTAAGTCGGAATTGTGCCTTTTGTATTAAGATTGGATGCAATTTCTGTGTTTCATCGTCACTAAGAAGGTCCAAGGGATACAGTAAACCTGAAGTGAAACATCGGAATCTAAAACTGGACTCACAGGAGAGGTTCAAATCATAGAAAGTTAGAGTGTCAGTCCTATTGTACTTAAGTCGGCATTGTGCCTTTTGAATGTAATTCCGATGCAATTTCTGATGTGTCCTCAGCTGGGTAAACACCTAGTAGTTCGAGATGGCTGAAAATGCACGCTAGACTAACGCAGACGGGCGTGAAGTACTGGAACAGGCTTCGTAATTAATGCTATGATGAAAAGTACGTAACTGTATTAATATTTATCTTTTATCAATCATTGTGGTACATCGCTCTTGACGATACACAGGAGATTTTAATTACTATCACTGTAAGGCTAATGGCGCCTTGCTAGTTCTTAGCCATTAACTCAGCTGAAGGCTATTCTGTCCCTCGGCTAATGAGAGAGAAAGGCTTCATACATCTAGTCGCTAGCTAGGTCGTCCGTACAACTGGGCGGAGTGCTCTCTCGTATATCGAGACCTGCCTTGTGGTGGTGCTAGGTCTGCGATTACACAGTGGCGACACGCGGGTCCGACATGTACTAAATGGACCGCGGCCGATTTAAGCTACCACCTAGCAAGTGTGGTGTCTCGCGGTGACACCACAATTTCTGTGTTTCGTCGTCAATAAGAAGGTCCAAGGTATACAGTAAACGTGAAGTGAAGCATCGGAATCTAAAACTGGACTCGCAGGAGAGGTTCAAATCATAGAAGGTTAGAGTGTCAGTCCTATTGTACTTTACTCGGCATTGTGAATTTTGTATTAAATTCGGATGCAATTTCTGTGTTCCATCGTCAATAAGAAGCTCCAAGGGATACAGTAAACCTGAAGTGATGCATGTGAATCTAAAACAGGACTCACAGGAGAGGTTCAAATCATAGAAAGTTAGAGTGTCAGTCCTTTTGTACTTAAGTCGGCATTGTGTCTTTTGTTTTAAGTTTGGATGCAATTTCTGTGTTTCATCGTCAATAAGAAGGTCCAAGGTATACAGTATACCTGAAGTAAAGCATCGGAATCTAAAACTGGACTCACAGGAGAGGTTCAAATCATAGAAAGTTAGAGTGTCAGTCCTCTTGTACTTAAGTCGACATTGTGCCTTTTGAATGTAATTCCGATGCAATTTCTGTGTTTCATCGTCAATAAGAAGGTCAAAGGTATACTGTAAACCTGAAGTGAAGCATCGGAATCTAAAACGGGACTCACAGGAGAGATTAAAATCATAGAAATTTAGAGTGTCAGTCCTTTTGTACTTAAGTCGGCATTGTGCCTTTTGTATTAAATTCGGATGCAATTTCTGTGTTTCATCGTCAATAAGGAGATCCAAGGGATACAGTAAACCTGAAGTGGAGCATCGGAATCTGAAACTGGACTCACAGGAGAGGTTCAAATCATAGAAAGTTAGAGTGTCAGTCCTCTTGTACTTAAGTCGGCATTGTGCCTTTTGTATTAAATTTGGATGCAATTTCTGTGTTTCATCGTCAATAAGAAGAAGCCCAAGGGATACAGTAAACCTGAAGTGAAGCATCGGAATCTGAAACTGGGCTCACAGGATAGGTTCAAATCATAGAGAGTTAGAGTGTCAGTTCTTTTGTACTTAACTCGGCATTGTGCCTTTTGTATTAAATTCAGATGCAATTTCTGTGTTTCATAGTCAATATGAAGCTCCGAGGGATACAGTAATCCTTAAGTCATGATCCGGAATCTAAAACTGGACTCACAGGAGATGTTCAAATCATAGAAAGTTAGATTGTCAGTCCTCTTGTACTTAAGACGGCATTGTGCCTTTTGTATTAAATTCGGATGCAATTTCTGCGTTTCATCGTCAATGAGAAGGTCCAAGGGATACAGTAAACCTTAAGTGAAGCATCGGAATCTAAAACAGGACTCACAGGAGAGGTTCAAATCATAGAAAGTTAGAGTGTCAGTCCTCTTGTACTTAAGTCGGCATTGTGCCTTTTCTATTATATTCGAATGCAATTTCTGTGTTTCATCGTCAATAAGAAGATCCAAGGCATTCAGTAAACCTGAAGTGAAGCGTCGGAATCTATAACCGGACTCACAGGAAAGGATCAAATCATAGAAAGTCAGAGTGTCAGTCCTCTTGTACTTAAGTCGGCATTGTGCCTCTTGTATTAAATTCGGATGCAATTTCTGTGTTTCATCGTCAATAAGAAGGTCCACGGGATACAGTAAACCTGAAGTGAAGCATCGGAATCTATAAGTGGACTCACAGGTGAGGTTCATATCGTAGAAAGTTAGGGTGTCAGTCCTCTTGTATTTAAGACGGCATTGTGACTTTTGTATTAAATTCGGATGCAATTTCTGTGTTTCATCGTCAATAAGAAGGTCCAAGGGATACAGTAAACCTGAAGATAAGCATCGGAATCTAAAACTGGGCTCACAGGAGAGTGTTAGACTTCTTGTACTAAAGTCGGCATTGTGCCATTTGTTTAAATTCGGATTCAATTTCTGTGCTTCATCGTCAATAAGAAGGTCCAAGGTATACAGTAAACCTGAAGTAAAGCAACGGAATCTAAAACTGAACTCACAGGAGAGGTTCAAATCATAGAAAGTTAGAGTGTCAGTCCTCTTGTACTTAAGTCGGCATTGTGCCTTTTCTATTAAATTCGGATGCAATTTCTGTGTTTCATCGTCAATAAGAAGGTCCAAGGGACAAAGTAGACTTGAAGTGAAGCATCGGAATCTATAACTGGACTCACAGGAGAGGTCCAAATCATAGAAAGTTAGAGTGTCAGGCCTCTTGTACTTAAGTCGGCATTGTGCCTCTGAATACAATTCCGATGCAATTTCTGTGCTTCATCGTCATTAAGAAGGTCCAAGGTATACAGTAAACGTGAAGGGAAGCATCGGAATCTAAAACTGGACTCGCAGGAGAGGTTCAAATCATAGAAAGTGAGAGTGTCAGTCCTCTTGTACTTAAGTCGGCATTGTGCCGTTTTTGTATTAAATTCGGATGCAATTTCTGTGTTTCATCGTCAATAAGAAGATCCAAGGGATACAGTTAACCTGAAGTGAAGCATCGGAATCTGAAACTGGACTCACAGGAGAGGTTCAAATCATAGAAAGTTAGAGTGTCAGGCCTCTTGTACTTAAGTCGGCATTGTGCCGTTTTTGTATTAAATTCGGATGCAATTTCTGTGTTTCATCGTCAATAAGAAGATCCAAGGGATACAGTTAACCTGAAGTGAAGCATCGGAATCTGAAACTGAACTCACAGGAGAGGTTCAAATCATAGAAAGTTAGAGTGTCAGGCCTCTTGTACTTAAGTCGGCATTGTGCCTTTTGTATTAATTTCCGATGCAATTCCTGTGTTTCATCGTCAATAGGAAGGTCCAAGGGATACAATAAACCTGAAGTGAAGCATCGGAATCAAAAACTGTACTCACAGGAGAGGTTCAAATCATAGAAAGTTAGAGCGTCAGTCCTCTTGTACTTAAGCCGGCATTGTGCCTTTTGTATGATTTTCCGATGCAATTTCTGTGTTACATCATCTATTAGAAGGTCCCAGGGATACAGTAAATCTGAAGTGAAGCATCGGAATCTAAAACTGGACTCACAGAAGAGGTTCAAATCATAGAAAGTTTGAGTGTCAGTCCTCTTGTACTTAAGTCGGTATTGTGCCTTTTGAATTTAATTCCGATGCAATTTCTGTGTTTCATCGTCAATAAGAATGTCCAAGGATATACAGTAAACCTGAAGTGAAGCATCGGAATCTAAAACTGTACTCACAGGAGAGGTTAAAATCATAGAAAGTTAGAGTGTCAGTCCACTTGCACTTAAGTCGGCATTGTGTCTTTTGAAGTTAAATCCGATGCAATTTCTGTGCTTCATCGTCAATACGAAGGTCCAAGGGACAAAGTAGACTTGAAGTGAAGCATCGGAATCCATAACTGGACTCACGGGAGAGATTCAAATCATAGAAAGTTAGAGTGTCAGTCCTCTTGTACTTAAGTCGGCATTGTGCCCTCTGAATACAATTCCGATGCAATTTCTGTGCTTCATCGTCAATAAGAAGGTCCAAGGTATACAGAAAACCTGACGTGAAGCGTCGGAATCTAAAACTGGACTCACAGGAGAGGTTCAAATCATAGAAAGTTAGTGTGTCCGTCCTCTTGTACTTATGTCGGCATTGTGCCTTTTGTATTAAATTCGGATGAAATTTCTGTGTTTCATCGTCAAAAAGAAGGTCCAAGGGATACAGTAAACCTGAAGTGATGCATCGGAATCTAAAACAGGACAAACAGGAGAGGTTCAAATCATAGAAAGTGAGAGTGTCAGCCCTGTTGTACTTAAGTCGGCATTGTGCCTTTTGTATTAAGGTCGGATGCAATTTCTGTGTTTCATCGTCAATAAGAAGGTCCAAGGGATACAGTAAACCTGATGTGAAGCATCGGAATCTAAAACTGGACTCTCAGGAGAGGTTCAAATCATTGAATGTTAGACTGTCAGTCCTCTTGTACTTAAGTCGGCATTCTGCCATTTGTATTACATTCGGATGCAATTTCTGTGTTTCATCGTCAATAAGAAGGTCCAAGGGATACAGTAAACCCTTAAGTGAAGCATCGGAATCTAAAACTGGACGCACAGGAGAGGTTCATATCATAGAAAGTTAGTGCGTCAGTCCTCTTGTACTTAAGTCGGCATTGTGCCTTTTGTATTAAATTCGGATGCAATTTCTGCGCTTCATCGTCAATAAGAAGGTCTAAGGAATACAGTAAAACCTGAAGTGAAGCATCGGAATCTAAAACTGGACTCACAGGAGAGGTTCCAATCATAGAAGGTTAGAGTGTCAGTCCACTTGCACTTAAGTCGGCATTGTGCCTTTTGAATTTAAATCCGATGCAATTTCTGTGCTTCATCCTCAATACGAAGGTCCAAGGGACAAAGTAGACTTGAAGTGAAGCATCGAAATCTATAACTGGACTCACAGGAGAGGTTCAAATCATAGAAAGTTAGAGTGTCAGTCCTCTTGTACTTGAGTCGGCATTGTGCCCTCTGAATACAATTCCGATGCAATTTCTGTGCTTCATCGTCATTAAGAAGGTCCAAGGTATACAGTAAACGTGAAGGGAAGCATCGGAATCAAAAACTGGACTCACAGGAGTGGTTCAAATCATAGAAAGTTAGAGTGTCAGTCTTCTTGTACTTAATTCGGCATTGTGCCTTTTGAATTTAATTCCGATGCAATTTCTGTGCTTCATCGTCAATAAGAAGGCCCAAGGTATACAGTAAACGTGAAGGGAAGCATCGGATTCTAAAACTGGACTCGCAGGAGAGGTTCAAATCATAGAAAGTTAGAGTGTCAGTCCTCTTGTACTTAATTCGGCATTGTGCCTTTTGTATTAAATTCGGATGCAATTTCTGTGTTTCACCGTCAATAAGAAGATCCAAGCGATACAGTTAACCTGAAGAGAAGCATCGGAATCTAAAACTGGACTCGCAGGAGAGGTTCAAATCATAGAAAGTTACAGTGTCAGTCCTCTTGTACTTAAGTCGGCATTGTGCCATTTTTGTATTAAATTCGGATGCAATTTCTGTGTTTCATCGTCAATAAGAAGCTCCAAGGGATACAGTTAGCCTGAAGTGAAGCATCGGAATCTGAAACTGGACTCAAAGGAGAGGTTCAAATCATAGAAAGTTAGAGTGTCAGGCATCTTGTACTTAAGTCGGCATTGTGCCTTTTGAATTTAATTCCGATGCAATTTCTGTGTATCATCGTCAATAAGAAGGTCCAAGGGATACAGCAAATCTGAAGTGAAGCATCGGAATCTAAAACTGGACTCACAGGAGAGGTTCAAATCATAGAAAGTTAGAGTGTCAGTCCACTTGCACTTAAGTCGGAATTGTGCCTTTTGAATTTAAATCCGAAGCAATTTCTGTGCTTCATCGTCAATACGAACGTCCAAGGGACAAAGTAGACTTGAAGTGAAGCATCGGAATCCATAACTGGACTCACAGGAGAGATTCAAATCATAGAAAGTTAGAGTGTCAGTCCTCTTGTACTTAAGTCGGCATTGTGCCCTCTGAATACAATTCCGATGCAATTTCTGTGCTTCATCGTCAATAAGAAGGTCCAAGGTATACAGAAAACCTGACGTGAAGCGTCGGAATCTAAAACTGGACTCACAGGAGAGATTCAAATCATAGAAAGTTAGAGTGTCCGTCCTCTTGTACTTATGTCGGCATTGTGCCTTTTGTATTAAATTCGGATGAAATTTCAGTGTTTCATCGTCAAAAAGAAGGTCCAAGGGATACAGTAAACCTGAAGTGATGCATCGGAATCTAAAACAGGACTCACAGGAGAGGTTCAAATCATAGAAAGTTAGAGTGTCAGTCCTTTTGTACTTAAGTCGGCATTGTGCCTTTTGTATTAAATTTGGATGCAATTTCTGTGGTTCATCGTCAATAAGAAGGTCCAAAGGATACAGTAAATCTGAAGTGAAGCATCGGAATCTAAAACTGGACTCACAGGAGAGGTTCAAATCATAGAAAGTTAGAGTGTCAGTCCTCTTGTACTTAAGTCGGCATTGTGCCTTTTGAATGTAATTCCGATGCAATTTCTGTGTTTCATCGTCAATAAGAAGGTCCAAGGTATACAGTAAACCTGAAGTAAAGCATCGGAATCTAAAACTGGACTCACAGGAGAGGTTCAAATCATAGAAAGTTAGAGTGTCAGTCCTCTTGTTACTTAAGCCGGCATTGTGCCTTTTGTATGATTTTCCGATGCAATTTCTGTGTTTCATCATCTATTAGAAGGTCCCAGAGATACAGTAAATCTGAAGTGAAGCATCGGAATCTAAAACTAGACTCACAGAAGAGGTTCAAATCATAGAAAGTTAGAGTGTCAGTCCTCTTGTACTTAAGTCGGTATTGTGCCTATTGAATTTAATTCCGATGCAATTTCTGTGTTTCATCGTCAATAAGAAGGTCCAAGGATATACAGTAAACCTGAAGTGAAGCATCGGAATCTAAAACTGTACTCACAGGAGAGGTTCAAATCATAGAAAGTTAGAGTGTCAGTCCACTTGCACTTAAGTCGGCATTGTGCCTTTTGAATTTAAATCCGATGCAATTTCTGTGCTTCATCGTCAATACGAAGGTCCAAGGGACAAAGTAGACTTGAAGTGAAGCATCGGAATCCATAACTGGACTCACAGGAGAGATTCAAATCATAGAAAGTTAGAGTGTCAGTCCTCTTGTACTTAAGTCGGCATTGTGCCCCCTGAATACAATTCCGATGCAATTTCTGTGCTTCATCGTCAATAAGAAGGTCCAAGGTATACAGAAAACCTGACGTGAAGCGTCGGAATCTAAAACTGGACTCACAGGAGAGGTTCAAATTCATAGAAAGTTAGAGTGTCCGTCCTCTTGTACTTATGTCGGCATTGTGCCTTTTGTATTAAATTTGGATGGAATTTCTGTGTTTCATCGTCAAAAAGAAGGTGCAAGGGATACAGTAAACCTGAAGTGATGTATCGGAATCTAAAACAGGACTCACAGGAGAGGATCAAATCATAGAAATTTAGAGTGTCAGTCCTTTTGTACTTAAGTCGGCATTGTGCCTTTTGTATTAAGTTTGGATGCAATTTCTGTGTTTCATCGTCAATAAGAAGGTCCAAAGGATACAGTAAACCTGAAGTGAAGCATCGGAATCTAAAACTGGACTCACAGGAGAGGTTCAAATCATAGAAAGTTAGAGTGTCAGTCCTCTTGTACTTAAGTCGGCATTGTGCCTTTTGAATGTAATTCCGATGCAATTTCTGTGTTTCATCGTCAATAAGAAGGTCCAAGGTATACAGTAAACCTGAAGTGAAGCATCGGAGTCAAAAACTGGACTCAAGGAGAGGTTCAAATCATAGAAAGTTAGAGTGTCAGTCCTCTTGTACTTAAGTCGGCATTGTGCCTTTTCTATTAAATTCGGATGCAATTTCTGTGTTTCATCGTCAATAAGAAGGTCCAAGCGATATAGTAAACCTGAAGCATCAGAATCTGAGACTGGACTCACAGGAGAGGTTTCAATCGTAGGAAGTTAGAGTGTCAGTCCTCTTGTACTTAAGTCGGCATTGTTCCTTTTGTATTATATTCGGTTGCAATTTCTGTGCTCCATCGTCAATAAGATGGTCCTAGGAATACAGTAAACCTGAAGTGAAGCATCGGAATCTAAAACTGGACTCACAGGAGAGGTTCAAATCATAGAAAGTTAGAGTGTCAGCCCTCTTGTACTTAAGTCGGCATTGTGCCTTTTGTATTAAAGTCGGATGCAATTTCTGTGTTTCATGGTCAATAAGAAGGTCCAAGGGATACAGTAAACCTGAAGTGAAGCATCGGATCTAAAACTGGACTCACAGGAGGGGTTCAAATCATTGAAAGTTAGACTGTCAGTCCTCTTGTACTTAAGTCGGCATTGTGCCTTTTGTATTACATTCGGATGCAATTTCTGTGTTTCATCGTCAATGAGAAGGTCCAAGGGATACAGTAAACCCTTAAGTGAAGCATCGGAATCTAAAACTGAACTCACAGGAGAGGTTCCAATCATAGAAGGTTAGAGTGTCAGTCCTCTTGTACTTAAGTCGGCATTGTGCCTTTTGTATTAAATTCGGATGCAATTTCTGTGCTACATCGTCAATAAGAAAGTCTAAGGACTACAGTAAACTTGAAGTGAAGCTTCGGAATCTAAAACTGGACTCACAGGAGAGGTTCAAATCATGGAAGGTTAGAGTGTAAGTCCTCTTGCACTTAAGTCGGCATTGTGCCTTTTGAATTTAAATCCGAAGCAATTTCTGTGCTTCATCGTCAATACGAAGGTCCAAGGGACAAAGTAGACTTGAAGTGAAGCATCGGAATCCATAACTGGACTCACAGGAGAGATTCAAATCATAGAAAGTTAGAGTGTCAGTCCTCCTGTACTTAAGTCGGCATTGTGCCCTCTGAATACAATTCCGATGCAATTTCTGTGCTTCATCGTCAATAAGAAGGTCCAAGGTATACAGAAAACCTGACGTGAAGCGTCGGAATCTAAAACTGGACTCACAGGAGAGATTCAAATTATAGAAAGTTAGAGTGTTCGTCCTCTTGTACTTATGTCGGCATTGTGCCTTTTGTATTAAATTCGGATGAAATTTCTGTGTTTCATCGTCAAAAAGAAGGTCCAAGGGATACAGTAAACCTGAAGTGATGCATCGGAATCTAAAACTAGACTCACAGGAGAGGTTCAAATCATAGAAAGTTAGAGTGTCAGTCCTTTTGTACTTAAGTCGGCATTGTGCCTTTTGTATTAAGTTTGGATGCAATTTCTGTGGTTCATCGTCAATAAGAAGGTCCAAAGGATACAGTAAATCTGAAGTGAAGCATCGGAATCTAAAACTGGACTCACAGGAGAGGTTCAAATCATAGAAAGTTAGAGTGTCAGTCCTCTTGTACTTAAGTCGGCATTGTGCCTTTTGAATGTAATTCCGATGCAATTTCTGTGTTTCATCGTCAATAAGAAGGTCCAAGGTATACAGTAAACCTGAAGTAAAGCATCGGAATCTAAAATTGGTATCACAGGAGAGGTTCAAATCATAGAAAGTTAGAGTGTCAGTCCTCTTGTTATCTAAGCCGGCATTGTGCCTTTTGTATGATTTTCCGATGCAATTTCTGTGTTTCATCATCTATTAGAAGGTCCCAGGGATACAGTAAATCTGAAGTGAAGCATCAGAATCTAAAACTAGACTCACAGAAGAGGTTCAAATCATAGAGAGTTAGAGTGTCAGTCCTCTTGTACTTAAGTCGGTATTGTGCCTTTTGAAATTAATTCCGATGCAATTTCTGTGTTTCATCGTCAATAAGAAGGTCCAAGGATATACAGTAAACCTGAAGTGAAACATCGGAATCTAAAACTGTACTCACAGGAGAGGTTCAAAACATAGAAAGTTAGAGTGTCAGTCCACTTGCACTTAAGTCGGCATTATGCCTTTTGAATTTGAATCCGATGCAATTTCTGTGCTTCATCGTCAATACGAAGGTCCAAGGGACAAAGTAGACTTGAAGTGAAGCATCGGAATCCATAACTGGACTCACAGGAGAGATTCAAATCATAGACAGTTAGAGTGTCAGTCCTCTTGTACTTAAGTCGGCATTGTGCCCCCTGAATACAATTCCGATGCAATTTCTGTGCTTCATCGTCAATAAGAAGGTCCAAGGTATACAGAAAACCTGACGTGAAGCGTCGGAATCTAAAACTGGACTCACAGGAGAGGTTCAAATCATAGAAAGTTAGAGTGTCCGTCCTCTTGTACTTATGTCGGCATTGTGCCTTTTGTATTAAATTTGGATGGAATTTCTGTGTTTCATCGTCAAAAAGAAGGTCCAAGGGGATACAGTAAACCTGAAGTGATGCATCGGAATCTAAAACAGGACTCACAGGAGAGGATCAAATCATAGAAATTTAGAGTGTCAGTCCTTTTGTACTTAAGTCGGCATTGTGCCTTTTGTATTAAGTTTGGATGCAATTTCTGTGTTTCGTCGTCAATAAGAAGGTCCAAAGGATACAGTAAACCTGAAGTGAAGCATCGGAATCTAAAACTGGACTCACAGGAGAGGTTCAAATCATAGAAAGTTAGAGTGTCAGTCCCCTTGTACTTAAGTCGGCATTGTGCCTTTTGAATGTAATTCCGATTCAATTTCTGTGTTTCATCGTCAATAAGAAGGTCCAAGGTATACAGTAAATCTGAAGTGAAGCATCGGAATCAAAAACTGGACTCAAGGAGAGGTTCAAATCATAGAAAGTTAGAGTGTCAGTCCTCTTGTACTTAAGTCGGCATTGTGCCTTTTCTATTAAATTCGGATGCAATTTCTGTGTTTCATCGTCAATAAGAAGGTCCAAGCGATATAGTAAACCTGAAGCATCAGAATCTGAGACTGGACTCACAGGAGAGGTTTCAATCATAGGAAGTTAGAGTGTCAGTCCTCTTGTACTTAAGTCGGCATTGTTCCTTTTGTATTATATTCGGTTGCAATTTCTGTGCTCCATCGTCAATAAGATGGTCCTAGGAATACAGTAAACCTGAAGTGAAGCATCGGAATCTAAAACTGGACTCACAGGAGAGGTTCAAATCATAGAAAGTTAGAGTGTCAGCCCTCTTGTACTTAAGTCGGCATTGTGCCTTTTGTATTAAAGTCGGATGCAATTTCTGTGTTTCATGGTCAATAAGAAGGTCCAAGGGATACAGTAAACCTGAAGTGAAGCATCGGATCTAAAACTGGACTCACAGGAGGGGTTCAAATCATTGAAAGTTAGACTGTCAGTCCTCTTGTACTTAAGTCGGCATTGTGCCTTTTGTATTACATTCGGATGCAATTTCTGTGTTTCATCGTCAATGAGAAGGTCCAAGGGATACAGTAAACCCTTAAGTGAAGCATCGGAATCTAAAACTGGACTCACAGGAGAGGTTCCAATCATAGAAGGTTAGAGTGTCAGTCCTCTTGTACTTAAGTCGGCATTGTGCCTTGTGTATTCAATTCGGATGCAATTTCTGTGCTACATCGTCAATAAGAAGGTCTAAGGACTACAGTAAACTTGAAGTGAAGCTTCGGAATCTAAAACTGGACTCACAGGAGAGGTTCAAATCATGGAAGGTTAGAGTGTACGTCCTCTTGTGCTTAAGTCGGCATTGTGCCTTTGAATGTAATTCCGATGCAATTTCTGTGTTTCATCGTCAATATGAAGGTCCAAGGTATACTGTAAACCTGAAGTGAAGCATCGGAATCTAAAACTGGACTCACAGGAGAGGTCCAAATCATAGAAAGTTAGAGTGTCAGTCCACTTGCACTTAAGTCGGCATTGTGCCTTTTGAATTTAAATCCGATGCAATTTCAGTGCTTCATCCTCAATACGAAGGTCCAAGGGACAAAGTAGACTTGAAGTGAAGCATCGAAATCTATAACAGGACTCACAGGAGTGGTTCAAATCATAGAAAGTTAGAGTATCAGTCCTCTTGTACTTGAGTCGGCATTGTGCCCTCTGAATACAATTCCGATGCAATTTCTGTGCTTCATCGTCATTAAGAAGGTCCAAGGTATACAGAAAACGTGAAGGGAAGCATCGGAATCAAAAACTGGACTCACAGGAGAGGTTCAAATCATAGAAAGTTAGAGTGTCAGTCTTCTTGTACTTAATGCGGCATTGTGCCTTTTGAATTTAATTACGATGCAATTTCTGTGCTTCATCGTCAATAAGAAGGTCCAAGGTATACAGTAAACGTGAAGGGAAGCATCGGATTCTAAAACTGGACTCACAGGAGTGGTTCAAATCATAGAAAGTTAGAGAGTCAGTCCTCTTGTACTTAATTCGGCATTGTGCCTTTTGTATTAAATTCGGATGCAATTTCTGTGTTTCACCGTCAATAAGAAGGTCCAAGCGATACAGTTAACCTGAAGAGAAGCATCGGAATCTAAAACTGGACTCACAGGAGAGGTTCAAATCATAGAAAGTTAGAGTGTCAGTCCCCTTGTACTTAAGTCGGCATTGTGCCTTTTGAATGTAATTCCGATTCAATTTCTGTGTTTCATCGTCAATAAGAAGGTCCAAGGTATACAGTAAATCTGAAGTGAAGCATCGGAATCAAAAACTGGACTCAAGGAGAGGTTCAAATCATAGAAAGTTAGAGTGTCAGTCCTCTTGTACTTAAGTCGGCATTGTGCCTTTTCTATTAAATTCGGATGCAATTTCTGTGTTTCATCGTCAATAAGAAGGTCCAAGCGATATAGTAAACCTGAAACATCAGAATCTGAGACTGGACTCACAGGAGAGGTTTCAATCATAGGAAGTTAGAGTGTCAGTCCTCTTGTACTTAAGTCGGCATTGTTCCTTTTGTATTATATTCGGTTGCAATTTCTGTGCTCCATCGTCAATAAGATGGTCCTAGGAATACAGTAAACCTGAAGTGAAGCATCGGAATCTAAAACTGGACTCACAGGAGAGGTTCAAATCATAGAAAGTGAGAGTGTCAGCCCATTTGTACTTAAGTCGGCATTGTGCCTTTTGTATTAAAGTCGAATGCAATTTCTGTGTTTCATCGTCAATAAGAAGGTCCAAGGGATACAGTAAACCTGAAGTGAAGCATCGGAATCTAAAACTGGACTCACAGGAGGAGTTCAAATCATTGAAAGTTAGACTGTCAGTCCTCTTGTACTTAAGTCGGCATTGTGCCTTTTGTATTACATTCGGATGCAATTTCTGTGTTTCATCGTCAATAAGAAGGTCCAAGGGATACAGTAAACCCTTAAGTGAAGCATCGGAATCTAAAACTGGACTCACAGGAGAGGTTCCAATCATAGAAGGTTAGAGTGTCAGTCCTCTTGTACTTAACTCGGCATTGTGCCTTGTGTATTAAATTCGGATGCAATTTCTGTGCTACATCGTCAATAAGAAGGTCTAAGGACTATAGTAAACTTGAAGTGAAGCTTCGGAATCTAAAACTGGACTCACAGGAGAGGTTCAAATCATGGAAGGATAGAGTGTACGTCCTCTTGTGCTTAAGTCGGCATTGTGCCTTTGAATGTAATTCCGATGCAATTTCTGTGTTTCATCGTCAATATGAAGGTCCAAGGTATACTGTAAACCTGAAGTGAAGCATCGGAATCTAAAACTGGACTCACAGGAGAGGTCCAAATCATAGAAAGTTAGAGTGTCAGTCCACTTGCACTTAAGTCGGCATTGTGCCTTTTGAATTTAAATCCGATGCAATTTCAGTGCTTCATCCTCAATACGAAGGTCCAAGGGACAAAGTAGACTTGAAGTGAAGCATCGAAATCTATAACTGGACTCACAGGAGTGGTTCAAATCATAGAAAGTTAGAGTATCAGTCCTCTTGTACTTGAGTCGGCATTGTGCCCTCTGAATACAATTCCGATGCAATTTCTGTGCTTCATCGTCATTAAGAAGGTCCAAGGTATACAGTAAACGTGAAGGGAAGCATCGGAATCAAAAACTGGACTCACAGGAGAGGTTCAAATCATAGAAAGTTAGAGTGTCAGTCTTCTTGTACTTAATGCGGCATTGTGCCTTTTGAATTTAATTACGATGCAATTTCTGTGCTTCATCGTCAATAAGAAGGTCCAAGGTATACAGTAAACGTGAAGGGAAGCATCGGATTCTAAAACTGGACTCACAGGAGTGGTTCAAATCATAGAAAGTTAGAGAGTCAGTCCTCTTGTACTTAATTCGGCATTGTGCCTTTTGTATTAAATTCGGATGCAATTTCTGTGTTTCACCGTCAATAAGAAGGTCCAAGCGATACAGTTAACCTGAAGAGAAGCATCGGAATCTAAAACTGGACTCGCAGGAGAGGTTCAAATCATAGAAAGTTACAGTGTCAGTCCTCTTGTACTTAAGTCGGCATTGTGCCATTTTTGTATTAAATTCGGATGCAATTTCTGTGTTTCATCGTCAAAAAGAAGCTCCAAGGGATACAGTTAACCTGAAGTGAAGCATCGGAATCTGAAACTGGACTCACAGAAGAGGTTCAAATCATAGAAAGTTAGAGTGTCAGGCCTCTTGTACTTATGTCGGCATTGTGCCTTTTGAATTTAATTCCGATGCAATTTCTGTGTTTCATCGTCAATAAGAAGGTCCAAGGGATACAGCAAACCTGAAGTGAAGCATCGGAATCTAAAACTGGACTCACAGGAGAGGTTCAAATCATAGAAAGTTAGAGCGTCAGTCCTCTTGTACTTAAGCCGGCATTGTGCCTTTTGTATTAATTTCCGATGCAATTTCTGTGTTTCATCATCTATTAGAAGGTCCCAGGGATACAGTAAATCTGAAGTGAAGCATCGGAATCCGTAACTGGACTCACAGGAGTGGTTCAAATCATAGAAAGTTAGAGAGTCAGTCCTCTTGTACTTAATTCGGCATTGTGCCTTTTGTATTAAATTCGGATGCAATTTCTGTGTTTCACCGTCAATAAGAAGGTCCAAGCGATACAGTTAACCTGAAGAGAAGCATCGGAATCTAAAACTGGACTCGCAGGAGAGGTTCAAATCATAGAAAGTTACAGTGTCAGTCCTCTTGTACTTAAGTCGGCATTGTGCCATTTTTGTATTAAATTCGGATGCAATTTCTGTGTTTCATCGTCAAAAAGAAGCTCCAAGGGATACAGTTAACCTGAAGTGAAGTATCGGAATCTGAAACTGGACTCACAGAAGAGGTTCAAATCATAGAAAGTTAGAGTGTCAGGCCTCTTGTACTTATGTCGGCATTGTGCATTTTGAATTTAATTCCGATGCAATTTCTGTGTTTCATCGTCAATAAGAAGGTCCAAGGGATACAGCAAACCTGAAGTGAAGCATCGGAATCTAAAACTGGACTCACAGGAGAGGTTCAAATCATAGAAAGTTAGAGCGTCAGTCCTCTTGTACTTAAGCCGGCATTGTGCCTTTTGTATTAATTTCCGATGCAATTTCTGTGTTTCATCATCTATTAGAAGGTCTCAGGGATACAGTAAATCTGAAGTGAAGCATCGGAATCCATAACTGGACTCACAGGAGAGGTTCAAATCATAGAAAGTTAGAGTGTCCGTCCTCTTGTACATATGTCGGCATTGTGCCTTTTGTATTAAATTCGGATGAAATTTCTGTGTTTCATCGTCAAAAAGAAGGTCCAAGGGATACAGTAAACCTGAAGTGATGCATCGGAATCAAAAACAGGACTCACAGGAGAGGTTCAAATCATAGAAAGTTAGAGTGTCAGTCCTTTTGTACTTAAGTCGGCATTGTGCCTTTTGTATTACGTTTGGATGCAATTTCTGTGTTTCATCATCAGTAAGAAGGTCCAAAGGATACAGTAAACCTGAAGTGAAGCATCGGAATCTAAAACTGGACTCACAGGAGAGGTTCAAATCATAGAAAGTTAGCGTGTCAGTCCTCTTGTACTTAAGTCGGCATTGTGCCTTTTGAATGTAATTCCGATGCAATTTCTGTGTTTCATCGTCAATAAGAAGGTCCAACGTATACAGTAAACCTGAAGTAAAGCATCGGAATCTAAAACTGGACTCACAGGAGAGGTTCAAATCATAGAAAGTTAGAGTGTCAGTTCTCTTGTACTTAATTCGGCATTGTGCCTTTTGAATTTAATTCCGATGCAATTTCTATGCTTCATCGTCAATAAGAAGGTCCAAGGTATACAGTAAACGTGAATTGAAGCATCGGAATCTAAAACTGGACTCACAGGAGAGGTTCAAATCGTAGAAAGTTAGAGTGTCAGTCGTCTTGTATTTAAGTCGGCATTGTGCCTTTTGAATGTAATTCCGATGCAATTTCTGATGTGTCGGCAGCTGGGCCAACACCTTGTAGTTCGAGATGGCTGAAAATGCACGCTAGACTAACGCAGACGGGCGTGAAGTACTGGAACAGGCTACTTAATTAATGCTATGAAGAAAAGTACGTAGCTGTATTAATACTTATCTTTAATCAATCATTGTGGTACATCGCTCTTGACGATTCACAGAAGACTTTAATTACTATCACCGTAAGGCTAATGGCGCCTTGCTAGTTCGTAGCCATTAACTCAGCTGAAGGCTATTCTGTCCCTTGGCTAATGAGAGAGAAAGGCTTCGTACATCTAGTCGCTAGCTAGGTCGTCTGTACAACTGGGCGGAGTGCTCTCTCGTATACCGAGACCTGCCTTGTGGTGGTGCTAGGTTTGCGATTACACAGTGGCGACACGCGGGTCCGACATGTACTAAATGGACCGCGGCCGATTTAAGCTACCACCTAGCAAGTGTGGTGTCTGGCGGTGACACCACAATTTCTGTGTTTCATCGTCAATAAGAAGGTCCAAGGTATACAGTAAACGTGAAGTGAAGCATCGGAATCTAAAACTGGACTCGCAGGAGAGGTTCAAATCATAGAAGGTTAGAGTGTCAGTCCTCTTGTACTTAAGTCGACATTGTGCCTTTTGAATGTAATTCCGATGCAATTTCTGTGATTCATCGTCAATAAGAAGGTCAAAGGTATACTGTAAACCTGAAGTGAAGCATCGGAATCTAAAACGGGACTCACAGGGGAGGTTCAAATCATAGAAAGTTAGAGTGTCAGCCTTCTTGTACTTAATTCGGCATTGTGCCTTTTGAATTTAATTCCGATGGAATTTCTGTGCTTCATCGTCAATAAGAAGGTCCAGGGTATACAGTAAACGTGAAGGGAAGCATCGGAATCTAAAACTGGACTCAAAGGAGAGGTTCAAATCATAGAAAGTTAGAGTGTCAGTCCTCTTGTACTTAATTCGGCATTGTGCCTTTTGTAATAAATTCGGATTAAATTTCTGTGTTTCATCGTCATTAAGAAGGTCCAAGCGATACAGTTAACCTGAAGAGAAGCATCGGAATTTAAAACTGGACTCGCAGGAGAGGTTCAAACCATAGAAAGTTACAGTGTCAGTCCTCTTGTACTTAAGTCGGCATTGTGCCGTTTTTGTATTACATTCGGATGCAATTTCTGTGTTTCATCGTCAATAAGAAGCTCCAAGGGATACAGTAAACCTGAAGTGAAGCATCGGAATCTGAAACTGGACTCACAGGAGAGGTTCAAATCATAGAAAGTTAGAGTGTCAGGCCTCTTGTACTTAAGTCGGCATTGTGCCTTTTGAATTTAATTCCTATGCAATTTCTGTGTTTTATCGTCAATAAGAAGGTCCGAGGGATACAGTAAACCTGAAGTGAAGCATCGGAATCTAAAACTGGACTCACAGGAGAGGTTCAAATCATAGAAAGTTAGAGCGTCAGTCCTCTTGTAATTAAGCCGGCATTGTGCCTTTTGTATTAATTTCCGATGCAATTTCTGTGTTTCATCATCTATAAGAAGGTCCAAGGGATACAGTAAAGCTGAAGTGAAGCATCGGAATCTAAAACTGTACTCACAGGAGAGGTTCAAATCATAGAAAGTTAGAGTGTCAGTCCACTTGCACTTAAGTCGGCATTGTGCCTTTTGTATTAAATTCGGATGCAATTTCTGTGTTTCATCGTCATTAAGGAGATCCAAGGGATACAGTAAACCTGAAGTGAAGCATCGGAATCTAAAACTGGACTCACAGGAGAGGTTCAAATCATAGAAAGTTAGAGTGTTAGTCCTCTTGTACTTAAGTCGGCATTGTGTCTTTTGTATTAAATTTGGATGCAATTTCTGTGTTTCATCTTCAATACGAAGGTCCAAGGGATACAGTAAACCTGAAGTGAAGCATCGGAATCGAAAACTGGATACACAGGAGAGATTAAAATCATAGAAATTTAGAGTGTCAGTCCTCATGTACTTAAGTCGGCATTGTGCCTTTTGTATTAAATTCGGATGCAATTTCTGTGTTTCATCGTCAATAAGGAGATCCAAGGGATACAGTAAACCTGAAGTGAAGCATCGGAATCTAAAACTGGACTCACATGAGAGGTTCAAATCATAGAAAGTTAGAGTGTCAGTCGTCTTGTATTTAAGTCGGCATTGTGCCTTTTGAATGTAATTCCGATGCAATTTCTGATGTGTCGGCAGCTGGGCCAACACCTTGTAGTTCGAGATGGCTGAAAATGCACGCTAGAATAACGCAGACGGGCGTGAAGTACTGGAACAGGCTACTTAATTAATGCTATGAAGAAAAGTACGTAGCTGTATTAATACTTATCTTTAATCAATCATTGTGGTACATCGCTCTTGACGATTCACAGAAGACTTTAATTACTATCACCGTAAGGCTAATGGCGCCTTGCTAGTTCGTTCCCATTAACTCAGCTGAAGGCTATTCTGTCCCTTGGGTAATGAGAGAGAAAGGCTTCGTACATCTAGTCGCTAGCTAGGTCGTCTGTACAACTGGGCGGAGTGCTCTCTCGTATATCGAGACCTGCCATGTGGTGGTGCTAGGTTTGCGATTACACAGTGGCGACACGCGGGTCCGACATGTACTAAATGGACCGCGGCCGATTTAAGCTACCACCTAGCAAGTGTGGTGTCTGGCGGTGACACCACAATTTCTGTGTTTCATCGTCAATAAGAAGGTCCAAGGTATACAGTAAACGTGAAGTGAAGCATCGGAATCTAAAACTGGACTCGCAGGAGAGGTTCAAACCATAGAAGGTTAGAGTGTCAGTCCTCTTGTACTTAAGTCGACATTGTGCCTTTTGAATGTAATTCCGATGCAGTTTCTGTGTTTCATCGTCAATAAGAAGGTCAAAGGTATACTGTAAACCTGAAGTGAAGCATCGGAATCTAAAACGGGACTCACAGGGGAGGTTCAAATCATAGAAAGTTAGAGTGTCAGCCTTCTTGTACTTAATTCGGCATTGTGCCTTTTGAATTTAATTCCGATGGAATTTCTGTGCTTCATCGTCAATAAGAAGGTCCAAGGTATACAGTAAACGTGAAGGGAAGCATCGGAATCTAAAACTGGACTCAAAGGAGAGGTTCAAATCATAGAAAGTTAGAGTGTCAGTCCTCTTGTACTTAATTCGGCATTGTGCCTTTTGTAATAAATTCGGATTAAATTTCTGTGTTTCATCGTCATTAAGAAGGTCCAAGCGATACAGTTAACCTGAAGAGAAGCATCGGAATTTAAAACTGGACTCGTAGGAGAGGTTCAAACCATAGAAAGTTACAGTGTCAGTCCTCTTGTACTTAAGTCGGCATTGTGCCGTTTTTGTATTAAATTCGGATGCAATTTCTGTGTTTCATCGTCAATAAGAAGCTCCAAGGGATACAGTAAACCTGAAGTGAAGCATCGGAATCTGAAACTGGACTCACAGGAGAGGTTCAAATCATAGAAAGTTAGAGTGTCAGGCCTCTTGTACTTAAGTCGGCATTGTGCCTTTTGAATTTAATTCCGATGCAATTTCTGTGTTTTATCGTCAATAAGAAGGTCCGAGGGATACAGTAAACCTGAAGTGAAGCATCGGAATCTAAAACTGGACTCACAGGAGAGGTTCAAATCATAGAAAGTTAGAGCGTCAGTCCTCTTGTAATTAAGCCGGCATTGTGCCTTTTGTATTAATTTCCGATGCAATTTCTGTGTTTCATCATCTATAAGAAGGTCCAAGGGATACAGTAAAGCTGAAGTGAAGCATCGGAATCTAAAACTGTACTCACAGGAGAGGTTCAAATCATAGAAAGTTAGAGTGTCAGTCCACTTGCACTTAAGTCGGCATTGTGCCTTTTGTATTAAATTCGGATGCAATTTCTGTGTTTCATCGTCATTAAGGAGATCCAAGGGATACAGTAAACCTGAAGTGAAGCATCGGAATCTAAAACTGGACTCACAGGAGAGGTTCAAATCATAGAAAGTTAGAGTGTTAGTCCTCTTGTACTTAAGTCGGCATTGTGTCTTTTGTATTAAATTTGGATGCAATTTCTGTGTTTCATCTTCAATACGAAGGTCCAAGGGATACAGTAAACCTGAAGTGAAGCATCGGAATCGAAAACTGGATACACAGGAGAGATTAAAATCATAGAAATTTAGAGTGTCAGTCCTCATGTACTTAAGTCGGCATTGTGCCTTTTGTATTAAATTCGGATGCAATTTCTGTGTTTCATCGTCAATAAGGAGATCCAAGGGATACAGTAAACCTGAAGTGAAGCATCGGAATCTAAAACTGGACTCACAGGAGAGGTTCAAATCATAGAAAGTTAGAGTGTCAGTCCTCTTGTACTTAAGTCTGCATTGAGTCTTTTGTATTAAATTTGGATGCAATTTCTGTGTTTCATCGTCAATAAGAAGGTCCAAGGGATACAGTAAACCTGAAGTGAAACATCGGAATCTGAAACTGGGCTCACAGGAGAGGTTCAAATCATATAGAGTTAGAGTGTCAGACCTTTTCTACTTAACTCGGCATTGTGCCCTTTGTTTTAAATTCGGATGCAATTTCTGTGTTTCATTTTCAATATGAAGCACCGAGGGATACAGTAATCCTTAAGTCATGATTCGGAAACTAAAACTGGACTCACAGGAGATGTTCAAATCATAGAAAGTTAGAGTGTCAGTCCTCTTGTACTTAAGACGGCATTGTGCCTTTTGTATTAAATTCGGATGCAATTTCTGTGTTTCATCGTCAATAAGAAGGTCCAAGGGATACAGTAAACCTTAAGTGAAGCATCGGAATCTAAAACAGCACTCACAGGAGAGGTTCAAATCACAGAAAGTTAGAGTGTCTGTCCTCTTGTACTTAAGTCGGCATTGTGCCTTTTGTATTAAATTCGGATGCAATTTCTGTGTTTCATCGTCAAAAAGAAGGTACAAGGGATTCACTAAACCTGAAGTGAAGCGTCGGAATCTATAACCGGACTCACAGGAAAGATTTAAATCATAGAAAGTTAGAGTGTCAGTCCTCTTGTACTTAAGTCGGCATTGTACCTTTAGTATTAAATTCGGATGCAATTTCTGTGTTTCATCGTCAATAAGAAGGTCCACGGGATACAGTAAACCTGAAGTGAAGCATCGGAATCTATAAGTGGACTCACAGGAGAGGTTCATATCATAGAAAGTTAGAGTGTCAGTCCTCTTGTATTTAAGACGGCATTGTGCCTTTTGTATTAAATTCGGATGCAATTTCTGTGTTTCATCGTCAATAAGAAGGTCCAAGGGATACAGTAAAGCTGAAGGTAAGCATCAGAATCTAAAACTGGTCTCACAGGAGAGTGTTAGACTTCTTGTACTAAAGTCGGCATTGTGCCATTTGTTTAAATTCGGATGCAATTTCTGTGCTTCATCGTCAATAGGAAGGTCCAAGGTATACAGTAAACCTGAAGTGAAGCAACGGAATCTAAAACTGGACTCACAGGAGAGGTTCAAATCATAGAAAGTTAGAGTGTCAGTCCTCTTGTACTTAAGTCGGCATTGTGCCTTTTGTATTAAATTCGGATGCAATTTCTGTATGCATCCTCAATAAGAAGGTCCAAGCGATACAGTAAACCTGAAGCATCAGAATCTAAGACTGGACTCACAGGAGAGGTTTCAATCATAGGAAGTTAGAGTGTCAGTCCTCTTGTACTTAAGTCGGCATTGTTCCTTTTGTATTAAATTCGGATGCAATTTCTGTGCTACATCGTCAATAAGAAGGTCCTAGGAATACAGTAAACCTGAAGTGAAGCATCGGAATCTAAAACTGGACTCACAGGAGAGGTTCAAATCATAGAAAGTGAGAGTGTCAGCCCTGTTGTACTTAAGTCGGCATTGTGTCTTTTGTATTAAAGTCGGATGCAATTTCTGTGTTTCATCGTCAATAAGAAGGTCCAAGGGATACAGTAAACCTGAAGTGAAGCATCGGAATCTAAAACTGGACTCACAGGAGAGGTTCAAATCATTGAATGTTAGACTGTCAGTCCTCTTGTACTTAAGTGGGCATTGTGCCTTTTGTATTACATTTGGATGCAATTTCTGTGTTTCATCGTCAATAAGAAGGTCCAAGGTATACAGTAAATCCTTAAGTGAAGCATCGGAATCTAAAACTATACTCACAGGAGAGGTTCATATCATAGAAAGTTAGTGTGTCAGTCCTCTTGTACTTAAGTCGGCATTGTGCCTTTTGTATTAAAGTCGGATGCAATTTCTGTGCTTCATCGTCAATAAGAAGGTCTAAGGAATACAGTAAAACCTGAAGTGAAGCATCGGAATCTAAAACTGGACTCACAGGAGAGGTTCAAATCATAGATGGTTAGAGTGTCAGTCCTCTTGTACTTAAGTCGGCATTGTGCCTTTTGTATTAAATTCGGATGCAATTTCTGTGCTACATCGTCAATAAGAAGGTCTAAGGACTACAGTAAACCTTAAGTGAAGCATCGGAATCTAACTCTGGACTCACAGGAGAGGTTCAAATCATAGAACGTTAGAGTGTCAGTGCTTTTGTACTTAAGTCGGCATTGTGCCTTTTGTATTAAGTTTGGATGCAATTTCTGTGTTTCATCGTCAATCAGAAGGTCGAAAGGATACAGTAAACCTGAAGTGAAGCATCGGAATCTAAAACTGGACTCACAGGAGAGGTTCAAATCATAGAAAGTTAGAGTGTCAGTCCTCTTGTACTTAAGTCGGCATTGTGCCTTTTGAATGTAATTCCGATGCAATTTCTGTGTTTCATCGTCAATAAGAAGGTCCAAGGTATACAGTAAACCTGAAGTGAAGCATCGGAATCTAAAACTGGACTCACAGGAGAGGTTCAAATCATAGAAAGTTAGAGTGTCAGTCCTTTGGAACTTAAGTCGGCATTGTGTCTTTTGTATTAAGTTTGGATGCAATTTCTGTGTATCATCGTCAATAAGAAGGTCCAAGGGATACAGTAAACCTGAAGTAAAGCATCGGAATCTAAAACTGGACTCACAGGAGAGGTTCAAATCATAGAAAGTTAGAGTGTCCGTCCTCTTGTACTTAAGTCGGCATTGTGCCTTTCGAATTTAATTCCGATGCAATTTCTGTGTTTTATCGTCAATAAGAGGGTCCAAGGGATACAGTAAACCTGAAGTGAAGCATCGGAATCTAAAACTGGACTCACAGGAGAGGTTCAAATCATAGAAAGTTAGAGCGTCAGTCCTCTTGTACTTAAGCCGGCATTGTGCCTTTTGTATTAATTTCCGATGCAATTTCTGTGTTTCATCATCTATAAGAAGGTCCAAGGGATACAGTAAACCTGAAGTGAAGCATCGGTATCTAAAACTGGACTCACAGGAGAGGTTCAAATCATAGAAAGTTAGAGTGTCAATCCTCTTGTACTATAGTCGGTATTGTGCCTTTTGAATTTAATTCCGATGCAATTTCTGTGTTTCATCGTCAATAAGAAGGTCCAAGGATATACAGTAAACCAGAAGTGAAGCATCGGAATCTAAAACTGTACTCACAGGAGAGGTTCAAATCATAGAAAGTTAGAGTGTCAGTCCACTTGCACTTAAGTCGGCATTGTGCCATTTGAATTTAAATCCGATGCAATTACTGTGCTTCATCGTCAATACGAAGGTCCAAGGGACAAAGTAGACTTGAAGTGAAGCATCAGAACCTATAACTGGACTCACAGGAGAGGTTCAAATCATAGAAAGTTAGAGTGTCAGTCCTCTTGTACTTAAGTCGGCATTGTGCCCTCTGAATACAATACCGATGCAATTTCTGTGCTTCATCGTCAATAAGAAGGTCCAAGGTATACAGAAAACCTGACGTGAAGCGTCGGAATCTAAAACTGGACTCACCGGGGAGGTTCAAATCATAGAAAGTTAGAGTGTCCGTCCTCCTGTACTTATGTCGGCATTGTGCCTTTTGTATTAAATTCGGATGAAATTTCTGTGTTTCATCGACAAAAAGAAGGACCAAGGGATACAGTAAACCTGAAATTAAGCATCGGAATCTAAAACTGGACTCACAGGTGAGGTTCAAATCATAGAAAATTAGAGTGTCATTCCTGTTGTACCTAAGTCGGCATTGTGCCTTTTGAATTTAATTCCGATGCAGTTTCTGTGCTCCATCGTCAATAAGAAGGTCCAAGGTATACAGAAAACCTGACGTGAAGCGTCGGAATCTAAAACTGGACTCACAGAAGAGATCCAAATCATAGAAAGTTACAGTGTCAGACCTCTTGTACTTAAGTCGGCATTGTGCCGTTTTTGCATTAAATTCGGACTCAATTTCTGTGTTTCATAGTCAATAAGAAGGTCCAAGGGATACAGCTAACATAAAGTGAAGCTTCGGAATCTAAAACTGTACTCACAGGAGAGGTTCAAATCATAGAAAGTTAGAGTGTCAGTCCACTTGTATTTATGTCGGCATTGTGCCTTTTGTATTAAATTCGGATGCAATTTCTGTGCTACATCGTCAATAAGAAGGTCTAAGGATTACAGTAAACCTTAAGTGAAGCATCGGAATCTAAAACTGGACTCACAGGAGAGGTTCAAATCATAGAAGGTTAGAGTGTCAGTCCTCTTGTGCTTCAGTCGGCATTGTTCCTTTTGTATTAAATTCGGATGCAATTTCTGTGCTACATCGTCAATAAGAAGGTCCTAGGAATACAGTAAACCTGAAGTGAAGCATCGGAATCTAAAACTGGACTCACAGGAGAGGTTCAAATCATAGAAAGTGAGAGTGTCAGCCCTGTTGTACTTAAGTCGGCATTGTTCCTTTTGTATTAAAGTCGGATGCAATTTCTGTGTTTCATCGTCAATAAGAAGGTCCAAGGGATACAGTAAACCTGAAGTGAAGCATCGGAATCTAAAACTGGACTCACAGGAGAGGTTCAAATCATTGAATGTTAGACCGTCAGTCCTCTTGTACTTAAGTGGGCATTGTGCCTTTTGTATTACATTCGGATGCAATTTCTGTGTTTCATCGTCAATAAGAAGGTCCAAGGGATACAGTAAACCCTTAAGTGAAGCATCGGAATCTAAAACTGGACTCACAGGAGAGGTTCATATCATAGAAAGTTAGTGTGTCAGTGCTCTTGTACTTAAGTCGGCATTGTGCCTTTTGTATTAAATTCGGATGCAATTTCTGTGCTTCATCGTCAATAAGAAGGTCTAAGGAATACAGTAAAACCTGAAGTGAAGCATCGGAATCTAAAACTGGACTCACAGGAGAGGTTCAAATCATAGATGGTTAGAGTGTCAGTCCTCTTGTACTTAAGTCGGCATTGTGCCTTTTGTATTAAATTCGGATGCAATTTCTGTGCTACATCGTCAATAAGAAGGTCTAAGGACTACAGTAAACCTTAAGTGAAGCATCGGAATCTAAAACTGGACTCACAGGAGAGGTTCAAATCATAGTAGGTTAGAGTGTCAGTCCTCTTGTGCTTCAGTCGGCATTGTGCCTTTTGAATGTAATTCCGATGCAATTTCTGTGTTTCATCGTCAATATGAAGGTCCAAGGTATACTGTAAATCTGAAGTGAAGCATCGGAATCTAAAACTGTACTCACAGGAGAGGTCCAAATCATAGAAAGTTAGAGTGTCAGTCCACTTGCACTTAAGTCGGCATTGTGCCCTTTGAATTTAAATCCGTTGCAATTTCTGTGCTTCATCGTCAATACGAAGGTCCAAGGGACAAAGTAGACTTGAAGTGAAGCATCGGAATCTATAACTGGACTCACAGGAGAGGTTCAAATCGTAGAAAGTTAGAGTGTCAGTCCTCTTGTACTGAAGTCGGCATTGTGCCCTCTGAATACGATTCCGATGCAATTTCTGTGCTTCATCGTCAATAAGAAGGTCCAAGGTATACAGTAAACGTGAAGGGAAGCATCGGAATCTAAAACTGGACTTACAGGAGAGGTTCAAATCATAGAAAGTTAGAGTGTCAGTCTTCTTGTACTTAATTCGGCATTGTGGCTTTTGAATTTAATTCCGATGCAATTTCTGCGCTTCATCGTCAATAAGAAGGTCCAAGGTATACAGTAAACGTGAAGGGAAGCATCGGAATCTAAAACTGGACTCACAGGAGAGGTTCAAATCATAGAAAGTTAGAGTGTCAGTCCTCTTGTACTTAATTCGGCATTGTGCCTTTTGTATTAAATTCGGATGCAATTTCTGTGTTTCACCGTCAATAAGAAGGTCCAAGCGATACAGTTAACCTGAAGAGAAGCATCGGAATCTAAAACTGGACTCGCAGGAGTGGTTCAAATCATAGAAAGTTACAGTGTCAGTCCTCTTGTACTTAAGTCGGCATTGTGCCGTTTTTGTATTAAATTCGGATGCAATTTCTATGTTTCATCGTCAATAAGAAGCTCCAAGGGATACAGTTAACCTAAAGTGAAGCATCGGAATCTGAAACTGGACTCACAGGAGAGATTCAAATCATAGAAAGTTAGAGCGTCAGTCCTCTTGTACTTAAGCCGGCATTGTGCCTTTTGTATGACTTTCCGATGCAATTTCTGTGTTTCATCATCTATTAGAAGGTCCCAGGGATACAGTAAACCTGAAGTGAAGCATCGGAATCTGAAACTGGACTCACAGGAGAGGTTCAAATCATAGAATGTTAGAGCGTCAGTCCTCTTGTACTTAAGCCGGCATTGTGCCTTTTGTATTAATTTTCGATGCAATTTCTTTGTTTCATCATCTATAAGAAGGTCCAAGGGATACAGTAAACCTGAAGTGAAGCATCGGAATCTAAAACTGGACTCACAGGAGAGGTTCAAATCATAGAAAGTTAGAGTGTCAATCCTCTTGTACTATAGTCGGTATTGTGCCTTTTGAATTTAATTCCGATGCAATTTCTGTGTTTCATCGTCAATAAGATATTCCAAGGATATACAGTAAACCTGAAGTGAAGCGTCGGAATCTAAAACTGGACTCACAGGTGATGTCAAATCATAGAAAATTAGAGTGTCAGTCCTCTTGTACCTAAATCGGCATTGTGCCTTTTGAATTTAATTCCGATGCAGTTTCTGTGCTTCATCGTCAATAATAAGGTCCAAGGTATAAAGAAAACCTGACGTGAGGCGTCGGAATCTAAAACTGGACTCACAGGAGAGGTTCAAATCATAGAAAGTTAGAGTATCAGTCCTCTTGTACTTAAGTCGGCATTGTGCCGTTTTTGTATTAAATTCGGGTGCAATTTCTGTGTTTCATCGTCAATAAGAAGGTCCAAAGTATACAGTAAACCTGAAGTGAAGCATCGGAATTTAAAACTGGAGTCACAGGAGAGGTTCAAATCATAGAAGGTTAGAGTGTCAGTGCTCTTGTACCTATGTAGGCATTGTGAATATTGTATTAAATTCGGATGCAATTTCTGTATTTCATCGTCAATAAGAAGCTCCAAGGGATACAGTAAACCTGAAGTGATGCATCGGAATCTAAAACAGGACTCACAGGAGAGGTTCAAATCATAGAACGTTAGAGTGTCAGTGCTTTTGTACTTAAGTCGGCATTGTGCCTTTTGTATTAAGTTTGGATGCAATTTCTGTGTTTCATCGTCAATAAGAAGGTCCAAAGGATACAGTAAACCTGAAGTGAAGCATCGGAATCTAAAACTGGACTCACAGGAGAGGTTCAAATCATAGAAAGTTAGAGTGTCAGTCCTCTTGTACTTAAGTCGGCATTGTGCCTTTTGAATGTAATTCCGATGCAATTTCTGTGTTTCTTCGTCAATAAGAAGGTCCAAGGTATACAGTAAACCTGAAATGAAGCATCGGAATCTAAAACTGGACTCACAGGAGAGGTTCAAATCATAGAAAGTTAGAGTGTCAGTCGTCTTGTACTTAAGTCGGCATTGTGCCTTTTGAATGTAATTCCGATGCAATTTCTGATGTGTCAGCAGCTGGGCCAACACCTTGTAGTTCGAGATGGCTGAAAATGCACGCTAGACTAACGCAGACGGGCGTGAAGTACTGAAACAGGCTACGTAATTAATGCTATGAAGAAAAGTACGTAGCTGGATTAATACTTATCTTTAATCAATCACTGTGGTACATCGCACTTGACGATACACAGGAGACTTAAATTACTATCACTGTAAGGCTAATGGCGCCTTGCTAGATAGTAGCCATTAACTTAGCTGATGTCTATTCTGTCCCTTGGCTAATGAGAGAGAAAGGCTTCGTACATCTAGTCGCTAGCTAGGTCGTCCGTACAACTGGGCGGAGTGCTCTCTCGTATATCGAGACCTGCCTTGTGGTGGTGCTAGGTCTGCGATTACACAGTGGCGACACGCGGGTCCGACATGTACTAAATGGACCGCGGCCGATTTAAGCTTCCACCTAGCAAGTGTGGTGTCTGGCGGTGACACCACAATTTCTGTGTTTCATTGTCAATAAGAAGGTCCAAGGTATAGAGTAAACGTGAAGTGAAGCATCGGAACCTAAAACTGGACTCGCAGGAGAGGTTAAAATCATAGAAGGTTAGAGTGTCAGTCCTCTTGTACTTAACTCGGCATTGTGAATTTTGTATTAAATTCGGATGCAATTTCTGTGTTTCATCGTCAATAAGAAGCTCCAAGGGATACAGTAAACCTGAAGTGATGCATCTGAATCTAAAACAGGACTCACAGGAGAGGTTCAAATCATAGAAAGTTAGAGTGTCAGTCCTTTTGAACTTAAGCCGGCATTGTGCCTTTTGTATTAATTTTCGATGCAATTTCTTTGTTTCATCATCTATAAGAAGGTCCAAGGGATACAGTAAACCTGAAGTGAAGCATCGGAATCTAAAACTGGACTCACAGGAGAGGTTCAAATCATAGAAAGTTAGAGTGTCAATCCTCTTGTACTATAGTCGGTATTGTGCCTTTTGAATTTAATTCCGATGCAATTTCTGTGTTTCATCGTCAATAAGATATTCCAAGGATATACAGTAAACCTGAAGTGAAGCGTCGGAATCTAAAACTGGACTCACAGGTGATGTCAAATCATAGAAAATTAGAGTGTCAGTCCTCTTGTACCTAAATCGGCATTGTGCCTTTTGAATTTAATTCCGATGCAGTTTCTGTGCTTCATCGTCAATAATAAGGTCCAAGGTATACAGAAAACCTGACGTGAGGCGTCGGAATCTAAAACTGGACTCACAGGAGAGGTTCAAATCATAGAAAGTTAGAGTATCAGTCCTCTTGTACTTAAGTCGGCATTGTGCCGTTTTTGTATTAAATTCGGGTGCAATTTCTGTGTTTCATCGTCAATAAGAAGGTCCAAAGTATACAGTAAACCTGAAGTGAAGCATCGGAATTTAAAACTGGAGTCACAGGAGAGGTTCAAATCATAGAAGGTTAGAGTGTCAGTGCTCTTGTACTTAAGTAGGCATTGTGAATATTGTATTAAATTCGGATGCAATTTCTGTATTTCATCGTCAATAAGAAGCTCCAAGGGATACAGTAAACCTGAAGTGATGCATCGGAATCTAAAACAGGACTCACAGGAGAGGTTCAAATCATAGAACGTTAGAGTGTCAGTGCTTTTGTACTTAAGTCGGCATTGTGCCTTTTGTATTAAGTTTGGATGCAATTTCTGTGTTTCATCGTCAATAAGAAGGTCCAAAGGATACAGTAAACCTGAAGTGAAGCATCGGAATCTAAAACTGGACTCACAGGAGAGGTTCAAATCATAGAAAGTTAGAGTGTCAGTCCTCTTGTACTTAAGTCGGCATTGTGCCTTTTGAATGTAATTCCGATGCAATTTCTGTGTTTCTTCGTCAATAAGAAGGTCCAAGGTATACAGTAAACCTGAAATGAAGCATCGGAATCTAAAACTGGACTCACAGGAGAGGTTCAAATCATAGAAAGTTAGAGTGTCAGTCGTCTTGTACTTAAGTCGGCATTGTGCCTTTTGAATGTAATTCCGATGCAATTTCTGATGTGTCAGCAGCTGGGCCAACACCTTGTAGTTCGAGATGGCTGAAAATGCACGCTAGACTAACGCAGACGGGCGTGAAGTACTGAAACAGGCTACGTAATTAATGCTATGAAGAAAAGTACGTAGCTGGATTAATACTTATCTTTAATCAATCACTGTGGTACATCGCACTTGACGATACACAGGAGACTTAAATTACTATCACTGTAAGGCTAATGGCGCCTTGCTAGATAGTAGCCATTAACTTAGCTGATGTCTATTCTGTCCCTCGGCTAATGAGAGAGAAAGGCTTCGTACATCTAGTCGCTAGCTAGGTCGTCCGTACAACTGGGCGGAGTGCTCTCTCGTATATCGAGACCTGCCTTGTGGTGGTGCTAGGTCTGCGATTACACAGTGGCGACACGCGGGTCCGACATGTACTAAATGGACCGCGGCCGATTTAAGCTTCCACCTAGCAAGTGTGGTGTCTGACGGTGACACCACAATTTCTGTGTTTCATTGTCAATAAGAAGGTCCAAGGTATAGAGTAAACGTGAAGTGAAGCATCGGAACCTAAAACTGGACTCGCAGGAGAGGTTAAAATCATAGAAGGTTAGAGTGTCAGTCCTCTTGTACTTAACTCGGCATTGTGAATTTTGTATTAAATTCGGATGCAATTTCTGTGTTTCATCGTCAATAAGAAGCTCCAAGGGATACAGTAAACCTGAAGTGATGCATCTGAATCTAAAACAGGACTCACAGGAGAGGTTCAAATCATAGAAAGTTAGAGTGTCAGTCCTTTTGATCTTAAGTCGGCATTGTGTCTTTTGTATTAAGTTTGGATGCAATTTCTGTGTTTCATCGTCAATAAGAAGGTCCAAGGGATACAGTAAACCTGAAGTAAAGCATCGGATTCTAAAACTGGACTCACAGGAGAGGTTCAAATCATAGAAAGTTAGAGTGTCAGGCCTCTTGTACTTAAGTTGGCATTGTGCCTTTTGAATTTAATTCCGATGCAATTTCTGTGTTTTATCGTCAATAAGAAGGTCCAAGGGATACAGTAAACCTGAAGTGAAGCATCGGAATCTAAAACTGGACTCACAGGAGAGGTTCAAATCATAGAAAGTTACAGCGTCAGTCCTCTTGTACTTAAGCCGGCATTGTGCCTTTTGTATTAATTTCCGATACAATTTCTGTGTTTCATCATCTATAAGAAGGTCCAAGGGATACAGTAAACCTGAAGTGAAGCATCGGTATCTAAAACTGGACACACAGGAGAGGTTCAAATCATAGAAAGTTAGAGTGTCAATCCTCTTGTACTATAGTCGGTATTGTGCCTTTTGAATTTAATTCCGATGGAATTTCTGTGTTTCATCGTCAATAAGAAGGTCCAAGGATATACAGTAAACCTGAAGTGAAGCATCGGAATCTAAAACTGTACTCACAGGAGAGGTTCAAATCATAGAAAGTTAGAGTGTCAGTCCACTTGCACTTAAGTCGGCATTGTGCCTTTTGAATTTAAATCCGATGCAATTTCTGTGCTTCATCGTCAATACGAAGGTCCAAGGGACAAAGTAGACTTGAAGTGAAGCATCAGAATCTATAACTGGACTCACAGGAGAGGTTCAAATCATAGAAAGTTAGAGTGTCAGTCCTCTTGTACTTAAGTCGGCATTGTGCCCTCTGAATACAATACCGATGCAATTTCTGTGCTTCATCGTCAATAAGAAGGTCCAAGGTATACAGAAAACCTGACGTGAAGCGTCGGAATCTAAAACTGGACTCACCGGGGAGGTTCAAATCATAGAAAGTTAGAGTGTCCGTCCTCTTGTACTTATGTCGGCATTGTGCCTTTTGTATTAATTTCCGATACAATTTCTGTGTTTCATCATCTATAAGAACGTCCAAGGGATACAGTAAACCTGAAGTGAAGCATCGGTATCTAAAACTGGACTCACAGGAGAGGTTAAAATCATAGAAAGTTAGAGTGTCAATCCTCTTGTACTATAGTTGGTATTGTGCCTTTTGAATTTAATTCCGATGGAATTTCTGTGTTTCATCGTCAATAAGAAGGTCCAAGGATATACAGTAAACCTGAAGTGAAGCATCGGAATCTAAAACTGTACTCACAGGAGAGGTTCAAATCATAGAAAGTTAGAGTGTCAGTCCACTTGCACTTAAGTCGGCATTGTGCCTTTTGAATTTAAATCCGATGCAATTTCTGTGCTTCATCGTCAATACGAAGGTCCAAGGGACAAAGTAGACTTGAAGTGAAGCATCAGAATCTATAACTGGACTCACAGGAGAGGTTCAAATCATAGAAAGTTAGAGTGTCAGTCCTCTTGTACTTAAGTCGGCATTGTGCCCTCTGAATACAATACCGATGCAATTTCTGTGCTTCATCGTCAATAAGAAGGTCCAAGGTATACAGAAAACCTGACGTGAAGCGTCGGAATCTAAAACTGGACTCACCGGGGAGGTTCAAATCATAGAAAGTTAGAGTGTCCGTCCTCTTGTACTTATGTCGGCATTGTGCCTTTTGTATTAAATTCGGATGAAATTTCTGTGTTTCATCGTCAAAAAGAAGGACCAAGGGATACAGTAAACCTGAAATGAAGCATCGGAATCTAAAACTGGACTCACAGGTGAGGTTCAAATCATAGAAAATTAAAGTGTCATTCCTGTTGTACCTAAGTCGGCATTGTGCCTTTTGAATTCAATTCCGATGCAGTTTCTGTGCTCCATCGTCAATAAGAAGGTCCAAGGTATACAGAAAACCTGACGTGAAGCGTCGGAATCTAAAACTGGACTCACAGGAGAGGTTCAAATCATAGAAAGTTACAGTGTCAGTCCTCTTGTACTTAAGTCGGCATTGTGCCGTTTTTGTATTAAATTCGGACGCAATTTCTGTGTTTCATAGTCAATAAGAAGGTCCAAGGGATAAAGCTAACATAAAGTGAAGCATCGGAATCTAAAACTGTACTCACAGGAGAGGTTCAAATCATAGAAAGTTAGAGTGTCAGTCCACTTGTACTTATGTCGGCATTGTGCCTTTTGAATTTAAATCCGATGCAATTTCTGTGCTTCATCGTCAATACGAAGGTCCAACGGACACAGTAGACTTGAAGTGAAGCATCGGAATCTAAAACTGGACTCACAGGAGAGGTTCAAATCATAGAAAGTTAGAGTGTCAGACCTCTTGTACTTAATAAGGCATTGTGCCTTTTGAATTTAATTCCGATGCAATTTCTGTGCTTCATCGTCAATAAGCAGGTCCAAGGTAAACAGAAAACCTGAAGTGAAGCATCGGAATATAAAACTGGACTCACAGGAGAAGTTCAAATCATAGAAAGTTAGAGTGTCAGTCCTCTTGTAAACAAGTCGGCATTGTCCTTTTGAATTAAATTCGGATGCAATTTCTGTGTTTCATCGTCAATAAGAAGGTCCAAGGGATACAGTGAACCAGAAGTGAAGCATCGGAACCTAAAACTGGACTCAGAGGAGAGGTTAAAATCATAGAAAGTGAGAGTGCCAGTCCTCTTGTACTTAAGTTGGCATTGTGCCTTTTGTATAGAATTCGGATGCAATTTCGGTGTTTCATCGTCAATAAGAAGGTCCAATGGATACAGTAAACCTGAAGTGAAGCATCGGAATCTAAAACTGGACTCACAGGAGAGGTTGAAATCATAGAAGGTGAGAGTGTCAGTCCTCTTGTACTTAAGTCGGCATTGTGCCTCTTGTATTAAATTCGGATGCATTTTTTGTGTTTCATTGTCAATAAGAAGGTCCAATGGATACAGTAAAACTGAAGTGAAGCACGGAATCTAAGACTGTACTCACAGGAGAGGTTCAAATCATAGAAAGTAAAAGTGTCAGTCCTCTAGTACTTAAGTCAGGATTGTGCCTTTTGTACTAAATTTGGATGCAAATTCTGTGTTTTATCGTCAATAAGAAGGTCCTAGTTATACAGTAATCCTGAAGTGAAGCATCGGAATCCAAAACTGGACTCACAGGTAAGGTTCAAATAATAGAAAGTTAGAGTGTCAGTCCTCTTGTACTTAAGTCGGCATTGTGCATTTTGAATTTAATTCCGATGCAATTACTGTGTTTCATCGTCAAAAAGATGGTCCAAGGGATACAGTAAACCTGAAGTGAAGCATCGGAATCTAAAACTGGACTCACAGAAGAGGTTCAAATCATAGAAAGTTCGAGTGTCAGTCCGCTCGTGCTTAAGTCGGCATTGTGCATTTTGTATTAAATTCAGAAGCTATTTCTGTGTTTCATCGTCAATAAGAAGGTCTAAGGTATACAGTAAACCTGAAGTTAAGCATCGGAATCTAAAACTGGACTCACAGGAGAGGTTTAAATCATAGAAAGTTAGAGTGTCAGTCCTCTTGTACTTAAGTCGGCATTGTGCCTTTTGAATTTAATTCCGATGCAATTTCTGTGTTTCATCGTCAATAAGAAGGTCCAGGGGATACACTAAACCTGATGTGAAGCATGGAATCTAAAACTAGACTCACAGTAGAGGTTCAAATCATAGAAAGTTAGAGTGTCAGTCCTCTTGTACTTAAGTCGGCATTGTGCCTTTTGAATTTAATTCCGATCCAATTTCTGTGCTTCATCGTCAAAAAAAGATGGTCCAAGGGATACAGTAAACCTGAAGTGAAGCATCGGAATCTAAAACTGGACTCACAGGAGAGGTTCAAATCATAGAAAGTTAGAGTGTCATTCCTGTTGTACCTAAGTCGGCATTGTGCCTTTTGAATTTAATTCCGATGCAGTTTCTGTGCTCCATCGTCAATAAGAAGGTCCAAGGTATACAGAAAACCTGACGTGAAGCGTCGGAATCTAAAACTGGACTCACAGGAGAGGTTCAAATCATAGAAAGTTACAGTGTCAGTCCTCTTGTACTTAAGTGGGCGTTGTGCCGTTTTTGTATTAAATTCGGACGCAATTTCTGTGTTTCATAGTCAATAAGAAGGTCCATGGGATACAGCTAACATAAAGTGAAGCATCGGGATCTAAAACTGTACTCACAGGAGAGGTTCAAATCATAGAAAGTTAGAGTGTCAGTCCACTTGTACTTATGTCGGCATTGTGCCTTTTGAATTTAAATCCGATGCAATTTCTGTGCTTCATCGTCAATACGAAGGTCCAAGGGACACAGTAGACTTGAAGTGTAGCATCGGAATCTAAAACTGTACTCACAGGAGAGGTTCAAATCATAGAAAGTTAGAGTGTCAGACCTCTTGTACTTAATAAGGCATTGTGCCTTTTGAATTTAATTCTGATGCAATTTCTGTGCTTCATCGTCAATAAGCAGGTCCAAGGTATACAGAAAACCTGAAGTGAAGCATCGGAATCTAAAACTGGACTCACAGGAGAAGTTCAAATCATAGAAAGTTAGAGTGTCAGTCATCTTGTAAACAAGTCGGCATTGTCCTTTTGAATTAAATTCGGATGCAATTTCTGTGTTTCATCGTCAATAAGAAGGTCCAAGGGATACAGTGAACCAGAAGTGAAGCATCGGAACCTAAAACTGGACTCAGAGGAGAGGTTAAAATCATAGAAAGTGAGAGTGCCAGTCCTCTTGTACTTAAGTCGGCATTGTGCCTTTTGTATAAAATTCGGATGCAATTTCGGTGTTTCTTCGTCAATAAGAAGGTCCAATGGATACAGTAATCCTGAAGTGAAGCATCTGAATCTAAAACTGGACTCACAGGAGAGGTTGAAATCATAGAAGGTGAGATTGTCAGTCCTCTTGTACTTAAGTCGGCATTGTGCCTCTTGTATTAAATTCGGATGCATTTTTTGTGTTTCATCGTCAATAAGAAGGTCCAAGGGATACAGTAAAACTGAAGTGAAGCACGGAATCTAAGACTGGACTCACAGGAGAGGTTCAAATCATAAAAAGTGAAAGGGTCAGTCCTCTAGTACTTAAGTCAGGATTGTGCCTTTTGTACTAAATTTGGATGCAAATTCTGTGTTTCATCGTCAATATGAAGGTCCTAGGTATACAGTAAACCTGAAGTGAAGCATCGGAATCTAAAACTGGACTCACAGGAGAGGTTCAAATCATAGAAAGATAGAGTGTCAGTTATCTTGTACTTAAGTCGGCATTGCGCCTTTTGAATTTAATTCCGATGCAATTTCTGTGCTTCATCGTCAAAAAACGATGGTTTAAGGGATACAGTAAACCTGAAATGAAGCATCGGGATCTAAAACTGGACTAACAGGAGAGGTTCAAATCATAGAAAGTGAGAGTGCCAGTCCTGTTGTACTTAAGTCGGCATTGTGCCTTTTGAATTTAATTCTGATGCAATTTCTGTGTTTCATCCTCAATAAGAAGGTCCAAGGGAATCACTAAACCTGATGTGAAGCATCGGAATCTTAAACTGGACTCACAGGAGAGGTTCAAATCATAGAAAGTTAGAGTGTCAGTCCTCTTGTACTTAAGTCGGCTTTGTGCCTCTTGTATTAAATTCGGATGCAATTTCTGTGTTTCATTGTCAATAAGAAGGTCCAAGGTATACAGCAAGCCTGATGTGAAGCTTCGGAATCTAAAACTGGACTCAAAGGAGTGGTTCAAATCATAGAATGGTAGAGTGTCAGTCCTCTAGTACTTAAGTTGGCATTGTGCCTTTTGTATTAAATTCGGATGCAATTTCCGTGCTTCATCGTCTATAAGTAGGTCCAAGGGATACAGTAAGCCTGAAGTGAAGCATCGGAATCTGAAACTGGACTCACTGGAGAGGTTCAAATCATAGAAAGAGTGTCAGTGCTCTTGTACTTAAGTCGGCATTGTGCCTTTTGTATTTAATTCGGATGCAATTTCTGTGTTTCATCGTCAATAAGAAAGTCCAAGGGATACAGTAAACCTGAAGTGAAGCATCGGAATCTAAAACTGGACTCACAGGAGATTTTCAAATCATAGAATGTTAGAGTGTCAGTCCTCTTGTACTTTAGTCGGCATTGTGCCTTTTGTATCATATTCGGATGCAATATCTGTGTTTCATCGTCAATAAGAAGGTCCAAGGTATATAGGAAACCTGAAGTGAAGCATCGGAATCTAAAACTGGGCTCACCAGAGCGGTTCAAATCATAGAAAGTTAGAGAGTCATTCCTCTTGTACTTAAGTCCGCATTGTGCCTTTTGAATTTAATTCCGATGCAATTTCTGTGTTTCATCGTCAATAAGAAGGTCCTAGTGACACAGTTATCCTGAAGTGAAGCATCGGAATCCAAAACTGGACTCACAGGTGAGGTTCAAATAATAGAAAGTTAGAGTGTCAGTCCTCTTGTACTTAAGTCGGCATTGTGCCTTTTGAATTTAATTCCGATGCAATTACTGTGTTTCATAGTCAAAAAGATGGTCCAAGGGATACAGTAAACCTGAAGTGAAGCATCGGAATCTAAAACTGGACTCACAGAAGAGGTTCAAATCATAGAAAGTTCGAGTGTCAGTCCGCTTGTGCTTAAGTCGGCATTGTGCATTTTGTATTAAATTCAGAAGCTATTTCTGTGTTTCATCGTCAATAAGAAGGTCTAAGGTATACAGTAAACCTGAAGTGAAGCATCGGAATCTAAAACTGGACTCACAGGAGAGGTTCAAATCATAGAAAGTTAGAGTGTCAGTCCTCTTGTAAACAAGTCGGCATTGTGCCTTTTGAATTTAATTCCGATGCAATTTCTGTGTTTCATCGTCAATAAGAAGGTCCAGGGGATACACTAAACCTGATGTGAATTATGGAATCTAAAACTAGACTCACAGGAGAGGTTCCAATCATAGAAGGTTAGAGTGTCAGTCCTCTTGTACTTAAGTCGGCATTGTGCCTTTTGTATTAAATTCGGATGCAATTTCTGTGCTACATCGTCAATAAGAAGGTCTAAGGACTACAGTAAACCTGAAGTGAAGCTTCGGAATCTAAAACTGGACTCACAGGAGAGGTTCAAATCATAGAAAGTTAGAGTGTCAGACCTCTTGTACTTAATAAGGCATTGTGCCTTTTGAATTTAATTCCGATGCAACTTCTGTGCTTCATCGTCAATAAGCACGTCCAAGGTATACAGAAAACCTGAAGTGAAGCATCGGAATCTAAAACTGGACTCACAGGAGAAGTTCAAATCATAGAAAGTTAGAGTGTCAGTCCTCTTGTAAACAAGTCGGCATTGTTCTTTTGAATTAAATTCGGATGCAATTTCTGTGTTTCATCGTCAATAAGAAGGTCCAAGGGATACAGTGAACCAGAAGTGAAGCATCGGAATCTAAAACTGGACTCACAGGAGAGGTTGAAATCATAGAAGGTGAGAGTGTCAGTCCTCTTGTACTTAAGTCGGCATTGTGCCTCTTGTATTAAATTCGGATGCATTTTTTGTGTTTCATTGTCAATAAGAAGGTCCAATGGATACAGTAAAACTGAAGTGAAGCACGGAATCTAAGACTGTACTCACAGGAGAGGTTCAAATCATAGAAAGTAAAAGTGTCAGTCCTCTAGTACTTAAGTCAGGATTGTGCCTTTTGTACTAAATTTGGATGCAAATTCTGTGTTTTATCGTCAATAAGAAGGTCCTAGTTATACAGTAATCCTGAAGTGAAGCATCGGAATCCAAAACTGGACTCACAGGTAAGGTTCAAATAATAGAAAGTTAGAGTGTCAGTCCTCTTGTACTTAAGTCGGCATTGTGCATTTTGAATTTAATTCCGATGCAATTACTGTGTTTCATCGTCAAAAAGATGGTCCAAGGGATACAGTAAACCTGAAGTGAAGCATCGGAATCTAAAACTGGACTCACAGAAGAGGTTCAAATCATAGAAAGTTCGAGTGTCAGTCCGCTTGTGCTTAAGTCGGCATCGTGCATTTTGTATTAAATTCAGAAGCTATTTCTGTGTTTCATCGTCAATAAGAAGGTCTAAGGTATACAGTAAACCTGAAGTTAAGCATCGGAATCTAAAACTGGACTCACAGGAGAGGTTTAAATCATAGAAAGTTAGAGTGTCAGTCCTCTTGTACTTAAGTCGGCATTGTGCCTTTTGAATTTAATTCCGATGCAATTTCTGTGTTTCATCGTCAATAAGAAGGTCCAGGGGATACACTAAACCTGATGTGAAGCATGGAATCTAAAACTAGACTCACAGTAGAGGTTCAAATCATAGAAAGTTAGAGTGTCAGTCCTCTTGTACTTAAGTCGGCATTGTGCCTTTTGAATTTAATTCCGATCCAATTTCTGTGCTTCATCGTCAAAAAAAGATGGTCCAAGGGATACAGTAAACCTGAAGTGAAGCATCGGAATCTAAAACTGGACTCACAGGAGAGGTTCAAATCATAGAAAGTTAGAGTGTCATTCCTGTTGTACCTAAGTCGGCATTATGCCTTTTGAATTTAATTCCGATGCAGTTTCTGTGCTCCATCGTCAATAAGAAGGTCCAAGGTATACAGAAAACCTGACGTGAAGCGTCGGAATCTAAAACTGGACTCACAGGAGAGGTTCAAATCATAGAAAGTTACAGTGTCAGTCCTCTTGTACTTAAGTGGGCGTTGTGCCGTTTTTGTATTAAATTCGGACGCAATTTCTGTGTTTCATAGTCAATAAGAAGGTCCATGGGATACAGCTAACATAAAGTGAAGCATCGGGATCTAAAACTGTACTCACAGGAGAGGTTCAAATCATAGAAAGTTAGAGTGTCAGTCCACTTGTACTTATGTCGGCATTGTGCCTTTTGAATTTAAATCCGATGCAATTTCTGTGCTTCATCGTCAATACGAAGGTCCAAGGGACACAGTAGACTTGAAGTGTAGCATCGGAATCTAAAACTGTACTCACAGGAGAGGTTCAAATCATAGAAAGTTAGAGTGTCAGACCTCTTGTACTTAATAAGGCATTGTGCCTTTTGAATTTAATTCTGATGCAATTTCTGTGCTTCATCGTCAATAAGCAGGTCCAAGGTATACAGAAAACCTGAAGTGAAGCATCGGAATCTAAAACTGGACTCACAGGAGAAGTTCAAATCATAGAAAGTTAGAGTGTCAGTCATCTTGTAAACAAGTCGGCATTGTCCTTTTGAATTAAATTCGGATGCAATTTCTGTGTTTCATCGTCAATAAGAAGGTCCAAGGGATACAGTGAACCAGAAGTGAAGCATCGGAACCTAAAACTGGACTCAGAGGAGAGGTTAAAATCATAGAAAGTGAGAGTGCCAGTCCTCTTGTACTTAAGTCGGCATTGTGCCTTTTGTATAAAATTCGGATGCAATTTCGGTGTTTCTTCGTCAATAAGAAGGTCCAATGGATACAGTAATCCTGAAGTGAAGCATCTGAATCTAAAACTGGACTCACAGGAGAGGTTGAAATCATAGAAGGTGAGATTGTCAGTCCTCTTGTACTTAAGTCGGCATTGTGCCTCTTGTATTAAATTCGGATGCATTTTTTGTGTTTCATCGTCAATAAGAAGGTCCAAGGGATACAGTAAAACTGAAGTGAAGCACGGAATCTAAGACTGGACTCACAGGAGAGGTTCAAATCATAAAAAGTGAAAGGGTCAGTCCTCTAGTACTTAAGTCAGGATTGTGCCTTTTGTACTAAATTTGGATGCAAATTCTGTGTTTCATCGTCAATATGAAGGTCCTAGGTATACAGTAAACCTGAAGTGAAGCATCGGAATCTAAAACTGGACTCACAGGAGAGGTTCAAATCATAGAAAGATAGAGTGTCAGTTATCTTGTACTTAAGTCGGCATTGCGCCTTTTGAATTTAATTCCGATGCAATTTCTGTGCTTCATCGTCAAAAAACGATGGTTTAAGGGATACAGTAAACCTGAAATGAAGCATCGGGATCTAAAACTGGACTAACAGGAGAGGTTCAAATCATAGAAAGTGAGAGTGCCAGTCCTGTTGTACTTAAGTCGGCATTGTGCCTTTTGAATTTAATTCTGATGCAATTTCTGTGTTTCATCCTCAATAAGAAGGTCCAAGGGAATCACTAAACCTGATGTGAAGCATCGGAATCTTAAACTGGACTCACAGGAGAGGTTCAAATCATAGAAAGTTAGAGTGTCAGTCCTCTTGTACTTAAGTCGGCTTTGTGCCTCTTGTATTAAATTCGGATGCAATTTCTGTGTTTCATTGTCAATAAGAAGGTCCAAGGTATACAGCAAGCCTGATGTGAAGCTTCGGAATCTAAAACTGGACTCAAAGGAGTGGTTCAAATCATAGAATGGTAGAGTGTCAGTCCTCTAGTACTTAAGTTGGCATTGTGCCTTTTGTATTAAATTCGGATGCAATTTCCGTGCTTCATCGTCTATAAGTAGGTCCAAGGGATACAGTAAGCCTGAAGTGAAGCATCGGAATCTGAAACTGGACTCACTGGAGAGGTTCAAATCATAGAAAGAGTGTCAGTGCTCTTGTACTTAAGTCGGCATTGTGCCTTTTGTATTTAATTCGGATGCAATTTCTGTGTTTCATCGTCAATAAGAAAGTCCAAGGGATACAGTAAACCTGAAGTGAAGCATCGGAATCTAAAACTGGACTCACAGGAGATTTTCAAATCATAGAATGTTAGAGTGTCAGTCCTCTTGTACTTTAGTCGGCATTGTGCCTTTTGTATCATATTCGGATGCAATATCTGTGTTTCATCGTCAATAAGAAGGTCCAAGGTATATAGGAAACCTGAAGTGAAGCATCGGAATCTAAAACTGGGCTCACCAGAGCGGTTCAAATCATAGAAAGTTAGAGAGTCATTCCTCTTGTACTTAAGTCCGCATTGTGCCTTTTGAATTTAATTCCGATGCAATTTCTGTGTTTCATCGTCAATAAGAAGGTCCTAGTGACACAGTTATCCTGAAGTGAAGCATCGGAATCCAAAACTGGACTCACAGGTGAGGTTCAAATAATAGAAAGTTAGAGTGTCAGTCCTCTTGTACTTAAGTCGGCATTGTGCCTTTTGAATTTAATTCCGATGCAATTACTGTGTTTCATAGTCAAAAAGATGGTCCAAGGGATACAGTAAACCTGAAGTGAAGCATCGGAATCTAAAACTGGACTCACAGAAGAGGTTCAAATCATAGAAAGTTCGAGTGTCAGTCCGCTTGTGCTTAAGTCGGCATTGTGCATTTTGTATTAAATTCAGAAGCTATTTCTGTGTTTCATCGTCAATAAGAAGGTCTAAGGTATACAGTAAACCTGAAGTGAAGCATCGGAATCTAAAACTGGACTCACAGGAGAGGTTCAAATCATAGAAAGTTAGAGTGTCAGTCCTCTTGTAAACAAGTCGGCACTGTGCCTTTTGAATTTAATTCCGATGCAATTTCTGTGTTTCATCGTCAATAAGAAGGTCCAGGGGATACACTAAACCTGATGTGAATTATGGAATCTAAAACTAGACTCACAGGAGAGGTTCCAATCATAGAAGGTTAGGGTGTCAGTCCTCTTGTACTTAAGTCGGCATTGTGCCTTTTGTATTAAATTCGGATGCAATTTCTGTGCTACATCGTCAATAAGAAGGTCTAAGGACTACAGTAAACCTGAAGTGAAGCTTCGGAATCTAAAACTGGACTCACAGGAGAGGTTCAAATCATAGAAAGTTAGAGTGTCAGACCTCTTGTACTTAATAAGGCATTGTGCCTTTTGAATTTAATTCCGATGCAACTTCTGTGCTTCATCGTCAATAAGCACGTCCAAGGTATACAGAAAACCTGAAGTGAAGCATCGGAATCTAAAACTGGACTCACAGGAGAAGTTCAAATCATAGAAAGTTAGAGTGTCAGTCCTCTTGTAAACAAGTCGGCATTGTTCTTTTGAATTAAATTCGGATGCAATTTCTGTGTTTCATCGTCAATAAGAAGGTCCAAGGGATACAGTGAACCAGAAGTGAAGCATCGGAAACTAAAACTGGACTCAGAGGAGAGGTTAAAATCATAGAAAGTGAGAGTGCCAGTCCTCTTGTACTTAAGTTGGCATTGTGCCTTTTGTATAGAATTCGGATGCAATTTCGGTGTTTCATCGTCAATAAGAAGGTCCTAGGTATACAGTAAACCTCAAGTGAAGCATCGGAATCTAAAACTGCACTCACAGGAGAGGTTCAAATCATTTAAAGTTCAAGTGTCAGTCCTCTTGTACTTAAGTCGGCATTGTGCCTTTTGAATTTAATTCCGATGCAATTTCTGTGCTTCATCGTCGATAAGAAGGTCCAAGGGATACAGTAAACCTGAAGTGAAGCATCGGAATCTAAAACTGGACTCACAGGAGATTTTCAAATCATAGAATGTTAGAGTGTCAGTCCTCTTGTACTTAAGTCCGCATTGTGCCTTTTGAATTTAATTCCGATGCAATTTCTGTGTTTCATCGTCAATAAGAAGGTCCTAGTGACACAGTTATCCTGAAGTGAAGCATCGGAATCCAAAACTGGACTCACAGGTGAGGTTCAAATAATAGAAAGTTAGAGTGTCAGTCCTCTTGTACTTAAGTCGGCATTGTGCCTTTTGAATTTAATTCCGATGCAATTACTGTGTTTCATCGTCAAAAAGATGGTCCAAGGGATACAGTAAACCTGAAGTGAAGCATCGGAATCTAAAACTGGACTCACAGAAGAGGTTCAAATCATAGAAAGTTCGAGTGTCAGTCCGCTTGTGCTTAAGTCGGCATTGTGCATTTTGTATTAAATTCAGAAGCTATTTCTGTGTTTCATCGTCAATAAGAAGGTCTAAGGTATACAGTAAACCTGAAGTGAAGCATCGGAATCTAAAACTGGACTCACAGGAGAGGTTCAAATCATAGAAAGTTAGAGTGTCAGTCCTCTTGTAAACAAGTCGGCATTGTGCCTTTTGAATTTAATTCCGATGCAATTTCTGTGTTTCATCGTCAATAAGAAGGTCCAGGGGATACACTAAACCTGATGTGAATTATGGAATCTAAAACTAGACTCACAGGAGAGGTTCCAATCATAGAAGGTTAGAGTGTCAGTCCTCTTGTACTTAAGTCGGCATTGTGCCTTTTGTATTAAATTCGGATGCAATTTCTGTGCTACATCGTCAATAAGAAGGTCTAAGGACTACAGTAAACCTGAAGTGAAGCTTCGGAATCTAAAACTGGACTCACAGGAGAGGTTCAAATCATAGAAAGTTAGAGTGTCAGACCTCTTGTACTTAATAAGGCATTGTGCCTTTTGAATTTAATTCCGATGCAACTTCTGTGCTTCATCGTCAATAAGCACGTCCAAGGTATACAGAAAACCTGAAGTGAAGCATCGGAATCTAAAACTGGACTCACAGGAGAAGTTCAAATCATAGAAAGTTAGAGTGTCAGTCCTCTTGTAAACAAGTCGGCATTGTTCTTTTGAATTAAATTCGGATGCAATTTCTGTGTTTCATCGTCAATAAGAAGGTCCAAGGGATACAGTGAACCAGAAGTGAAGCATCGGAAACTAAAACTGGACTCAGAGGAGAGGTTAAAATCATAGAAAGTGAGAGTGCCAGTCCTCTTGTACTTAAGTTGGCATTGTGCCTTTTGTATAGAATTCGGATGCAATTTCGGTGTTTCATCGTCAATAAGAAGGTCCAATGGATACAGTAAACCTGAAGTGAAGCATCGGAATCTAAAACTGGACTCACAGGAGAGGTTGAAATCATAGAAGGTGAGAGTGTCAGTCCTCTTGTACTTAAGTCGGCATTGTGCCTCTTGTATTAAATTCGGATGCATTTTTTGTGTTTCATTGTCAATAAGAAGGTCCAAGGGATACAGTAAAACTGAAGTGAAGCACGGAATCTAAGACTGTACTCACAGGAGAGGTTCAAATCATAGAAAGTGAAAGTGTCAGTCCTCTAGTACTTAAGTCAGGATTGTGCCTTTTGTACTAAATTTGGATGCAAATTCTGTGTTTCATCGTCAATAAGAATGTCCTAGTGATACAGTAATCCTGAAGTGAAGCATCGGAATCCAAAACTGGACTCACAGGTGACGTTCAAATAATAGAAAGTTAGAGTGTCAGTCCTCTTGTACTTAAGTCGGCATTGTGCCTTTTGAATTTAATTCCGATGCAATTACTGTGTTTCATCGTCAAAAAGATGGTCCAAGGGATACAGTAAACCTGAAGTGAAGCATCGGAATCTAAAACTGGACTCACAGAAGAGGTTCAAATCATAGAAAGTTCGAGTGTCAGTCCGCTTGTGCTTAAGTCGGCATTAAGCAATTTGTATTAAATTCAGAAGCTATTTCTGTGTTTCATCGTCAATAAGAAGGTCTAAGGTATACAGTAAACCTGAAGTGAAGCATCGGAATCAAAAACTGGACTCACAGGAGAGGTTCAAATCATAGAAAGTTAGAGTGTCAGTCCTCTTGTACTTAAGTCGGCATTGTGCATTTTGAATTTAATTCCGATGCAATTTCTGTGTTTCATCGTCAATAAGAAGGTCCAGCGGATACACTAAACCTGATGTGAAGCATGGAATCTAAAACTAGACTCACAGGAGAGGTTCCAATCATAGAAGGTTAGAGTGTCAGTCCTCTTGTACTTAAGTCGGCATTGTGCCTTTTGTATTAAATTCGGATGCAATTTCTGTGCTACATCGTCAATAAGAAGGTCTAAGGACTACAGTAAACCTGAAGTGAAGCTTCGGAATCTAAAACTGGACTCACAGGAGAGGTTCAAATCATAGAAAGTTAGAGTGTCAGACCTCTTGTACTTAATAAGGCATTGTGCCTTTTGAATTTAATTCCGATGCAACTTCTGTGCTTCATCGTCAATAAGCAGGTCCAAGGTATACAGAAAACCTGAAGTGAAGCATCGGAATCTAAAACTGGACTCACAGGAGAAGTTCAAATCATAGAAAGTTAGAGTGTCAGTCCTCTTGTAAACAAGTCGACATTGTCCTTTTGAATTAAATTCGGATGCAATTTCTGTGTTTCATCGTCAATAAGAAGGTCCAAGGGATACAGTGAACCAGAAGTGAAGCATCGGAACCTAAAACTGGACTCAGAGGAGAGGTTAAAATCATAGAAAGTGAGAGTGCCAGTCCTCTTGTACTTAAGTTGGCATTGTGCATTTTGTATAGAATTCGGATGTAATTTCGGTGTTTCATCGTCAATAAGAAGGTCCAATGGATACAGTAAACCTGAAGTGAAGCATCGGAATCTAAAACTGGACTCACAAGAGAGGTTGAAATCATAGAAGGTGAGAGTGTCAGTCCTCTTGTACTTAAGTCGGCATTGTGCCTCTTGTATTAAATTCGGATGCATTTTTTGTGTTTCATTGTCAATAAGAAGATCCAAGGGATACAGTAAAAATGAAGTGAAGCACGGAATCTAAGACTGTACTCACAGGAGAGGTTCAAATCATAGAAAGTGAAAGTGTCAGTCCTCTAGTACTTAAGTCAGGATTGTGCCTTTTGTACTAAATTTGGATGCAAATTCTGTGTTTCATCGTCAATAAGAAGGTCCTAGTGATACAGTAATCCTGAAGTGAAGCATCGGAATCCAAAACTGGACTCACAGGTGAGGTTCAAATAATAGAAAGTTAGAGTGTCAGTCCTCTTGTACTTAAGTCGGCATTGTGCTTTTGAATTTAATTCCGATGCAATTACTGTGTTTCATCGTCAAAAAGATGGTCCAAGGGATACAGTAAACCTGAAGTGAAGCATCGGAATCTAAAACTGGACTCACAGATGAGGTTCAAATCATAGAAAGTTCGAGTGTCAGTCCGATTGTGCTTAAGTCGGCATTGTGCATTTTGTATTAAATTCAGAAGCTATTTCTGTGTTTCATCGTCAATAAGAAGGTCTAAGGTATACAGTAAACCTGAAGTGAAGCATCTGAATCTAAAACTGGACTCACAGGAGAGGTTCAAATCATAGAAAGTTAGAGTGTCAGTCCTCTTGTACTTAAGTCGGCATTGTGCCTTTTGAATTTAATTCCGATGCAATTTCTGTGCTTCATCGTCAAAAAAAGATGGTCCAAAGGATACAGTAAACCTGAAGTGAAGCATCGGAATCTAAAACTGGACTCACAGAAGAGGTTCAAATCATAGAAAGTTATAGTGTCATTCCTGTTGTACCTAAGTCGGCATTGTGCCTATTGAATTTAATTCCGATGCAGTTTCTGTGCTCCATCGTCAATAAGAAGGTCCAAGGTATACAGAAAACCTGACGTGAAGTGTCGGAATCTAAAACTGGACTCACAGGAGAGGTTCAAATCATAGAAAGTTACAGTGTCAGTCCTCTTGTACTTATGTGGGCATTGTGCCGTTTTTGTATTAAATTTGGACGCATTTTCTGTGTTTCATAGTCAATAAGAAGGTCCAAGGGATACAGCTAACATAAAGTGAAGTATCGGGATCTAAAACTGTACTCACAGGAGAGGTTCAAATCATAGAAAGTTAGAGTGTCAGTCCACTTGTACTTATGTCGGCATTGTGCCTTTTGAATTTAAATCCGATGCAATTTCTGTGCTTCATCGTCAATACGAAGGTCCAACGGACACAGTAGACTTGAAGTGAAACATCGGAATCTAAAACTGGACTCACAGGAGAGGTTCAAATCATAGAAAGTTAGAGTGTCAGACCTCTTGTACTTAATAAGGCATTGTGCCTTTTGAATTTATTTCTGATGCAATTTCTGTGCTTCATCGTCAATAAGCTGGTCCAAGGTATACAGAAAACCTGAAGTGAAGCATCGGAATCTAAAACTGGACTCACAGGAGAAGTTCAAATCATAGAAAGTTAGAGTGTCAGTCCTCTTGTAAACAAGTCGGCATTGTCCTTTTGAATTAAATTCGGATGGAATTTCTGTGTTTCATCGTCAATAAGAAGGTCCAAGGGATACAGTGAACCAGAAGTGAAGCATCGGAACCTAAAACTGGACTAAGAGGAGAGGTTAAAATCATAGAAAGTGAGAGTGCCAGTCCTCTTGTACTTAAGTCGGCATTGTGCCTTTTGTATAAAATTCGGATGCAATTTCGGTGTTTCATCGTCAATAAGAAGGTCCAATGGATACAGTAAACCTGAAGTGAAGCATCGGAATCTAAAACTGGACTCACAGGAGAGGTTGAAATCATAGAAGGTGAGATTGTCAGTCCTCTTGTACTTAAGTCGGCATTGTGCCTCTTGTATTAAATTCGGATGCATTTTTTGTGTTTCATCGTCAATAAGAAGGTCCACGGGATACAGTAAAACTGAAGTGAAGCACGGAATCTAAGACTGGACTCACAGGAGAGGTTCAAATCATAAAAAGTGAAAGTGTCAGTCCTCTAGTACTTAAGTCAGGATTGTGCCTTGTGTACTAAATTTGGATGCAAATTCTGTGTTTCATCGTCAATATGAAGGTCCTAGGTATACAGTAAACCTGAAGTGAAGCATCGGAATCTAAAACTGGACTCACAGGAGAGGTTCAAATCATAGAAAGATAGAGTGTCAATTATCTTGTACTTAAGTCGGCATTGCGCCTTTTGAATTTAATTCCGATGCAATTATGTGCTTCATCGTCAAAAAAAGATGGTTTAAGGGATACAGTAAACCTGAAGTGAAGCATCGTGATCTAAAACTGGACTAACAGGAGAGGTTCAAATCATAGAAAGTGAGAGTGCCAGTCCTCTTGTACTTAAGTCAGCATTGTGCCTTTTGAATTTAATTCTGATGCAATTTCTGTGTTTCATCGTCAATAAGAAGGTCCAAGGTATACAGCAAACCTGATGTGAAGCTTCGGAATCTAGAACTGGACTCAAAGGAGTGGTTCAAATCATAGAAAGGTAGAGTGTCAGTCCTCTAGTACTTAAGTTGGCATTGTGCCTTTTGTATTAAATTCGGATGCAATTTCCGTGTTTCATCGTCTATAAGTAGGTCCAAGGGATACAGTAAGCCTGAAGTGAAGCATCGGAATCTGAAACTGGACTCACAGGAGAGGTTCAAATCATAGAAAGAGTGTCAGTGCTCTTGTACTTAAGTCGGCATTGTGCCTTTTGTATTAAATTCCGATGCAATTTCTGTGTTTCATCGTCAATAAGAAGGTCCTAGTGATACAGTAATCCTGAAGTGAAGCATCGGAATCCAAAACTGGACTAACAGGTGAGGTTCAAATAATAGAAAGTTAGAGTGTCAGTCCTCTTGTACTTAAGTCGGCATTGTGCCTTTTGAATTTAATTCCGATGCAATTACTGTGTTTCATCGTCAAAAAGATGGTCCAAGGGATACAGTAAACCTGAAGTGAAGCATCGGAATCTAAAACTGGACTCACAGAAGAGGTTCAAATCATAGAAAGTTCGAGTGTCAGTCCGCTTGTGCTTAAGCCGGCATTGTGCATTTTGTATTAAATTCAGAAGCTATTTCTGTGTTTCATCGTCAATAAGGTCTAAGGTATACAGTATACCTGAAGTGAAGCATCGGAATCTAAAACTGGACTCACAGGAGAGGTTCAAATCATAGAAAGTTAGAGTGTCAGTCCTCTTGTTCTTAAGTCGGCATTGTGCCTTTTGAATTTAATTCCGATGCAATTTCTGTATTTCATCGTCAATAAGAAGGTCCAGGGCATACACTAAACCTGATGTGAAGCATGGAATCTAAAACTGGACTCACAGGAGAGGTTCAAATCATAGAAAGTTAGAGTGTCAGACCACTTGTACTTAAGTCGGCATTGTGCCTTTTGTTTTAAATTCGGATGCAATTTCTGTGTTTCATCGTCAATAAGAAGGTCCATGGGATACAGCTAACATAAAGTGAAGCATCAGGATATAAAACTGTACTCACAGGAGAGGTTCAAATCATAGAAAGTTAGAGTGTCATTCCTGTTGTACCTAAGTCAGCATTGTGCCTTTTGAATTTAATTCCGATGCAGTTTCTGTGCTCCATCGTCAATAAGAAGGTCCAAGGTATACAGAAAACCTGACGTGAAGCGTCGGAATCTAAAACTGGACTCACAGGAGAGGTTCAAATCATAGAAAGTTACAGTGTCAGTCCTCTTGTTCTTAAGTGGGCATTGTGCCGTTTTTGTATTAAATTCGGACGCAATTTCTGTGTTTCATAATCAATAAGAAGGTCCAAGGGATACAGCTAACATAAAGTGAAGCATCGGGATCTAAAACTGTACTCACAGGAGAGGTTCAAATCATAGAATGTTAGAGTGTCAGTCCACTTGTACTTAAGTCGGCATTGTGCCTTTTGAATTTAAATCCGATGCAGTTTCTGTGCTTCATCGTCAATACGAAGGTCCAAGGGACACAGTAGACTTGAAGTGAAGCATCGGAATCTAAAACTGGACTCACAGGAGAGGTTCAAATCATAGAAAGTTAGAGTGTCAGACCTCTTGTACTTAATAAGGCATTGTGCCTTTTGAATTTAATTCTGATGCAATTTCTGTGCTTCATCGTCAATAAGCAGGTCCAAGGTATACAGAAAACCTGAAGTGAAGCATCGGAATCTAAAACTGGACTCACAGGAGAAGTTCAAATCATAGAAAGTTAGAGTGTCAGTCCTCTTGTAAACAAGTCGGCATTGTCCTTTTGAATTAAATTCGGATGGAATTTCTGTGTTTCATCGTCAATAAGAAGGTCCAAGGGATACAGTGAACCAGAAGTGAAGCATCGGAACCTAAAACTGGACTCAGAGGAGAGGTTAGAATCATAGAAAGTGAGAGTGCCAGTCCTCTTGTACTTAAGTCGGCATTGTGCCTTTTGTATAAAATTCGGATGCAATTTTGGTGTTTCATCGTCAATAAGAAGGTCCAATGGATACAGTAAACCTGAAGTGAAGCATCGGAATCTAAAACTGGACTCACAGGAGAGGTTGAAATCATAGAAGGTGAGATTGTCAGTCCTCTTGTACTTAAGTCGGCATTGTGCCTCTTGTATTAAATTCGGATGCATTTTTTGTGTTTCATCGTCAATAAGAAGGTCCAAGGGATACAGTAAAACTGAAGTGAAGCACGGAATCTAAGACTGGACTCACAGGAGAGGTCCATATCATAGAAAGTGAAAGTGTCAGTCCTCTTGTACTTAAGTCGGCTTTGTGCCTCTTGTATTAAATTCGGATGCAATTTCTGTGTTTCATCGTCAATAAGAAAGTCCAAGGTATACAGTAAACCTCAAGTGAAGCATCGGAATCTAAAACTGCACTCACAGGAGAGGTTCAAATCATTTAAAGTTCAAGTGTCAGTCCTCTTGTACTTAAGTCGGCATTGTGCCTTTTGAATTTAATTCCGATGCAATTTCTGTGCTTCATCGTCGATAAGAAGGTCCAAGGGATACAGTAAACCTGAAGTGAAGCATCGGAATCTAAAACTGGACTAACAGGAGATTTTCAATTCATAGAAAGTTAGAGTGTCAGTCCTCTTGTACTTTAGTCGGCATTGTGCCTTTTGTATTATATTCGGATGCAATATCTGTGTTTCATCGTCAATAAGAAGGTCCAATATATATAGGAAACCTGAAGTGAAGCATCGGAATCTAAAACTGGACTCACCAGAGAGGTTCAAATCATAGAAAGTTAGAGAGTCATTCCTCTTGTACTTAAGTCCGCATTGTGCCTTTTGAATTTAATTCCGATGCAATTTCTGTGTTTCATCGTCAATAAGAGGGTCCTAGTGATACAGTAATCCTGAAGTGAAGCATCGGAATCCAAAACTGGACTCACAGGTGAGGTTCAAATAATAGAAAGTTAGAGTGTCAGTCCTCTTGTACTTAAGTCGGCTTTGTGCCTTTTGAATTTAATTCTGATGCAATTACTGTGTTTCATCGTCAAAAAGATGGTCCAAGGGATACAGTAAACCTGAAGTGAAGCATCGGAATTTAAACTGGACTCACAGAAGAGGTTCAAATCATAGAAAGTTCGAGTGTCAGTCCGCTTGTGCTTAAGTCGGCATTGTGCATTTTGTATTAAATTCAGAAGCTATTTCTGTGTTTCATCGTCAATAAGAAGGTCTAAGGTATACAGTAAACCTGAAGTGAAGCATCGGAATCTAAAACTGGACTCACAGGAGAGGTTCAAATCATAGAAAGTTAGAGTGTCAGTCCTCTTGTACTTAAGTCGGCATTGTTCCTTTTGAATTTAATTCCGATGCAATTTCTGTGTTTCATCGTCAATAAGAAGGTCAAGGGGATACACTAAACCTGATGTGAAGCATGGAATCTAAAACTAGACTTACAGGAGAGGTTCAAATCATAGAAAGTTAGAGTGTCAGTCCTCTGGTACTTAAGTCGGCATTGTGCATTTTGAATTTAATTCGGATGCAATTTCTGTGCTTCATCGTCAAAAAAAGATGGTCGAAGGGATACAGTAAACCTGAAGTGAAGCATCGGAATCTAAAACTGGACTCACAGGAGAGGTTCAAATCATAGAAAGTTAGAGTGTCAGTCCTCTTGTACTTAAGTCGGCATTGTGCACTTTGAATTTAATTCCGATGCAATTTCTGTGTTTCATCGTCAATAAGAAGGTCCAAGGGATACACTAAACCGGATGTGAAGCATGGAATCTAAAACTGGACTTACAGGAGAGGTTCAAATCATAGAAAGTTGGAGTATCAGTCCTCTTGTACTTAAGTCGCCATTGTGCTGTTTTTGTATTAAATTCGGATGCAATTTCTGTGTTTCAACGTCAATAAGAAGCTCCAAGGGATACAATAAAAATGAAGTGAAGCATCGGAATCTAAACCTGGACTCAGAGGAGAGGTTCAAATCATCGAAAGTTAGAGTGTCAGTCCTCTTGTACTTAAGTCGGCATTGTGCACTTTGAATTTAATTCCGATGCAATTTGTGTGTTTCATCGTCAATAAGAAGGTCCAAGGGATACACTAAACCGGATGTGAAGCATAGAATCTAAAACTGGACTCACAGTAGAGGTTCAAATCATAGAAAGTTGGAGTATCAGTCCTCTTGAACTTAAGTCGCCATTGTGCCGTTTTTGTATTAAATTCGGATGCAATTTCTGTGTTTCAACGTCAATAAGAAGCTCCAAGGGATACAATAAAAATGAAGTGAAGCATCGGAATCTAAACCTGGACTCACAGGAGAGGTTCAAATCATAGAAAGTTGGAGTATCAGTCCTCTTGTACTTAAGTCGCCATTGTGCCGTTTTTGTATTAAATTCGGATGCAATTTCTGTGTTTCAACGTCAATAAGAAGCTCCAAGGGATACAATAAAAATGAAGTGAAGCATCGGAATCTAAACCTGGACTCAGAGGAGAGGTTCAAATCATCGAAAGTTCGAGTGTCAGTCCGCTTGTGCTTAAGTCGGCATTGTGCATTTTGTATTAAATTCAGAAGCTATTTCTGTGTTTCATCGTCAATAAGAAGGTCTAAGGTATACAGTAAACCTGAAGTGAAGCATCGGAATCTAAAACTGGACTCACAGGAGAGGTTCAAATCATAGAAAGTTAGAGTGTCAGTCCACTTGTACTTATGTCGGCATTGTGCCTTTTGAATTTAAATCCGATGCAATTTCTGTGCTTCATTGTCAATACGAAGGTCCAAGGGACACAGTAGACTTGAAGTGAAGCATCGGAATCTAAAACTGGACTCACAGGAGAGGTTCAAATCATAGAAAGTTAGGGTGTCAGTCCTCTTGTACTTAAGTCGGCTTTGTGCCCTCTGAATACAATTCTGATGCAATTTCTTTGCTTCATCGTCAGTAAGAAGTTCCAAGGTATACAGTAAACGTGACGTAAAGCATCGGAATCTCAAACTGGACTCACAGGTGAGGTTCAAATCATAGAAAGTGAGAGTGTCAGTCCTCTTGTACCGAAGTCGGCATTGTGCCTTTTGAATTTAATTCCGATGCAGTTTCTGTGCTTCATCGTCAATACGGAGGTCCAAGGTATACAGAAATCCTGAAGTGAAGCATTGGAATCTAAAACTGGACTCACAGGAGAGGTTCAAATCATAGAAAGTTGGAGTATCAGTCCTCTTGTAGTTTAGTCGCCATTGTGCCGTTTTTGTATTAAATTCGGATGCAATTTCTGTGTTTCAACGTCAATAAGAAGCTCCAAGGGATGCAATAAAAATGAAGTGAAGCATCGGAATCTAAAACTGGACTCACAGGAGAGGTTCAAATCATCGAAAGTTAGAGTGTCAGTCCTCTTGTACTTAAGTCGGCATTGTGCATTTTGAATTTAGATCCGATGCAATTTCTGTGCTTCATCGTCAATAAGAAGGTCCAAGGTACACACTAAACCTGAAGTGAAGCATCGGAATCTAAAACTGGACTCACAGGAGAGGTCCAAATCATAGGAAGTAAGAGTGTCAGTCCTCTTATACTTAAGTCGGCATTGTGCCCTTTGAATTTAATTCCGATGCTATTTCTGTGCTTCATCGTCAATAAGAATGTCCAAGTGATACAGTAAACCTGAAGTGAAGCATTGGAATCTAAAACTGGCCTCACAGGAGAGGTTCAAATCATAGAAAGTAAGAGTGTCAGACCACTTGTACTTAAGTCGGCATTGTGCCTTTTGTTTTAAATTCGGATGCAATTTCTGTGTTTCATCGTCAATAAGAAGGTCGAAGGGATACAGTAAACCTGAAGTGAAGCATGGGAATCTAAAACTGGACTCACAGGAGAGGTTCAAATCATAGAAAGTTAGAGTGTCAGACCTCTTGTACTTAATAAGGCATTGTGCCTTTTGAATTTAATTCCGATGCAATTTCTGTGCTTCATCGTCAATAAGCAGGTCCAAGGTATACAGAAAACCTGAAGTGAAGCATCGGAATCTAAAACTGGACTCACAGGAGAAGTTCAAATCATAGAAAGTTAGAGTGTCAGTCCTCTTGTAAACAAGTCGGCATTGTCCTTTTGAATTAAATTCGGATGCAATTTCTGTGTTTCATCGTCAATAAGAAGGTCCAAGGGATACAGTGAACCTGAAGTGAAGCATCGGAACCTAAAACTGGACTTAGAGGAGAGGTTAAAATCATAGAAAGTGAGAGTGCCAGTCCTCTTGTACTTAAGTCGGCATTGTGCCTCTTGTATTAATTTCGGATGCATTTTTTGTGTTTCATCGTCAATAAGAAGGTCCAAGGGATACAGTAAACCTGAAGTGAAGCACGGAATCTAAGACTGGACTCACAGGAGAGGTTCAAATCATAGAAAGTGAAAGTGTCGGTCCTCTAGTACTTAAGTCAGGATTGTGCCTTTTGTACTAAATTCGGATGCAATTTCTGTGTTTCATCGTCAATAAGAAGGTCCAAGGGATACAGTAAACCTGAAGTGAAGCATGGGAATCTAAAACTGGACTCACAGGAGAGATTCAAATCATAGAAAGTTAGAGTGTCAGACCTCTTGTACTTAATAAGGCATTGTGCCTTTTGAATTTAATTCCGATGCAATTTCTGTGCTTCATCGTCAATAAGCAGGTCCAAGGTATACAGAAAACCTGAAGTGAAGCATCGGAATCTAAAAGTGGACTCACAGGAGAGGTTCAAATCATAGAAAGTTAGAGTGTCAGTCCTCTTGTACTTAAGTCGGCATTGTGCCTCTTGTATTAAATTCGGATGCAATTTCTGTGTTTCATCGTCAATAAGAAGGTCCAAGGTATACAGCAAACCTGATGTGAAGCTTCGGAATCTAAAACTGGACTCACAGGAGAGGTTCAAATCATAAAAAGGGTGTCAGTCCTCATGTACTTAAGACGGCATTGTGCCTTTTGTATTAAATTCGGATGCAATTTTTGTGTTTCATCGTCAATAAGAAGGTCCAAGGGATACAGTTAACCTGAAGTGAAGCATCGGAAACTAAAACTGGACTCACAGGAGAGGTTCAAATCATAGAAAGGTAGAGTGTCAGTCCTCTAGTACTTAAGTTGGCATTGTGCCTTTTGTATTATATTCGGATGCAATATCTGTGTTTCAACGTCAATAAGAAGGTCCAAGGTATATAGGAAACCTGAAGTGAAGCATCGGAATCTAAAACTGGACTCACCGGAGAGGTTCAAATCATAGAAAGTTAGAGAGTCATTCCTCTTGTACTTAAGTCCGCATTGTGCCTTTTGAATTTAATTCCGATATAATTTCTGTGTTTCATCGTCAATAAGAAGGTCCTAGTGATACAGTAAACCTGAAGTGAAGCATCGGAATCCAAAACTGGACTCACAGGTGAGGTTCAAATAATAGAAAGTTAGAGTGTCAGTCCACTTGTACTTATGTCGGCATTGTGCCTTTTGAATTTAAATCCGATGCAATTTCTGTGCTTCATCGTCAATAAGAAGGTCCAAGGATATACAGTAAACCTGAAGTGAAGCATCGGAATCTAAAACTGTACTCACAGGAGAGGTTCAAATTATAGAAAGTTAGAGTGTCAGTCCACTTGCAGTTAAGTCGGCATTGTGCCTTTTGAATTTAAATCCGATGCAATTTCTGTGCTTCATCGTCAATACGAAGGTCCAAGGGACAAAGTAGACTTGAAGTGAGCATCAGAATCTATAACTGGACTCACAGGAGAGTTTAAATCATAGAAAGTTAGAGTGTCAGTCCTCTTGTACTTAAGTCGGCATTGTGCCCTCTGAATACAATACCGATGCAATTTCTGTGCTTCATCGTCAATAAGAAGGTCCAAGGTATACAGAAAACCTGACGTGAAGCGTCGGAATCTAAAACTGGACTCACCGGAGAGGTTCAAATCATAGAAAGTTAGTGTGTCCGTCCTCTTGTACTTATGTCGGCATTGTGCCTTTTGTATTAAATTCGGATGAAATTTCTGTGTTTCATCGTCAAAAAGAAGGACCAAGGGATTCAGTAAACCTGAAATGAAGCATCGGAATCTAAAACTGGACTCACAGGTGAGGTTCAAATCATAGAAAATTAGAGTGTCATTCCTGTTGTACCTAAGTCGGCATTGTGTCTTTTGAATTTAATTCCGATGCAGTTTCTGTGCTCCATCGTCAATAGGAAGGTCGAAGGTATACAGAAAACCTGACGTGAAGCGTCGGAATCTAAAACTGGACTCACAGGAGAGGTTCAAATCATAGAAAGTTACAGTGTCAGTCCTCTTGTACTTAAGTCGGCATTGTGCCGTTTTTGTATTAAATTCGGACGCAATTTCTGTGTTTCATAGTCAACAAGAAGGTCCAAGGGATACAGCTAACATAATGTGTAGCATCGGAATCTAAAACTGTACTCACAGGAGAGGTTCAAATCATAGAATGTTAGAGTGTCAGTCCACTTGTACTTATGTCGGCATTGTGCCTTTTGAATTTAAATCCGATGCAATTTCTGTGCTTCATCGTCAATACGAAGGTCCAAGGGACACAGTAGACTTGAAGTGAAGCATCGGAATCTAAAACTGGACTCACATGAGAGGTTCAAATCATAGAAAGTTAGAGTGTCAGACCTCTTGTACTTAATAAGGCATTGTGCCTTTTGAATTTAATTCCGATGCAATTTCTGTGCTTCATCGTCAATAAGCAGGTCCAAGGTATACAGAAAACCTGAAGTGAAGCATCGGAGTCTAAAACTGGACTCACAGGAGAAGTTCAAATCATAGAAAGTTAGAGTGTCAGTCCTCTTGTAAACAAGTCGGCATTGTCCTTTTGAATTAAATTTGGATGCAATTTCTGTGTTTCATCGTCAATAAGAAGGTCCAAGGGATACAGTGAACCAGAAGTGAAGCATCGGAACCTAAAACTGGACTCAGAGGAGAGGTTAAAATCATAGAAAGTAAGAATGTCAGACCACTTGTACTTAAGTCGGCATTGTGCCTTTTGTTTTAAATTCGGATGCAATTTCTGTGTTTCATCGTCAATAAGAAGGTCCATGGGATACAGTGAACCAGAAGTGAAGCATTGGAACCTAAAACTGGACTTAGAGGAGAGGTTAAAATCATAGAAAGTGAGAGTGCCAGTCCTCTTGTACTTAAGTCGGCATTGTGCCTCTTGTATTAATTTCGGATGCATTTTTTGTGTTTCATCGTCAATAAGAAGGTCCAAGGGATGCAGTAAACCTGAAGTGAAGCACGGAATCTAAGACTGGACTCACAGGAGAGGTTCAAATCATAGAAAGTGAAAGTGTCGGTCCTCTAGTACTTAAGTCAGGATTGTGCCTTTTGTACTAAATTCGGATGCAATTTCTGTGTTTCATCGTCAATAAGAAGGTCCAAGGGATACAGTAAACCTGAAGTGAAGCATGGGAATCTAAAACTGGACTCACAGGAGAGGTTCAAATCATAGAAAGTTAGAGTGTCAGACCTCTTGTACTTAATAAGGCATTGTGCCTTTTGAATTTAATTCCGATGCAATTTCTGTGCTTCATCGTCAATAAGCAGGTCCAAGGTATACAGAAAACCTGATGTGAAGCATCGGAATCTAAAAGTGGACTCACAGGAGAGGTTCAAATCATAGAAAGTTAGAGTGTCAGTCCTCTTGTACTTAAGTCGGCATTGTGCCTCTTGTATTAAATTCGGATGCAATTTCTGTGTTTCATCGTCAATAAGAAGGTCCAAGGTATACAGCAAACCTGATGTGAAGCTTCGGAATCTAAAACTGGACTCACAGGAGAGGTTCAAATCATAAAAAGTGTGGTGTCACCGCCAGACACCACACTTGCTAGGTGGTAGCTTAAATCGGCCGCGGTCCATGTAGTACATGTCGGACCCGCGTGTCGGCACTGTGATCGCAGACCTAGCGCCACCACCAAGGCAGGTCTCGTGATACGTGAGAGCACTCGCCCCAGTTGTACGCGAACCTAGCTATCGCCCAGTTGTACGAGAACCTAGCTACCGCCCCAGTTGTACGAGAACCTAGCTACCGCCCAGTTGTACGAGAACCTAGCTACCGCCCAGTTGTACGAGAACCTGGATACCACCCAGTTGTACGAGAACCTAGCTACCGACCAGATGTACGAAGCCTTTCTCTCTCATTAGCCGAGAGACAGAATAGCCATCAGCTAAGTTAATGGCTACGAACTAGCAAGGCGCCATTTGTATCAGTGCCTATAGCTTACGAGTATTCAAGAGAGATGTATTCCAAGGACTAATAAAAAGATAAGTAATAAGCATCTACATACTTTTCTTCTTATTCATTTATAAGTTCTCATGTTCCAGACTTCACGCCCGTCTGCTTTAGCCGTGCGTGCCCTATCGGCTACAGCGTTAGTCTAGAGTTCATTTTCAGCCATCTCAACTTCACGGTGTCGGCCCAGCTACCGACACAACATTTATTGGCGACGAGCAAAAGAGTTTGTATTAATTCGTTTACAACAAAAAGGGTGTCAGTCCTCTTGTACTTAAGTCGGCATTGTGCCTTTTGTATTAAATTCGGATGCAATTTTTGTGTTTCATCGTCAATAAGAAGGTCCAAGGGATACAGTTAACCTGAAGTGAAGCATCGGAAACTAAAACTGGACTCACAGGAGAGGTTCAAATCATAGAAAGGTAGAGTGTCAGTCCTCTAGTACTTAAGTTGGCATTGTGCCTTTTGTATTATATTCGGATGCAATATCTGTGTTTCATCGTCAATAAGAAGGTCCAAGGTATATACGAAACCTGAAGTGAAGCATCGGAATCTAAAACTGGACTCACCGGAGAGGTTCAAATCATAGAAAGTTAGAGAGTCATTCCTCTTGTACTTAAGTCCACATTGTGCCTTTTGAATTTAATTCCGATATAATTTCTGTGTTTCATCGTCAATAAGAAGGTCCTAGTGTTACAGTAATCCTGAAGTGAAGCATCGGAATCCGAAACTGGACTCACAGGTGAGGTTCAAATAATAGAAAGTTAGAGTGTCAGTCCACTTGTACTTACGTCGGCATTGTGCCTTTTGAATTTAAATCCGATGCAATTTCTGTGCTTCATCGTCAATAAGAAGGTCCAAGGATATACAGTAAACCTGAAGTGAAGCATCGGAATCTAAAACTGTACTCACAGGAGAGTTTCAAATCATAGAAAGTTAGAGTGTCAGTCCACTTGCACTTAAGTCGGCATTGTGCCTTTTGAATTTAAATCCGATGCAATTTCTGTGCTTCATCGTCAATACGAAGGTCCAAGGGACAAAGTAGACTTGAAGTGAGCATCAGAATCTATAACTGGACTCACAGGAGAGTTTAAATCATAGAAAGTTAGAGTGTCAGCCTCTTGTACTTAAGTTTGCATTGTGCCCTCTGAATACAATACCGATGCAATTTCTGTGCTTCATCGTCAATAAGAAGGTCCAAGGTATACAGAAAACCTGACGTGAAGCGTCGGAATCTAAAACTGGACTCACCGGAGAGGTTCAAATCATAGAAAGTTAGTGTGTCCGTCCTCTTGTACTTATGTCGGCATTGTGCCTTTTGTATTAAATTCGGATGAAATTTCTGTGTTTCATCGTCAAAAAGAAGACCAAGGGATACAGTAAACCTGAAATGAAGCATCGGAATCTAAAACTGGACTCACCGGTGAGGTTCAAATCATAGAAAGTTACAGTGTCAGTCCTCTTGTACTTAAGTCGGCATTGTGCCGTTTTTGTATTAAATTCGGACGCAATTTCTGTGTTTCATAGTCAATAAGAAGGTCCAAGGGATACAGCTAACATAATGTGTAGCATCGGAATCTAAAACTGTACTCACAGGAGAGGTTCAAATCATAGAAAGTTAGAGTGTCAGTCCACTTGTACTTATGTCGGCATTGTGCCTTTTGAATTTAAATCCGATGCAATTTCTGTGCTTCATCGTCAATACGAAGGTCCAAGGGACACAGTAGACTTGAAGTGAAGCATCGGAATCTAAAACTGGACTCACAGGAGAGGTTCAAATCATAGAAAGTTAGAGTGTCAGACCTCTTGTACTTAATAAGGCATTGTGCCTTTTGAATTTAATTCCGATGCAATTTCTGTGCTTCATCGTCAATAAGCAGGTCCTAGGTATACAGAAAACCTGAAGTGAAGCATCGGAGTCTAAAACTGGACTCACAGGAGAAGTTCAAATCATAGAAAGTTAGAGTGTCAGTCCTCTTGTAAACAAGTCGGCATTGTCCTTTTGAATTAAATTCGGATGCAATTTCTGTGTTTCATCGTCAATAAGAAGGTCCAAGGGATACAGTGAACCAGAAGTGAAGCATCGGAACCTAAAACTGGACTCAGAGGAGAGGTTAAAATCATAGAAAGTGAGAGTGCCAGTCCTCTTGTACTTAAGTCGGCATTGTGCCTTTTGTATAAAATTCAGATGCAATTTTGGTGTTTCATCGTCAATAAGAAGGTCCAATGGATACAGTAAACCTGAAGTGAAGCATCGGAATCTAAAACTGGACTCACAGGAGAGGTTGAAATCATAGAAGGTGAGAGTGTCAGTCCTCTTGTACTTAAGTCGGCATTGTGCCTCTTGTATTAAATTCGGATGCATTTTTTGTGTTTCATCGTCAATAAGAAGGTCCAAGGGATACAGTAAAACTGAAGTGAAGCACGGAATCTAAGACTGGACTCACAGGAGAGGTTCAAATCATAGAAAGTGAAAGTGTCAGTCCTCTAGTTCTTAAGTCAGGATTGTGCCTTTTGTACTAAATTTGGATGCCAATTCTGTGTTTCATCGTCAATATGAAGGTCCTAGGTATACAGTAATCCTGAAGTGAAGCATCGGAATCTAAAACTGGACTCACAGGAGAGGTTCAAATCATAGAAAGATAGAGTGTCAGTTATCTTGTACTTAAGTCGGCATTGCGCCTTTTGAATTTAATTCCGATGCAATTTCTGTGCTTCATCGTCAAAAAAAGATGGTTTAAGGGATACAGTAAACCTGAAATGAAGCATCAGGATCTAAAACTGGACTAACAGGAGAGGTTCAAATCATAGAAAGTGAGAGTGCCAGTCCTCTTGTACTTAAGTCGGCATTGTGCCTTTTGAATTTAATTCTGATGCAATTTCTGTGTTTCATCCTCAATAAGAAGGTCCAAGGGAATCACTAAACCTGATGTGAAGCATCGGAATCTAAAACTGGACTCACAGGAGAGGTTCAAATCGTAGAAAGTTAGAGTGTCAGTCCTCTTGTACTTAAGTCGGCATTGTGCCTTTTGTATTAAATTCGGATGCAATTTCTGTGTTTCATCGTCAATAAGATAGTCCAAGGTATACAGTAAACCTCAAGTGAAGCATCGGCATCTAAAACTGCACCCACAGGAGAGGTTCAAATCATTTAAAGTTCAAGTGTCAGTCCTCTTGTACTTAAGTCGGCATTGTGCCTCTTGTATTAAATTCGGATGCAATTTCTGTGTTTCATCGTCAATAAGAAGGTCCAAGGTATACAGCAAACCTGATGTGAAGCTTCGGAATCTAAAACTGGACTCACAGGAGAGGTTCAAATTATAGAAAGGTAGAGTGTCAGTCCTCTAGTACTTAAGTTGGCATTGTGCCTTTTGAATTTAATTCCGATGCAATTTCTGTGCTTCATCGTCGATAAGAAGGTCCAAGGGATACAGTAAACCTGAAGTGAAGCATCGGAATCTAAAACTGGACTCACAGGAGATTTTCAAATCATAGAAAGTTAGAGTGTCAGTCCTCTTGTACTTTAGTCGGCATTGTGCCTTTTGTATTATATTCGGATGCAATATCTGTATTTCATCGTCAATAAGAAGGTCCAAGGTATATAGGAATCCTGAAGTGAAGCATCGGAATCTAAAACTGGACTCACCAGAGAGGTTCAAATCATAGAAAGTTAGAGAGTCATTCCTCTTGTACTTAAGTCCGCATTGTGCCATTTGAATTTAATTCCGATGCAATTTCTGTGTTTCATCGTCAATAAGAAGGTCCTAGTGATACAGTAATCCTGAAGTGAAGCATCGGAATCCAAAACTGGACTCACAGGTGAGGTTCAAATAATAGAAAGTTAGAGTGTCAGTCCACTTGTACTTAAGTCGGCATTGTGCCTTTTGAATTTAATTCCGATGCAATTACTAGGTTTCATCGTCAAAAAGATGGTCCAAGGGATACAGTAAACCTGAAGTGAAGCATCGGAATCTAAAACTGGACTCACAGAAGAGGTTCAAATCATAGAAAGTTCGAGTGTCAGTCCGCTTGTGCTTAAGTCGTCATTGTGCATTTTGTATTAAATTCAGAAGCTATTTCTGTGTTTCATCGTCAATAAGAAGGTCTAAGGTTTACAGTAAACCTGAAGTGAAGCATCGGAATCTAAAACTGGACTCACAGGAGAGGTTCAAATCATAGAAAGTTAGAGTGTCAGTCCTCTTGTACTTAAGTCGGCATTGTGCCTTTTGAATTTAATTCCGATGCAATTTCTGTGTATCATCGTCAATAAGAAGGTCCAGGGGATACACTAAACCTGATGTGAAGCATGGAATCTAAAACTAGACTCACAGGAGAGGTTCAAATCATAGAAAGTTCGAGTGTCAGTCCTCTTGTACTTAAGTCGGCATTGTGCCTTTTGAATTTAATTCCGATGGAATTTCTGTGCATCATCGTCAAATAAAGATGGTCCAAGGGATACAGTAAACCTGAAGTGAAGCATCGGAATCTAAAACTGGACTCACAGGAGAGGTTCAAATCATAGAAAATTAGAGTGTCAGTCCTCTTGTACTTAAGTCGGCATTGTGCACTTTGAATTTAATTCCGATGCAATTTCTGTGTTTCATCGTCAATAAGAAGGTCCAAGGGATACACTAAACCGGATGTGAAGCATGGAATCTAAAACTGGACTCACAGGAGAGGTTCAAATCATAGAAAGTTAGAGTGTCAGTCCACTTGTACTTATGTCGGCATTGTGCCTTTTGAATTTAAATCCGATGCAATTTCTGTGCTTCATCGTCAATACGAAGGTCCAAGGGACACAGTAGACTTGAAGTGAAGCATCGGAATCTAAAACTGGACTCACAGGAGAGGTTCAAATCATAGAAAGTTAGAGTGTCAGTCGTCTTGTACTTAAGTCGGCATTGTGCCCTCTGAATACAATTCCGATGCAATTTCTGTGCTTCATCGTCAATAAGAAGTTCCAAGGTATACAGTAAACCTGACGTAAAGCATCGGAATCTAAAACTGGACTCACAGGAGAGGTTCAAATCATAGAAAGTTGGAGTATCAGTCCTCTTGTACTTAAGTCGCCATTGTGCCGTTTTTGTATTAAATTCGGATGCAATTTCTGTGTTTCAACGTCAATAAGAAGCTCCAAGGGATACAATAAAAATGAAGTGAAGCATCGGAATCTAAACCTGGACTCAGAGGAGAGGTTCAAATCATCGAAAGTTAGAGTGTCAGTCCTCTTGTACTTAAGTCGGCATTGTGCATTTTGAATTTAAATCCGATGCAATTTCTGTGCTTCATCTTCAATAAGAAGGTCCAAGGTAAACAGTAAACCTGAAGTGAAGCATCGGAATCTAAAACTGGACTCACAGGAGAGGTTCAAAACATAAGAAGTTAGAGTGTCAGTCCTCTTATACTTATGTCGGCATTGTGCCCTTTGAATTTAATTCCGATGCTATTTCTGTGCTTCATCGTCAATATGAATGTCCAAGTGATACAGTAAACCTGAAGTGAAGCATCGGAATCTAAAACTGGCCTCACAGGAGAGGTTCAAATCATAGAAAGTAAGAGTGTCAGACCACTTGTACTTAAGTCGGCATTGTGCCTATTGTTTTAAATTCGGATGCAATTTCTGTGTTTCATCGTCAATAAGAATGTCCAAGGGATACAGTAAACCTGACGTGAAGCATGGGAATCTAAAACTGGACTCACAGGAGAGGTTCAAATCATAGAAAGTTAGAGTGTCAGACCTCTTGTACTTAATAAGGCATTGTGCCTTTTGAATTTAATTCCGATGCAATTTCTGTGCTTCATCGTCAATAAGCAGGTCCAAGGTATACAGAAAACCTGAAGTGAAGCATCGGAATCTAAAACTGGACTCACAGGAGAAGTTCAAATCATAGAAAGTTAGAGTGTCAGTCCTCTTGTAAACAAGTCGGCATTGTCCTTTTGAATTAAATTGGGATGCAATTTCTGTGTTTCATCGTCAACAAGAAGGTCCAAGGGATACAGTGAACCAGAAGTGAAGCATCGGAACCTAAAACTGGACTTAGAGGAGAGGTTAAAATCATAGAAAGTGAGGGTGCCAGTCCTCTTGGACTTAAGTGGGCATTGTGCCTCTTGTATTAATTTCGTATGCATTTTTTGTGTTTCATCGTCAATAAGAAGGTCCAAGGGATACAGTAAACCTGAAGTGAAGCACGGAATCTAAGACTGGACTCACAGGAGAGGTTCAAATCATAGAAAGTGAAAGTGTCGGTCCTCTAGTACTTAAGTCAGGATTGTGCCTTTTGTACTAAATTTGGATGCAATTTCTGTGTTTCATCGTCAATATGAACGTCCTAGGTATACAGTAAACCTGAAGTGAAGCACGGAATCTAAGACTGGACTCACAGGAGAAGTTCAAATCATAGAAAGTGAAAGTGTCGGTTCTCTAGTACTTAAGTCAGGATTGTGCCTTTTGTACTAAATTCGGATGCAATTTCTGTGTTTCATCGTCAATAAGAAGGTCCAAGGGATACAGTAAACCTGAAGTGAAGCATGGGAATCTAAAACTGGACTCACAGGAGAGGTTCAAATCATAGAATGTTAGAGTGTCAGACCTCTTGTACTTAATAAGGCATTGTGCCTTTTGAATTTAATTCCGATGCAATTTCTGTGCTTCATCGTCAATAAGCAGGTCCAAGGTATACAGAAAACCTGATGTGAAGCATCGGAATCTAAAAGTGGACTCACAGGAGAGGTTCAAATCATAGAAAGTTAGAGTGTCAGTCCTCTTGTACTTAAGTCGGCATTGTGCCTCTTGTATTAAATTCGGATGCAATTTCTGTGTTTCACCGTCAATAAGTAGGTCCAAGGTATACAGCAAACCTGATGTGAAGCTTCGGAATCTAAAACTGGACTCACAGGAGAGGTTCAAATCATAAAAAGGGTGTCAGTCCTCTTGTACTTAAGACGGCATTGTGCTTTTTGTATTAAATTCGGATGCAATTTTTGTGTTTCATCGTCAATAAGAAGGTCCAAGGGATACAGTTAACCTGAAGTGAAGCATCGGAAACTAAAACTGGACTCACAGGAGAGGTTCAAATCATAGAAAGGTAGAGTGTCAGTCCTCTAGTACTTAAGTTGGCATTGTTCCTTTTGTATTATATTCGGATGCAATATCTGTGTTTCATCGTCAATAAGAAGGTCCAAGGTATATAGGAAACCTGAAGTGAAGCATCGGAATCTAAAACTGGACTCACCGGAGAGGTTCAAATCATAGAAAGTTAGAGAGTCATTCCTCTTGTACTTAAGTCCGCATTGTGCCTTTTGAATTTAATTCCGATATAATTTCTGTGTTTCATCGTCAATAAGAAGGTCCTAGTGATACAGTAATCCTGAAGTGAAGCATCGGAATCCAAAACTGGACTCACAGGTGAGGTTCAAATAATAGAAAGTTAGAGTGTCAGTCCACTTGTACTTATGTCGGCATTGTGCCTTTTGAATTTAAATCCGATGCAATTTCTGTGCTTCATCGTCAATACGAAGGTCCAAGGGACACAGTAGACTTGAAGTGAAGCATCGGAATCTAAAACTGGACTCACAGGAGAGGTTCAAATCATAGAAAGTTAGTGTGTCAGTCTTCTTGTACTTAAGTCGGCATTGTGCCCTCTGAATACAATTCCGATGCAATTTCTTTGCTTCATCGTCAATAAGAAGTTCCAAGGTATACAGTAAACCTGACGTAAAGCATCGGAATCGAAAACTGGACTCACAGGTGAGGTTCAAATCATAGAAAGTGAGAGTGTCAGTCCACTTGTACCTAAGTCGGCATTGTGCCTTTTGAATTTAATTCCGATGCAGTTTCTGTGCTTCATCGTCAATACGAAGGTCCAAGGTATACAGAAATCCTGAAGTGAAGCATCGGAATCTAAAACTGGACTCACAGGAGAGGTTCAAATCATAGAAAGTTGGAGTATCAGTCCTCTTGTACTTAAGTCGCCATTGTGCCGTTTTTGTATTAAATTCGGATGCAATTTCTGTGTTTCAACGTCAATAAGAAGCTCCAGGGGATACAATAAAAATGAAGTGAAGCATCGGAATCTAAACCTGGACTCAGAGGAGAGGTTCAAATCATCGAAAGTTAGAGTGTCAGTCCTCTTGTACTTAAGTCGGCATTGTGCCTTTTTAATTTAAATCCGATGCAATTACTGTGCTTCATCGTCAATAAGAAGGTCCAAGGTACACAGTAAACCTGAAGTGAAGCATCGGAATCTAAAACTGGACTCACAGGAGAGGTTCGAATCATAGGAAGTTAGAGTGTCAGTCCTCTTATACTTAAGTCGGCATTGTGCCCTTTGAATTTAATTCCGATGCTATTTCTGTGCTTCATCGTCAATAAGAATGTCCAAGTGATACAGTAAACCTGAAGTGAAGCATCGGAATCTAAAACTGGCCTCACAGGAGAGGTTCAAATCATAGAAAGTAAGAGTGTCAGACCACTTGTACTTAAGTCGGCATTGTGCCTTTTGTTTTAAATTCGGATGTAATTTCTGTGTTTCATCGTCAATAAGAAGGTCCAAGGGATACAGTAAACCTGAAGTGAAGCATGGGAATCTAAAACTGGACTCACAGGAGAGGTTCAAATCATAGAAAGTTAGAGTGTCAGACCTCTTGTACTTAATAAGGCATTGTGCCTTTTGAATTTAATTCCGATGCAATTTCTGTGCTTCATCGTCAATAAGCAGGTCCAAGGTATACAGAAAACCTGAAGTGAAGCATCGGAATCTAAAATTGGACTCACAGGAGAAGTTCAAATCATAGAAAGTGAGAGTGCCAGTCCTCTTGTACTTAAGTCGGCATTTTGCCTTTTGAATTTAATTCTGATGCAATTTCTGTGTTTCATCCTCAATAAGAAGGTCCAAGGGATACACTAAACCTGATGTGAAGCATCGGAATCTGAAACTGGACTCACAGGAGAGGTTCAAATCATAGAAAGTTAGAGTGTCAGTCCTCTTGTACTTAAGTCGGCATTGTGCCTCTCGTATTAAATTCGGATGCAATTTCTGTGTTTCATCGTCAATAAGAAGGTCCAAGGTATACAGCAAACCTGATGAGAAGCTTTGGAATCTGAAACTGGACTCACTGGAGAGGTTCAAATCATAAAAAGGGTGTCAGTCCTCTTGTACTTAAGTCGGCATTGTGCCTTTTGTATTAAATTCGGATGCAATTTTTGTGTTTCATCGTCTATAAGAAGGTCCAAGGGATACAGTTAACCTGAAGTGAAGCATCGGAAACTAAAACTGGACTCACAGGAGATGTTCAAATCATAGAAAGTTAGAGTGCCAGTCCTCTTGTACTTAAGTCGGCATTGTGCCTTTTGAATTTAATTCCGATGCAATTTCTGTGCATCATCGTCAAAAAAAGATGGTCCAAGGTATACAGTAAAACTGAAGTGAAGCATCGGAATCTAAAACTGGATTCACAGGAGAGGTTCAAATCATAGAAAGTTAGAGTGTCAGTCCTCTTGTACTTAAGTCGGCATTGTGCCTTTTGAATTTAATTCCGATGCAATTTCTGTGTTTCACCGTCAATAAGAAGGTCCAGGGGATACACTAAACCTGATGTGAAGCATGGAATCTAAAATAAGACTCACAGGAGAGGTTCAAATCATAGAAAGTTAGAGTGTCAGTCCTCTTGTACTTAAGTCGGCATTGTGCATTTTGAATTTAAATCCGATGCAGTTTCTGTGCTTCATCGTCAATACGAAGGTCCAAGGTATACATAAATCCTGAAGTGAAGCATCGGAATCTAAAACTGGACTCACAGGAGAGTTTCAAATCATAGAAAGTTGGAGTATCAGTCCTCTTGTACTTAAGTCGCCATTGTGCCGTTTTTGTATTAAATTCGGATGCAATTTCTGTGTTTCAACGTCAATAAGAAGCTCCAAGGGATACAATAAAAATGAAGTGAAGCATCGGAATCTAAACCTGGACTCAGAGGAGAGGTTCAAATCATCGAAAGTTAGAGTGTCAGTCCTCTTGTACTTAGTCGGCATTGTGCATTTTGAATTTAAATCCGATGCAATTTCTGTGCTTCATCGTCAATAAGAAGGTCCAAGGTACACAGTAAAACTGAAGTGAAGCATCGGAATCTAAAACTGGACTCACAGGAGAGGTTCGAATCATAGGAAGTTAGAGTGTCAGTCCTCTTATACTTAAGTCGGCATTGTGCCCTTTGAATTTAATTCCGATGCTATTTCTGTGCTTCATCGTCAATAAGAATGTCCAAGTGATACAGTAAACCTGAAGTGAAGCATCGGAATCTAAAACTGGCCTCACAGGAGAGGTTCAAATCATAGAAAGTAAGAGTGTCAGACCACTTGTACTTAAGTCGGCATTGTGCCTATTGTTTTAAATTCGGATGCAATTTCTGTGTTTCATCGTCAATAAGAAGGTCCAAGGGATACAGTGAACCAGAAGTGAAGCATCGGAACCTAAAACTGGACATAGAGGAGAGGTTAAAATCATAGAAAGTGAGGGTGCCAGTCCTCTTGTACTTAAGTCGGCATTGTGCCTCTTGTAATAATTTCGGATGCATTTTTTGTGTTTCATCGTCAATAAGAAGGTCCAAGGGATACAGTAAACCTGAAGTGAAGCGCGGAATCTAAGACTGGACTCACAGGAGTGGTTCAAATCATAGAAAGTGAAAGTGTCGGTCCTCTAGTACTTAAGTCAGGATTGTGCCTTTTGTACTAAATTTGGATGCAATTTCTGTGTTTCATCGTCAATATGAAGGTCCTAGGTATACATTAAACCTGAAGTGAAGCATCGGAATCTAAACCTGGACTCACAGGAGAGGTTCAAATCATAGAAAGATAGAGTGTCAGTTATCTTGTACTTTAGTAAGCATTGTGCCTTTTGAATTTAATTCCGATGCAATTTCTGTGCTTCATCGTCAAAAAAAGATGGTTTAAGGGATACAGTAAACCTGAAGTGAAGCATCGGGATCTAAAACTGGACTCACAGGAGAGGTTCAAATCATATAAAGTGAGAGTGCCAGTCCTCTTGTACTTAAGTCGGCATTGTGCCTTTTGAATTTAATTCTGATGCAATTTCTGTGTTTCATCCTCAATAAGAAGGTCCAAGGGATACACTAAACCTGATGTGAAGCATCGGAATCTAAAAGTGGACTCACAGGAGAGGTTAAAATCATAGAAAGTTAGATTGTCAATCCTCTTGTACTTAAGTCGGCATTGTGCCTCTTGTATTAAATTCGGATGCAATATCTGTGTTTCATCGTCAATAAGAAGGTCCAAGGTATACAGCAAACCTGATGTGAAGCTTCGGAATCTATAACTGGACTCACAGGAGAGGTTCAAATCATAAAAAGGGTGTCAGTCCACTTGTACCTAAGTCGGCATTGTGCCTTTTGTATTAAATTCGGATGCAATTTTTGTGTTTCATCGTCAATAAGAAGGTGCAAGGGATACAGTTAACCTGAAGTGAAGCATCGGAAACTAAAACTGGACTCACAGGAGTGGTTCAAATCATAGAAAGGTAGAGTGTCAGTCCTCTAGTACTTAAGTTGGCATTGTGCCTTTTGTATTATATACGGATGCAATATCTGTGTTTCATCGTCAATAAGAAGGTCCAAGGTATATAGGAAACCTGAAGTGAAGCATCGGAATCTAAAACTGGACTCACCGGAGAGGTTCAAATCATAGAAAGTTAGAGAGTCATTCCTCTTGTACTTAAGTCCGCATTGTGCCTTTTGAATTTAATTCCGATCCAATTTCTGTGTTTCATCGTCAATAAGAAGGTCCTAGTGATACAGTAATCCTGAAGTGAAGCATCGGAATCTGAAACTGGACTCACAGGAGAGGTTCAAATCATAGAAAGAGTGTCAGTGCTCTTGTACATAAGTCGGCATTGTGCCTTTTGTATTAAATTCGGATGCAATTTCTGTGTTTCATCGTCAATAAGAAAGTCCAAGGTATACAGTAAACCTCAAGTGAAGCATTGGAATCTAAAACTGCACTCACAGGAGAGGTTCAAATCATAGAAAGTTCAACTGTCAGTCCTCTTGTACTTAAGTCGGCATTGTGCCTTTTGAATTTAATTCCGATGCAATTTCTGTGCTTCATCGTCGATGAGAAGGTCCAAGGAATACAGTAAACCTGAAGTGAAGCATCGGAATCTAAAACTGGACTCACAGGAGATTTTCAAATCATAGAAAGTTAGAGTGTCAGTCCTCTTGTACTTTAGTCGGCATTGTGCCTTTTGTATTATATTCGGATGCAATATCTGTGTTTCATCGTCAATAAGAAGGTCCAAGGTATATAGGAAACCTGAAGTGAAGCATCGGAATCTAAAACTGGACTCACCGGAGAGGTTCAAATCATAGAAATTTAAAGAGTCATTCCTCTTGTACCTATGTCCGCATTGTGCCTTTTGAATTTAATTCCGTTGCAATTTCTGTGTTTCATCGTCAATAAGAAGGTCCTACTGATACAGTAATCCTGAAGTGAAGCATCGGAATCCAAAACTGGACTCACAGGTGAGGTTCAAATAATAGAAAGTTAGAGTGTCAGTCCTCTTGTACTTAAGTCGGCATTGTGCCTTTTGAATTTAATTCCGATGCAATTTCTGTGTTTCATCGTCAATAAGAAGGTCCAGGGGATACACTAAACCTGATGTGAAGCATGGAATCTAAAACTGGACTCACAGGAGAGGTTGAAATCATAGAAAGTTAGAGTGTCAGTCTTCTTGTACTTAAGTCGGCATTGTGCCTTTTGAATTTAATTCCGATGCAATTTCTGTACTTCATCGTCAAAAAAAGATGGTCCAAGGGATACTGTAAACTTGAAGTGAAGCATCGGAATCTAAAACTGGACTCACAGGAGAGGTTCAAATCATAGAAAGTTAGAGTGTCAGTCCTCTTGTACTTAAGTCGGCATTGTGCATTTTGAATTTAATTCCGATGCAATTTCTGTGTTTCATCGTCAATAAGAAGGTCCAAGGGTTACACTAAACCTGATGTGAAGCATGGAATCTAAAACTGTACTCACAGGAGAGGTTCAAATCATAGAAAGTTAGAGTGTCAGTCCTCTTGTACTTAAGTCGGTATTGCGCCTTTTGTATTAAATTCGGATGCCATTTCTGTGTTTCATCGTCAATAAGAAGGTCCCAGGGATACAGTAAACCAGAAGTGAAGCATCGGAATCTAAAACTGGACTCACACGAGAGGTTCAAGTCATAGAAAGTTAGAGTGTCAGTCCTCTTGTACTTAAGTCGAAATTGTGACTCTTGTATTAAATTCGGATGCAATTTCTGTTTTTCATCGTCAATAAGAAGGTGCAAGGGATACAGTAACCCTGAAGTGAAACATCGGAATCTAAAACTGGACTCACAGGAGAGATTCAAATCATAGAAAGTTAGAGTGTCAGTCCTCCTGTACTTAAGTCAGCATTGTGCCTTTTGTATTAAATTCGGATGCTATTTCTGTGCTTCATCGTCAATAAGAAGGTCCAAGGGATACAGTAAACCTGAAGTGAAGCATCGGAATCTAAAACTGGACTCACAGGAGAGGTTCAAGTCATAGAAAGTTAGGTTGTCAGTCCTCTTGTACTTAAGTCGGCGTTGTGCCTTTAGAATTTAATTGCGATGCAATTTCTGTGTTTCATCGTCAATAAGAAGGTCCAAGGTATACAGTAAACCTGATGTGAAGCTTCGGAATCTAAAACTGGACTCACAGGAGAGGTTCAAATCATAAAAAGAGTGTCAGTCCTCTTGTACTTAAGTCGGCATTGTGCCTTTTTTGTTAAATTCGGATGCAATTTTTGTGTTTCATCGGCAATAAAAAGGTCCAAGGGATACAGTTAACCTGAAGTGAAGCATCGGAATCTAAAACTGGACTCACAATAGATTGTCAAATCATAGAAAGTTAGAGTTTCAATCCTCTTGTACTTAAATCGGCATTGTGCCTTTTGTATTAAATTCTGATGCAATTCTGTGTTTCATCGTCAATAAGAAGGTCCAAGGTATATAGGAAACCTGAAGTGAAGCATCGGAATCTAAAACTGGACCCACCGGAGAGGTTCAAATCATAGAAAGTTAGAGAGTCATTCCTCTTGTACTTAAGTCGGCATTGTGCCTTTTGAATTTAATTCCGATGCAATTTCTGTGCTTCATCGTCAAAAAAAGATGGGCCAAGGGATACAGTAAACCTGAAGTGAAGCATGGGAATCTAAAACAGGACTCACAGGAGAGGTTCAAATCGTAGAAAGTAAAAGTGTCAGTTCTCCTGTACTTAAGTCGGCATTGTGCCTTTTGTATTAAATTCGGATGCAATTTCTGTGTTTCATCGTCAATAAGAAGGTGCAAGGTATACAGTAATCTTGAAGTGAAGCATCGGAATCTAAAACTGGACTCAGAGGAGAGGTTCAAATCGTAGAAAGTGAGAGTGTCAGTCGTCTTGTACTTAAGTCAGCATTGTGCCTTTTGTACTATTTCGGATGCAATCTCTGTGTTTCATCGTCAATAAGAAGGTCCAAGAGATACAGTAAACCTGAAGTGAAGCATCGGAATCTAAAACTGTGTTCACAGGAGAGGTTCAAATCATAGAAAGTGAGAGTGTCAGTCATCTTGTACTTAAGTCGCTATTGTGCCTTTTGTATTAAATTCGGATGCAATTTCTGTGTTTCATTGTCAAAAAGAAGGTGCAAGGTATACAGTAAACCTGAAGTGAAGCATCGGAATCTAGAACTGGACTCACAGGAGAGGTTCAAATCGAAGAAAGTGAGAGTGTCAGTCCTCTTGTTCTTAAGTCGGCATTGTGCCTTTTGTATTTAATTCGGATGCAATTCTGTGTTTTATCCTCAGTAAGAGGGTCCAAGGGATACAATAAACCTGAAGTGAAGCATCGGAATCTAAAATTGTACTCACAGGAGAGGTTCAAATCATAGAAAGTGAGAGTGTCAGTCCTCTTGTACTTAGGTCGGAATTGTGCCTTTTGTATCAAATTTGGATGCAATTTCTGTGTTTCATCGTGAACAAGTAGGTGCAAGATATACAGTAATCTTGAAGTGAAGCATCGGAATCTGAAACTGGACTCACATGAGCGGTTCAAATCGTAGAAAGTGAGAGTGTCAGTCCTCTTGTTCTTAAGTCGGCATTGTGCCTTTTGTATTTAATTCGGATGCAATTCTGTGTTTTATCCTCAGTAAGAGGGTCCAAGGGATACAATAAACCTGAAGTGAAGCATCGGAATCTAAAATTGTACTCACAGGAGAGGTTCAAATCATAGAAAGTGAGAGTGTCACTCCTCTTGCACTTAAGTCGGCATTGTGCCTTTTGTATTAAATTCGGATGCAATTTCTGTGTTTCATCGTCAATAAGAAGGTGCAAAGTATACAGTAAACCTGAAGCGGAGGATCGGAATCTAAAACTGGACTCACAGGAGAGGTTAAAATCGTAGAAAATGAGAATGTCTGTCCTCTTGTACTTAAGTCGGCATTGTGCCTTTTGTATTTAATTCGGATGCAATTCTGTGTTTTATCCTCAGTAAGAGGGTCCAAGGGATACAATAAACCTGAAGTGAAGCATCGGAATCTAAAATTGTACTCACAGGAGAGGTTCAAATCGTAGAAAGTGAGAGAGTCAGTCCTCTTGTACTTGAATCGGCATTGTGCCTTTTGTATTAAATTCGGATGCAATTTCTATGTTTCATCGTCAATAAGAAGGTGCAAGGTATACAGTAAACCTGATGCGAAGCATCGGAATCTAAAACTGGACTCACAGGAGAGGTTCAAATCGTAGAAAGTGAGAGTGTCAGTCCTCTTGTACATAAGTCGGCATTGTGCCTTTTGCATAAAATTCGGATGCAATTTCTATGTTTCATCGTCAATAAGAAGGTGCAAGGTATACAGAAAACCTGAAGTGAAGCATCGTAATCTAAAATTGGACTCACAGGACAGGTTCAAATCATAGAAAGTGAGAGTGTCAGTCCTCTTGTACTTAAGTCGGCATTGCGCCTTTTGTATTAAATTCGGATGCAATTTCTGTGTTTCATCGTCAATAAGAAGGTGCAAGGTATACAGTAAACCTGAAGTGAAGCATCAGAATCTAAAACTGGACTCACAGGAGAGGTTCAAATCACAGAAAGTGAGAGTGTCAGTCTTCTTGTACTTAGGTCGGCATTGTGCCTTTTGTATTAAATTCGGATGCAATTTCTGTGTTTCATCGTCAATAAGAAGGTGCAAGGTATACAGTAATCTTGAAGTAAAGCATCAGAATCTAAAACTATACTCACAGGAGAGGTTCAAATCGTAGAAAGTGTGAGTGTCAGTGCTCTTGTACTTAAGTCGGCGTTGTGCCTTTTGTATTAAATTCGGAAGCAATTTCTGTGTTTCATCGTCAAGAAGAAGGTGCAAGGTATACAGTAATCCAGAAAAGAAGAATCGGAATCTAAAACTGGACTCATAGGAGAGGATCAAATCATAGAAAGTGAGAGTGTCAGTTCTCTTTTACTTAAGTCGGCATTGTGCCTTTTGTATTAAATTCGGATCCAATTTCTGTGTTTCATTGTCAATAAAAAGGTGCAAGCTATACAGTAAACCTGAAGTGAAGCATCGGAATCTAAAACTGGACTCACAGGACAGGTTCAAATCACAGAAAGTGAGAGTGTCAGTCTTCTTGTACTTAGGTCGGCATTGTGCCTTTTGTATTAAATTCGGATGCAATTTCTGTGTTTCATCGTCAATAAGAAGGTGCATGGTATACAGTTATATTCAAGTGAAGCATCGGAATCTAAAACTGGATTTACAGGAGAGGTTCAAATCACAGAAAGTGAGAGTGTCAGTCCTTTTGTACTTAAGTCGGCATTGTGCATTTTGTATTAAATTCGGATGCAATTTCTGTGTTTCATTGTCATTAGGTAGGTGCAAGGTATACAGTAATCTTGAAGTGAAGATTCGGAATTTAAAACTGGACTCACAGGAGAGGTTCAAATCGTAGAAAGTTAGAGTGTCAGTCCTCTTGTACTTAAATCGGCATTGTGACTTTTGTATTAAATTCGGATGCAATTTCTGTGTTTCATCGTCAATAAGAAGGTGCATGGTACACAGTAATCTTGAAAATGAAGCATCGAAATCTAAAACTGGACTCACAGGAGGGGTTCTAATCATAGAAACTGAGAGTGTCAGACTTCTTGTACTTAATTCGGCATTGTGCCTTTTGTATTAAATTCGGATGCAATTTCTGTGCTTCATCGTCAGTAAGAAGATGGAAGGTATACAGAAATCTTGAAGTGAAGCATCGGAATGTGAAACTGGACTCACAGGTTAGGTTCAAATCGTAGAAAGTGAGAGTGTCAGTCCTCTTGTACTTAAGTCGGCATTGTGCCTCTTGTATTAAATTCTGATGCAATTTCTGTGTTTCATCGTCAATAAGAAGGTGCAAGGTATACAGTAAACCTGAAGTGAAGCATCAGAATCTAAAACTGGACTCACAGGAGAAGTTCAAATCGTAGAAAGTGAGAGTGTCAGTCCTCTTGTACTTAAGTCGGCATTGTGCCTTTTGTATTAAATTCGGATGCAATTTCTGTGTTTCATCGTCAATAAGAAGGTGCAAGGTATACAGTAAACCTGTAGTAAAGCATCAGAATCTAAAACTGGACTCACAGGAGAAGTTCAAATCGTAGAAAGTGAGAGTGTCAGTCCTCTTGTACTTAAGTCGGCATTGTGCTTTTTGTATTAAATTCGGATGCAATTTCTGTGTTTCATCGTCAATAAGAAGGTGCAAGGTATACAGTAAACCTGAAGTGAAGCATCGGAATCTAAAACTGGCCTCACAGGAGAGGTTAAAATCGTAGAAAGTAAGAGTGTCAGTCATCAAGTACTTCAGTCGGCATTGTGCCTTTTGTTTTCAATTCGGATGCAATTTCTGTGATTCATCGTCAATAAGAAGGTCCAAGGTATAAAGTAAACCTGAAGTGAAGCATCGTAATCTAAAACTGGACTCACAGGAGAGGTTCAAATCATAGAAAGTGAGAGTGTCAGTCCCCTTCCACTTAAGTCGGCATTGTGCCTTTTGTATTAAATTCGGATGCAATTTCTGTGTTTCATCGTCAATAAGAAGGTGCAAGGTATACAGTAAACCTGAAGCGAAGCATCGGAATCTAAAACTGGACTCACAGGAGAGGTTAAAATCGTAGAAAGTGAGAGTGTCAGTCCTCTTGTACATAAGTCGGCATTGTGCCTTTTGTATTAAATTCGGTTGCAATTTCTGGGTTTCATCGTCAAAAAGAAGTAGCAAGGTATACAGTAATCTTGAAGTGAAGCATGGAATCTAAAACTGGACTCACAGGAGAGGTTCAAATCGTAGAAAGTGAGAGTGTCAGTCCTCTTGTACATAAGTCGGCATTGTGCCTTTTGTATAAAATTCGGATGCAATTTCTGTGTTTCATCGTAAATAAGAAGATGCAAGGTATACAGAAAACCTGAAGTGAAGCATCGGAATCTAAAACTGGACTCACAGGACAGGTTCAAATCATAGAAAGTGAGAGTGTCAGTCCTCTTGTACTTAAGTCGGCATTTCGCCTTTTGTATTAAATTCGGATGCAATTTCTGTGTTTCATCGTCAATAAGAAGGTGCAAGGTATACACTAAACCTGAAGTGAAGCATCGGAATCTAAAACTGGACTCACAGGAGAGGTTCAAATCACAGAAAGTGAGAGTGTCGGTCTTCTTGTACTTAGGTCGGCATTGTGCCTTTTGTATTAAATTCGGATGCAATTTCTGTGTTTCATCGTCAATAAGAAGGTGCAAGGTATACAGTAATCTTGAAGTAAAGCATCGGAATCTAAAACTATACTCACAGGAGAGGTTCAAATCGTAGAAAGTGTGAGTGTCAGTGCTCTTGTACTTAAGTCGGCATTGTGCCTTTTGTATTAAATTCGGATGCAATTTCTGTGTTTCATCGTCAAGAAGAAGGTGCAAGGTATACAGTAATCCAGAAAAGAAGAATCGGAATCTAAAACTGGACTCATAGGAGAGGATCAAATCATAGAAAGTGAGAGTGTCAGTGCTCTTGTACTTAAGTCGGCATTGTGCCTTTTGTATTAAATTCGGATGCAATTTCTGTGTTTCATCGTCAAGAAGAAGGTGCATGGTATACAGTTATATTGAAGTGAAGCATCGGAATCTAAAACTGGATTTACAGGAGAGGTTCAAATCACAGAAAGTGAGAGTGTCAGTCCTTTTGTACTTTAGTCGGCATTGTGCATTTTGTATTAAATTCGGATGCAATTTCTGTGTTTCATCGTCATTAGGTAGGTGCAAGGTATACAGTAATCTTGAAGTGAAGATTCGGAATTTAAAACTGGACTCACAGGAGAGGTTCAAATCGTAGAAAGTTAGAGTGTCAGTCCTCTTGCACTTAAATCGGCATTGTGACTTTTGTATTAAATTCGGATGCAATTACTCTGTTTCATCGTCAATAAGAAGTCGCAAGGTATACAGTAATCTTGAAGTGAAGCATAGGAATCTAAAACTGGACTCAGAGGAGAGGTTCAAATCGTAGAAAGTGAGAGTGTCAGTCCTCTTGTACTTGAATCGGCATTGTGCCTTTTGTATTAAATTCGGATGCAATATCTATGTTTCATCGTCAAAAAGAAGTAGCAAGGTATACAGTAATCTTGAAGTGAAGCATGGAATCTAAAACTGGACTCACAGGAGAGGTTAAAATCGTAGAAAATGAGAGTGTCAGTCCTCTTGCACTTAAGTCGGCATTGTGCCTTTTGTATTAAATTCGGATGCAATTTCTGTGTTTCATCGTCAATAAGAAGGTGCAAGGTATACAGTAAACCTGAAGCGAAGCATCGGAATCTAAAACTGGACTCACAGGAGAGGTTAAAATCGTAGAAAATGAGAGTGCCAGTCCTCTTGTACTTAAGTCGGCATTGTGCCTTTTGTATTAAATTCGGATGCAATTTCTCTGTTTCATCGTCAATAAGAAGTCGCAAGGTATACAGTAATCTTGAAGTGAAGCATTGGAATCTAAAACTGGACTCAGAGGAGAGGTTCAAATCGTAGAAAGTGAGAGAGTCAGTCCTCTTGTACTTGAATCGGCATTGAGCCTTTTGTATTAAATTCGGATGCAATTTCTATGTTTCATCGTCAATAAGAAGGTGCAAGGTATACAGTAAACCTGAAGCGAAGCATCGGAATCTAAAACTGGACTCACAGGACAGGTTCAAATCGTAGAAAGTGAGAGTGTCAGTCCTCTTGTACATAAGTCGGCATTGTGCCTTTTGTATAAAATTCGGATGCAATTTCTGTGTTTCATCGTAAATAAGAAGATGCAAGGTATACAGAAAACCTGAAGTGAAGCATCGGAATCTAAAACTGGACTCACAGGACAGGTTCAAATCATAGAAAGTGAGAGTGTCAGTCCTCTTGTACTTAAGTCGGCATTGCGCCTTTTGTATTAAATTCGGATGCAATTTCTGTGTTTCATCGTCAATAAGAAGGTGCAAGGTATACACTAAACCTGAAGTGAAGCATCGGAATCTAAAACTGGACTCACAGGAGAGGTTCAAATCACAGAAAGTGAGAGTGTCGGTCTTCTTGTACTTAGGTCGGCATTGTGCCTTTTGTATTAAATTCGGATGCAATTTCTGTGTTTCATCGTCAATAAGAAGGTGCAAGGTATACAGTAATCTTGAAGTAAAGCATCGGAATCTAAAACTATACTCACAGGAGAGGTTCAAATCGTAGAAAGTGTGAGTGTCAGTGCTCTTGTACTTAAGTCGGCATTGTGCCTTTTGTATTAAATTCGGATGCAATTTCTGTGGTTCATCGTAAAGAAGAAGGTGCAAGGTATACAGTAATCCAGAAAAGAAGAATCGGAATCTAAAACTGGACTCATAGGAGAGGATCAAATCATAGAAAGTGAGAGTGTCAGTCCTCTTGTACTTAAGTCGGCATTGTGCCTTTTGTATTAAATTCGGATCCAATTTCTGTGTTTCATCGTCAATAAGAAGGTGCAAGCTATACAGTAAACCTGAAGTGAAGCATCGGAATCTATAACTGGACTCACAGGACAGGTTCAAATCACAGAAAGTGAGAGTGTCAGTCTTCTTGTACTTAGGTCGGCATTGTGCCTTTTGTATTAAATTCGGATGCAATTTCTGTGTTTCATCGTCAATAAGAAGGTGCATGGTATACAGTTATATTGAAGTGAAGCATCGGAATCTAAAACTGGATTTACAGGAGAGGTTCAAATCACAGAAAGTGAGAGTGTCAGTCCTTTTGTACTTTAGTCGGCATTGTGCATTTTGTATTAAATTCGGATGCAATTTCTGTGTTTCATCGTCATTAGGTAGGTGCAAGGTATACAGTAATCTTGAAGTGAAGATTCGGAATTTAAAACTGGACTCACAGGAGAGGTTCAAATCGTAGAAAGTTAGAGTGTCAGTCCTCTTGCACTTAAATCGGCATTGTGACTTTTGTATTAAATTCGGATGCAATTTCTATGTTTCATCGTCAATAAGAAGGTGCAAGGTATACAGTAAACCTGAAGCGAAGCATCGGAATCTAAAACTGGACTCACAGGACAGGATCAAATCGTAGAAAGTGAGAGTGTCAGTCCTCTTGTACATAAGTCGGCATTGTGCCTTTTGTATTAAATTCGGATCCAATTTCTGTGTTTCATCGTCAATAAGAAGGTCCAAGGGATACAGTGAACCAGAAGTGAAGCATCGGAACCTAAAACTGGACATAGAGGAGAGGTTAAAATCATAGAAAGTGAGGGTGCCAGTCCTCTTGTACTTAAGTCGGCATTGTGCCTCTTGTAATAATTTCGGATGCATTTTTTGTGTTTCATCGTCAATAAGAAGGTCCAAGGGATACAGTAAACCTGAAGTGAAGCGCGGAATCTAAGACTGGACTCACAGGAGTGGTTCAAATCATAGAAAGTGAAAGTGTCGGTCCTCTAGTACTTAAGTCAGGATTGTGCCTTTTGTACTAAATTTGGATGCAATTTCTGTGTTTCATCGTCAATATGAAGGTCCTAGGTATACATTAAACCTGAAGTGAAGCATCGGAATCTAAACCTGTACTCACAGGAGAGGTTCAAATCATAGAAAGATAGAGTGTCAGTTATCTTGTACTTTAGTAAGCATTGTGCCTTTTGAATTTAATTCCGATGCAATTTCTGTGCTTCATCGTCAAAAAAAGATGGTTTAAGGGATACAGTAAACCTGAAGTGAAGCATCGGGATCTAAAACTGGACTCACAGGAGAGGTTCAAATCATATAAAGTGAGAGTGCCAGTCCTCTTGTACTTAAGTCGGCATTGTGCCTTTTGAATTTAATTCTGATGCAATTTCTGTGTTTCATCCTCAATAAGAAGGTCCAAGGGATACACTAAACCTGATGTGAAGCATCGGAATCTAAAAGTGGACTCACAGGAGAGGTTAAAATCATAGAAAGTTAGATTGTCAATCCTCTTGTACTTAAGTCGGCATTGTGCCTCTTGTATTAAATTCGGATGCAATATCTGTGTTTCATCGTCAATAAGAAGGTCCAAGGTATACAGCAAACCTGATGTGAAGCTTCGGAATCTATAACTGGACTCACAGGAGAGGTTCAAATCATAAAAAGGGTGTCAGTCCACTTGTACCTAAGTCGGCATTGTGCCTTTTGTATTAAATTCGGATGCAATTTTTGTGTTTCATCGTCAATAAGAAGGTGCAAGGGATACAGTTAACCTGAAGTGAAGCATCGGAAACTAAAACTGGACTCACAGGAGTGGTTCAAATCATAGAAAGGTAGAGTGTCAGTCCTCTAGTACTTAAGTTGGCATTGTGCCTTTTGTATTATATACGGATGCAATATCTGTGTTTCATCGTCAATAAGAAGGTCCAAGGTATATAGGAAACCTGAAGTGAAGCATCGGAATCTAAAACTGGACTCACCGGAGAGGTTCAAATCATAGAAAGTTAGAGAGTCATTCCTCTTGTACTTAAGTCCGCATTGTGCCTTTTGAATTTAATTCCGATCCAATTTCTGTGTTTCATCGTCAATAAGAAGGTCCTAGCGATACAGTAATCCTGAAGTGAAGCATCGGAATCTGAAACTGGACTCACAGGAGAGGTTCAAATCATAGAAAGAGTGTCAGTGCTCTTGTACATAAGTCGGCATTGTGCCTTTCGTATTAAATTCGGATGCAATTTCTGTGTTTCATCGTCAATAAGAAAGTCCAAGGTATACAGTAAACCTGAAGTGAAGCATCGGAATCTAAAACTGGACTCACAGGAGATTTTCAAATCATAGAAAGTTAGAGTGTCAGTCCTCTTGTACTTTAGTCGGCATTGTGCCTTTTGTATTATATTCGGATGCAATATCTGTGTTTCATCGTCAATAAGAAGGTCCAAGGTATATAGGAAACCTGAAGTGAAGCATCGGAATCTAAAACTGGACTCACCGGAGAGGTTCAAATCATAGAAATTTAAAGAGTCATTCCTCTTGTACTTATGTCTGCATTGTGCCTTTTGAATTTAATTCCGTTGCAATTTCTGTGTTTCATCGTCAATAAGAAGGTCCTACTGATACAGTAATCCTGAAGTGAAGCATCGGAATCCAAAACTGGACTCACAGGTGAGGTTCAAATAATAGAAAGTTAGAGTGTCAGTCCTCTTGTACTTAAGTCGGCATTGTGCCTTTTGAATTTAATTCCGATGCAATTTCTGTGTTTCATCGTCAATAAGAAGGTCCAGGGGATACACTAAACCTGATGTGAAGCATGGAATCTAAAACTGGACTCACAGGAGAGGTTGAAATCATAGAAAGTTAGAGTGTCAGTCTTCTTGTACTTAAGTCGGCATTGTGCCTTTTGAATTTAATTCCGATGCAATTTCTGTACTTCATCGTCAAAAAAAGATGGTCCAAGGGATACTGTAAACTTGAAGTGAAGCATCGGAATCTAAAACTGGACTCACAGGAGAGGTTCAAATCATAGAAAGTTAGAGTGTCAGTCCTCTTGTACTTAAGTCGGCATTGTGCATTTTGAATTTAATTCCGAAGCAATTTCTGTGTTTCATCGTCAATAAGAAGGTCCAAGGGTTACACTAAACCTGATGTGAAGCATGGAATCTAAAACTGTACTCACAGGAGAGGTTCAAATCATAGAAAGTTAGAGTGTCAGTCCTCTTGTACTTAAGTCGGTATTGCGCCTTTTGTATTAAATTCGGATGCCATTTCTGTGTTTCATCGTCAATAAGAAGGTCCCAGGGATACAGTAAACCAGAAGTGAAGCATCAGAATCTAAAACTGGACTCACACGAGAGGTTCAAGTCATAGAAAGTTAGAGTGTCAGTCCTCTTGTACTTAAGTCGAAATTGTGACTCTTGTATTAAATTCGGATGCAATTTCTGTTTTTCATCGTCAATAAGAAGGTGCAAGGGATACAGTAACCCTGAAGTGAAACATCGGAATCTAAAACTGGACTCACAGGAGAGATTCAAATCATAGAAAGTTAGAGTGTCAGTCCTCCTGTACTTAAGTCAGCATTGTGCCTTTTGTATTAAATTCGGATGCTATTTCTGTGCTTCATCGTCAATAAGAAGGTCCAAGGGATACAGTAAACCTGAAGTGAAGCATCGGAATCTAAAACTGGACTCACAGGAGAGGTTCAAGTCATAGAAAGTTAGGTTGTCAGTCCTCTTGTACTTAAGTCGGCGTTGTGCCTTTAGAATTTAATTGCGATGCAATTTCTGTGTTTTATCGTCAATAAGAAGGTCCAAGGTATACAGTAAACCTGATGTGAAGCTTCGGAATCTAAAACTGGACTCACAGGAGAGGTTCAAATCATAAAAAGAGTGTCAGTCCTCTTGTACTTAAGTCGGCATTGTGCCTTTTTTGTTAAATTCGGATGCAATTTTTGTGTTTCATCGGCAATAAGAAGGTCCAAGGGATACAGTTAACCTGAAGTGAAGCATCGGAATCTAAAACTGGACTCACAATAGATTGTCAAATCATAGAAAGTTAGAGTTTCAATCCTCTTGTACTTAAATCGGCATTGTGCCTTTTGTATTAAATTCTGATGCAATTCTGTGTTTCATCGTCAATAAGAAGGTCCAAGGTATATAGGAAACCTGAAGTGAAGCATCGGAATCTAAAACTGGACCCACCGGAGAGGTTCAAATCACAGAAAGTTAGAGAGTCATTCCTCTTGTACTTAAGTCGGCATTGTGCCTTTTGAATTTAATTCCGATGCAATTTCTGTGTTTCATCGTCAATAAGAAGGTCCGAGTAATACAGTAATCCTTAAGTGAAGCATCGGAATCCAAAACTGGACTCACAGGTGAGGTTTAAATCATAGAAAGTTAGAGTGTCAGTCGTCTTGTACTTAAATCGGCATTGTGCCGTTTGAATTTAGTTACGATGCAATTTCTGTGTTTCATCGTCAAAAACATGGTCCAAGGGATACAGTAAACCTGAAGTGAAGCATCGGAATCTAAAACTGGACTCATAGGAGAGGTTCAAATCATGGAAAGTTAGAGTGTCTATCCTCTTGTACATAAGTCTGCATTGTGCCTTTTGAATTTAATTCCGATGCAATTTCTGTGTTTCATCGTCAACAAGAAGGTCCAAGGGATACAGTAAACCTGATGTGAAGCATCGGAATCTAAAACTGGACTCACAGGAGAGGTTCCAATCATAGAAAGTTAGAGTGTCAGTCCTCTTGAACTTAAGTCGGCATTGTGCCTTTTGAATTTAATTCCGATGCAATTTCTGTGCTTCATCGTCAAAAAAAGATGGGCCAAGGGATACAGTAAACCTGAAGTGAAGCATGGGAATCTAAAACAGGACTCACAGGAGAGGTTCAAATCGTAGAAAGTAAAAGTGTCAGTTCTCCTGTACTTAAGTCGGCATTGTGCCTTTTGTATTAAATTCGGATGCAATTTCTGTGTTTCATCGTCAATAAGAAGGTGCAAGGTATACAGTAATCTTGAAGTGAAGCATCGGAATCTAAAACTGGACTCAGAGGAGAGGTTCAAATCGTAGAAAGTGAGAGTGTCAGTCGTCTTGTACTTAAGTCAGCATTGTGCCTTTTGTACTATTTCGGATGCAATCTCTGTGTTTCATCGTCAATAAGAAGGTCCAAGAGATACAGTAAACCTGAAGTGAAGCATCGGAATCTAAAACTGTGTTCACAGGAGAGGTTCAAATCATAGAAAGTGAGAGTGTCAGTCATCTTGTACTTAAGTCGCTATTGTGCCTTTTGTATTAAATTCGGATGCAATTTCTGTGTTTCATTGTCAAGAAGAAGGTGCAAGGTATACAGTAAACCTGAAGTGAAGCATCGGAATCTAGAACTGGACTTACAGGAGAGGTTCAAATCGAAGAAAGTGAGAGTGTCAGTCCTCTTGTTCTTAAGTCGGCATTGTGCCTTTTGTATTTAATTCGGATGCAATTCTGTGTTTTATCCTCAGTAAGAGGGTCCAAGGGATACAATAAACCTGAAGTGAAGCATCGGAATCTAAAATTGTACTCACAGGAGAGGTTCAAATCATAGAAAGTGAGAGTGTCAGTCCTCTTGTACTTAGGTCGGAATTGTGCCTTTTGTATCAAATTTGGATGCAATTTCTGTGTTTCATCGTGAACAAGTAGGTGCAAGATATACAGTAATCTTGAAGTGAAGCATCGGAATCTGAAACTGGACTCACATGAGCGGTTCAAATCGTAGAAAGTGAGAGTGTCAGTCCTCTTGTTCTTAAGTCGGCATTGTGCCTTTTGTATTTAATTCGGATGCAATTCTGTGTTTTATCCTCAGTAAGAGGGTCCAAGGGATACAATAAACCTGAAGTGAAGCATCGGAATCTAAAATTGTACTCACAGGAGAGGTTCAAATCATAGAAAGTGAGAGTGTCACTCCTCTTGCACTTAAGTCGGCATTGTGCCTTTTGTATTAAATTCGGATGCAATTTCTGTGTTTCATCGTCAATAAGAAGGTGCAAAGTATACAGTAAACCTGAAGCGAAGGATCGGAATCTAAAACTGGACTCACAGGAGAGGTTAAAATCGTAGAAAATGAGAATGTCTGTCCTCTTGTACTTAAGTCGGCATTGTGCCTTTTGTATTAAATTCGGATGCAATTTCTCTGTTTCATCGTCAATAAGAAGTCGCAAGGTATACAGTAATCTTGAAGTGAAGCATTGGAATCAAAAACTGGACTCAGAGGAGAGGTTCAAATCGTAGAAAGTGAGAGAGTCAGTCCTCTTGTACTTGAATCGGCATTGTGCCTTTTGTATTAAATTCGGATGCAATTTCTATGTTTCATCGTCAATAAGAAGGTGCAAGGTATACAGTAAACCTGATGCGAAGCATCGGAATCTAAAACTGGACTCACAGGAGAGGTTCAAATCGTAGAAAGTGAGAGTGTCAGTCCTCTTGTACATAAGTCGGCATTGTGCCTTTTGCATAAAATTCGGATGCAATTTCTATGTTTCATCGTCAATAAGAAGGTGCAAGGTATACAGAAAACCTGAAGTGAAGCATCGTAATCTAAAATTGGACTCACAGGACAGGTTCAAATCATAGAAAGTGAGAGTGTCAGTCCTCTTGTACTTAAGTCGGCATTGCGCCTTTTGTATTAAATTCGGATGCAATTTCTGTGTTTCATCGTCAATAAGAAGGTGCAAGGTATACAGTAAACCTGAAGTGAAGCATCAGAATCTAAAACTGGACTCACAGGAGAGGTTCAAATCACAGAAAGTGAGAGTGTCAGTCTTCTTGTACTTAGGTCGGCATTGTGCCTTTTGTATTAAATTCGGATGCAATTTCTGTGTTTCATCGTCAATAAGAAGGTGCAAGGTATACAGTAATCTTGAAGTAAAGCATCAGAATCTAAAACTATACTCACAGGAGAGGTTCAAATCGTAGAAAGTGTGAGTGTCAGTGCTCTTGTACTTAAGTCGGCGTTGTGCCTTTTGTATTAAATTCGGATGCAATTTCTGTGTTTCATCGTCAAGAAGAAGGTGCAAGGTATACAGTAATCCAGAAAAGAAGAATCGGAATCTAAAACTGGACTCATAGGAGAGGATCAAATCATAGAAAGTGAGAGTGTCAGTTCTCTTTTACTTAAGTCGGCATTGTGCCTTTTGTATTAAATTCGGATCCAATTTCTGTGTTTCATTGTCAATAAAAAGGTGCAAGCTATACAGTAAACCTGAAGTGAAGCATCGGAATCTAAAACTGGACTCACAGGACAGGTTCAAATCACAGAAAGTGAGAGTGTCAGTCTTCTTGTACTTAGGTCGGCATTGTGCCTTTTGTATTAAATTCGGATGCAATTTCTGTGTTTCATCGTCAATAAGAAGGTGCATGGTATACAGTTATATTCAAGTGAAGCATCGGAATCTAAAACTGGATTTACAGGAGAGGTTCAAATCACAGAAAGTGAGAGTGTCAGTCCTTTTGTACTTAAGTCGGCATTGTGCATTTTGTATTAAATTCGGATGCAATTTCTGTGTTTCATTGTCATTAGGTAGGTGCAAGGTATACAGTAATCTTGAAGTGAAGATTCGGAATTTAAAACTGGACTCACAGGAGAGGTTCAAATCGTAGAAAGTTAGAGTGTCAGTCCTCTTGTACTTAAATCGGCATTGTGACTTTTGTATTAAATTCGGATGCAATTTCTGTGTTTCATCGTCAATAAGAAGGTGCATGGTACACAGTAATCTTGAAAATGAAGCATCGAAATCTAAAACTGGACTCACAGGAGGGGTTCTAATCATAGAAACTGAGAGTGTCAGACTTCTTGTACTTAATTCGGCATTGTGCCTTTTGTATTAAATTCGGATGCAATTTCTGTGCTTCATCGTCAGTAAGAAGATGGAAGGTATACAGAAATCGTGAAGTGAAGCATCGGAATGTGAAACTGGACTCACAGGTTAGGTTCAAATCGTAGAAAGTGAGAGTGTCAGTCCTCTTGTACTTAAGTCGGCATTGTGCCTCTTGTATTAAATTCTGATGCAATTTCTGTGTTTCATCGTCAATAAGAAGGTGCAAGGTATACAGTAAACCTGAAGTGAAGCATCAGAATCTAAAACTGGACTCACAGGAGAAGTTCAAATCGTAGAAAGTGAGAGTGTCAGTCCTCTTGTACTTAAGTCGGCATTGTGCCTTTTGTATTAAATTCGGATGCAATTTCTGTGTTTCATCGTCAATAAGAAGGTGCAAGGTATACAGTAAACCTGTAGTAAAGCATCAGAATCTAAAACTGGACTCACAGGAGAAGTTCAAATCGTAGAAAGTGAGAGTGTCAGTCCTCTTGTACTTAAGTCGGCATTGTGCTTTTTGTATTAAATTCGGATGCAATTTCTGTGTTTCATCGTCAATAAGAAGGTGCAAGGTATACAGTAAACCTGAAGTGAAGCATCGGAATCTAAAACTGGCCTCACAGGAGAGGTTAAAATCGTAGAAAGTAAGAGTGTCAGTCATCAAGTACTTCAGTCGGCATTGTGCCTTTTGTTTTCAATTCGGATGCAATTTCTGTGATTCATCGTCAATAAGAAGGTCCAAGGTATAAAGTAAACCTGAAGTGAAGCATCGTAATCTAAAACTGGATTCACAGGAGAGGTTCAAATCATAGAAAGTGAGAGTGTCAGTCCCCTTCCACTTAAGTCGGCATTGTGCCTTTTGTATTAAATTCGGATGCAATTTCTGTGTTTCATCGTCAATAAGAAGGTGCAAGGTATACAGTAAACCTGAAGCGAAGCATCGGAATCTAAAACTGGACTCACAGGAGAGGTTAAAATCGTAGAAAGTGAGAGTGTCAGTCCTCTTGTACATAAGTCGGCATTGTGCCTTTTGTATTAAATTCGGTTGCAATTTCTGGGTTTCATCGTCAAAAAGAAGTAGCAAGGTATACAGTAATCTTGAAGTGAAGCATGGAATCTAAAACTGGACTCACAGGAGAGGTTCAAATCGTAGAAAGTGAGAGTGTCAGTCCTCTTGTACATAAGTCGGCATTGTGCCTTTTGTATAAAATTCGGATGCAATTTCTGTGTTTCATCGTAAATAAGAAGATGCAAGGTATACAGAAAACCTGAAGTGAAGCATCGGAATCTAAAACTGGACTCACAGGACAGGTTCAAATCATAGAAAGTGAGAGTGTCAGTCCTCTTGTACTTAAGTCGGCATTTCGCCTTTTGTATTAAATTCGGATGCAATTTCTGTGTTTCATCGTCAATAAGAAGGTGCAAGGTATACACTAAACCTGAAGTGAAGCATCGGAATCTAAAACTGGACTCACAGGAGAGGTTCAAATCACAGAAAGTGAGAGTGTCGGTCTTCTTGTACTTAGGTCGGCATTGTGCCTTTTGTATTAAATTCGGATGCAATTTCTGTGTTTCATCGTCAATAAGAAGGTGCAAGGTATACAGTAATCTTGAAGTAAAGCATCGGAATCTAAAACTATACTCACAGGAGAGGTTCAAATCGTAGAAAGTGTGAGTGTCAGTGCTCTTGTACTTAAGTCGGCATTGTGCCTTTTGTATTAAATTCGGATGCAATTTCTGTGTTTCATCGTCAAGAAGAAGGTGCAAGGTATACAGTAATCCAGAAAAGAAGAATCGGAATCTAAAACTGGACTCATAGGAGAGGATCAAATCATAGAAAGTGAGAGTGTCAGTGCTCTTGTACTTAAGTCGGCATTGTGCCTTTTGTATTAAATTCGGATGCAATTTCTGTGTTTCATCGTCAAGAAGAAGGTGCATGGTATACAGTTATATTGAAGTGAAGCATCGGAATCTAAAACTGGATTTACAGGAGAGGTTCAAATCACAGAAAGTGAGAGTGTCAGTCCTTTTGTACTTTAGTCGGCATTGTGCATTTTGTATTAAATTCGGATGCAATTTCTGTGTTTCATCGTCATTAGGTAGGTGCAAGGTATACAGTAATCTTGAAGTGAAGATTCGGAATTTAAAACTGGACTCACAGGAGAGGTTCAAATCGTAGAAAGTTAGAGTGTCAGTCCTCTTGCACTTAAATCGGCATTGTGACTTTTGTATTAAATTCGGATGCAATTACTCTGTTTCATCGTCAATAAGAAGTCGCAAGGTATACAGTAATCTTGAAGTGAAGCATAGGAATCTAAAACTGGACTCAGAGGAGAGGTTCAAATCGTAGAAAGTGAGAGTGTCAGTCCTCTTGTACTTGAATCGCCATTGTGCCTTTTGTATTAAATTCGGATGCAATTTCTATGTTTCATCGTCAAAAAGAAGTAGCAAGGTATACAGTAATCTTGAAGTGAAGCATGGAATCTAAAACTGGACTCACAGGAGAGGTTAAAATCGTAGAAAATGAGAGTGTCAGTCCTCTTGCACTTAAGTCGGCATTGTGCCTTTTGTATTAAATTCGGATGCAATTTCTGTGTTTCATCGTCAATAAGAAGGTGCAAGGTATACAGTAAACCTGAAGCGAAGCATCGGAATCTAAAACTGGACTCACAGGAGAGGTTAAAATCGTAGAAAATGAGAGTGCCAGTCCTCTTGTACTTAAGTCGGCATTGTGCCTTTTGTATTAAATTCGGATGCAATTTCTCTGTTTCATCGTCAATAAGAAGTCGCAAGGTATACAGTAATCTTGAAGTGAAGCATTGGAATCTAAAACTGGACTCAGAGGAGAGGTTCAAATCGTAGAAAGTGAGAGAGTCAGTCCTCTTGTACTTGAATCGGCATTGAGCCTTTTGTATTAAATTCGGATGCAATTTCTATGTTTCATCGTCAATAAGAAGGTGCAAGGTATACAGTAAACCTGAAGCGAAGCATCGGAATCTAAAACTGGACTCACAGGACAGGTTCAAATCGTAGAAAGTGAGAGTGTCAGTCCTCTTGTACATAAGTCGGCATTGTGCCTTTTGTATAAAATTCGGATGCAATTTCTGTGTTTCATCGTAAATAAGAAGATGCAAGGTATACAGAAAACCTGAAGTGAAGCATCGGAATCTAAAACTGGACTCACAGGACAGGTTCAAATCATAGAAAGTGAGAGTGTCAGTCCTCTTGTACTTAAGTCGGCATTGCGCCTTTTGTATTAAATTCGGATGCAATTTCTGTGTTTCATCGTCAATAAGAAGGTGCAAGGTATACACTAAACCTGAAGTGAAGCATCGGAATCTAAAACTGGACTCACAGGAGAGGTTCAAATCACAGAAAGTGAGAGTGTCGGTCTTCTTGTACTTAGGTCGGCATTGTGCCTTTTGTATTAAATTCGGATGCAATTTCTGTGTTTCATCGTCAATAAGAAGGTGCAAGGTATACAGTAATCTTGAAGTAAAGCATCGGAATCTAAAACTATACTCACAGGAGAGGTTCAAATCGTAGAAAGTGTGAGTGTCAGTGCTCTTGTACTTAAGTCGGCATTGTGCCTTTTGTATTAAATTCGGATGCAATTTCTGTGTTTCATCGTAAAGAAGAAGGTGCAAGGTATACATTAATCCAGAAAAGAAGAATCGGAATCTAAAACTGGACTCATAGGAGAGGATCAAATCATAGAAAGTGAGAGTGTCAGTCCTCTTGTACTTAAGTCGGCATTGTGCCTTTTGTATTAAATTCGGATCCAATTTCTGTGTTTCATCGTCAATAAGAAGGTGCAAGCTATACAGTAAACCTGAAGTGAAGCATCGGAATCTATAACTGGACTCACAGGACAGGTTCAAATCACAGAAAGTGAGAGTGTCAGTCTTCTTGTACTTAGGTCGGCATTGTGCCTTTTGTATTAAATTCGGATGCAATTTCTGTGTTTCATCGTCAATAAGAAGGTGCATGGTATACAGTTATATTGAAGTGAAGCATCGGAATCTAAAACTGGATTTACAGGAGAGGTTCAAATCACAGAAAGTGAGAGTGTCAGTCCTTTTGTACTTTAGTCGGCATTGTGCATTTTGTATTAAATTCGGATGCAATTTCTGTGTTTCATCGTCATTAGGTAGGTGCAAGGTATACAGTAATCTTGAAGTGAAGATTCGGAATTTAAAACTGGACTCACAGGAGAGGTTCAAATCGTAGAAAGTTAGAGTGTCAGTCCTCTTGCACTTAAATCGGCATTGTGACTTTTGTATTAAATTCGGATGCAATTTCTATGTTTCATCGTCAATAAGAAGGTGCAAGGTATACAGTAAACCTGAAGCGAAGCATCGGAATCTAAAACTGGACTCACAGGACAGGATCAAATCGTAGAAAGTGAGAGTGTCAGTCCTCTTGTACATAAGTCGGCATTGTGCCTTTTGTATAAAATTCGGATGCAATTTCTGTGTTTCATCGTAAATAAGAAGATGCAAGGTATACAGAAAACCTGAAGTGAAGCATCGGAATCTAAAACTGGACTCACAGGACAGGTTCAAATCATAGAAAGTGAGAGTGTCAGTCCTCTTGTACTTAAGTCGGCATTGCGCCTTTTGTATTAAATTCGGATGCAATTTCTGTGTTTCATCGTCAATAAGAAGGTGCAAGGTATACAGTAAACCTGAAGTGAAGCATCGGAATCTAAAACTGGACTCACAGGAGAGGTTCAAATCACAGAAAGTGAGAGTGTCGGTCTTCTTGTACTTAGGTCGGCATTGTGCCTTTTGTATTAAATTCGGATGCAATTTCTGTGTTTCATCGTCAATAAGAACGTGCAAGGTATACAGTAATCTTGAAGTAAAGCATCAGAATCTAAAAATATACTCACAGGAGAGGTTTAAATCGTAGAAAGTGTGAGTGTCAATGCTCTTGTACTTAAGTCGGCATTGTGCCTTTTGTATTAAATTCGGATGCAATTTCTGTGTTTCATCGTCATGAAGAAGGTGCAAGGTATACAGTAATCCAGAAAAGAAGAATCGGAATCTGAAACTGGACTTATAGGAGAGGATCAAATCATAGAAAGTGAGAGTGTCAGTCCTCTTGTACTTAAGTCGGCATTGTGCCTTTTGTATTAAATTCGGATCCAATTTCTGTGTTTCATCGTCAATAAGAAGGTGCAAGCTATACAGTAAACCTGAAGTGAAGCATCGGAATCTAAAACTGGACTCACAGGACAGGTTCAAATCACAGAAAGTAAGAGTTTCAGTCTTCTTGTACTTAGGTCGGCATTGTGCTTTTGTATTAAATTCGGATGCAATTTCTGTGTTTCATCGTCAATAAGAAGGTGCATGGTATACAGTTATATTGAAGTGAAGCATCGGAATCTAAAACTGGATTTACAGGAGAGGTTCAAATCACAGAAAGTGAGAGTGTCAGTCCTTTTGTACTTAAGTCGGCATTGTGCATTTTGTATTAAATTCGGATGCAATTTCTGTGTTTCATCGTCAATAAGAAGGTGCATGGTATACAGTAATCTTGAAAATGAAGCATCGAAATCTAAAACTGGACTCACAGGAAAGGTTCTAATCATAGAAACTGAGAGTGTCAGACTTCTTGTACTTAATTCGGCATTGTGCCTTTTGTATTAAATTCGGATGCAATTTCTGTGCTTCATCGTCAGTAAGAAGATGCAAGGTATACAGAAATCTTGAAGTGAAGCATCGGAATGTGAAACTGGACTCACAGGAGAGATTCAAATCGTAGAAAGGGAGAGTGTCAGTCCTCTTGTACTTAAGTCGGCATTGTGCCTTTTGTATTAAATTCTGATGCAATTTCTATGTTTCATCGTCAATAAGAAGGTGCAAGGTATACAGTAAACCTGAAGTGAAGCATCAGAATCTAAAACTGGACTCACAGGAGAAGTTCAAATCGTAGAAAGTGAGAGTGTCAGTCCTCTTGTACTTAAGTCGGCATTGTGCCTTTTGTATTAAATTCGGATGCAATTTCTATGTTTCATCGTCAATAAGAAGGTGCAAGGTATACAGTAAACCTGAAGTGAAGCATCGGAATCTAAAACTGGCCTCACAGGAGAGGTTAAAATCGTAGAAAGTAAGAGAGTCAGTCATCAAGTACTTCAGTCGGCATTGTGCCTTTTATTTTCAATTCGGATGCAATTTCTGTGATTCATCGTCAATAAGAAGGTGCAAGGTATACAGTAAACCTGAAGTGAAGCGTCGGTATCTAAGACTGGACTCACAGAAGAGTTTCAAATCATAGAAAGTTAGAGTGTCAGTCCTCTTTTACTTAAGTCGGCATTGTGCCTTTTGTATTAAATTCGGATGCAATTTCTGTGTTTCATCGTCAATAAGAAGGTCCAAGGTATAAAGTAAACCTGAAGTGAAGCATCGTAATCTAAAACTGGACTCACAGGAGAGGTTCAAATCATAGAAAGAGAGAGTGTCAGTCCTCTTGCACTTAAGTCGGCATTGTACCTTTTGTATTAAATTCGGATGCCATTTCTGTGTTTCATCGTCAATAAGAAGGTGCAAGGTATACAGTAAACCTGAAGCGAAGCATCGGAATCTAAAACTGGACTCACAGGAGAGGTTAAAATCGTAGAAAATGAGAGTGTCAGTCCTCTTGTACTTAAGTCGGCATTGTGCCTTTTGTATTAAATTCGGATGCAATTTCTCTGTTTCATCGTCAATAAGAAGTCGCAAGGTATACAGTAATCTTGAAGTGAAGCATAGGAATCTAAAACTGGACTCAGAGGAGAGCTTCAAATCGTTGAAGGTGAGAGTGTCAGTCCTCTTGTACTTGAATCGGCATTGTGCCTTTTGTATTAAATTCGGATGCAATTTCTATGTTTCATCGTCAAAAAGAAGTAGCAAGGTATACAGTAATCTTGAAGTGAAGCATGGAATCTAAAACTGGACTCACAGGAGAGGTTCAAATCGTAGAAAGTGAGAGTGTCAGTCCTCTTGTACATAAGTCGGCATTGTGCCTTTTGTATAAAATTCGGATGCAATTTCCGTGTTTCATCGTAAAAAAGAAGGTGCAAGGTATACAGTAAACCTGAAGTGAAGCATCGGAATCTAAAACTGGACTCACAGGAAAGGTTCAAATCATAGAAAGTGAGAGTATCAGTCCTCTTGTACTTAAGTCGGCATTTCGCCTTTTGTATTAAATTCGGATGCAATTTCTGTGTTTAATCGTCAATAAGAAGGTGCAAGGTATACACTAAACCTGAAGTGAAGCATCGGAATCTAAAACTGGACTCACAGGAGAGGTTCAAATCACAGAAAGTGAGAGTTTCAGTCTTCTTGTACTTAGGTCGGCATTGTGCCTTTTGTATTAAATTCGGATGCAATTTCTGTGTTTCATCGTCAATAAGAAGGTGCATGGTATACAGTTATATTGAAGTGAAGCATCGGAATCTAAAACTGGATTTACAGGAGAGGTTCAAATCACAGAAAGTGAGAGTGTCAGTCCTTTTGTACTTAAGTCGGCATTGTGCATTTTGTATTAAATTCGGATGCAATTTCTGTATTTCATCGTCATTAGGTAGGTGCAAGGTATACAGTAATCTTGAAGTGAAGATTCGGAATTTAAAACTGGACTCACAGGAGAGGTTCAAATCGTAGAAAGTTAGAGTGTCAGTCCTCTTGCACTTAAATCGGCTTTGTGACTTTTGTATTAAATTCGGATGCAATTTCTCTGTTTCATCGTCAATAAGAAGTCGCAAGGTATACAGTAATCTTGAAGTGAAGCATAGGAATCTAAAACTGGACTCAGAGGAGAGGTTCAAATCGTAGAAAGTGAGAGTGTCAGTCCTCTTGTACTTGAATCGGCATTGTGCCTTTTGTATTAAATTCGGATGCAATTTCTATGTTTCATCGTCAAAAAGAAGTAGCAAGGTATACAGTAATCTTGAAGTGAAGCATGGAATCTAAAACTGGACTCACAGGAGAGGTTCAAATCGTAGAAAGTGAGAGTGTCAGTCCTCTTGCACTTAAGTCGGCATTGTGCCTTTTGTATTAAATTCGGATGCAATTTCTGTGTTTCATCGTCAATAAGAAGGTGCAAGGTATACAGTAAACCTGAAGCGAAGCATCGGAATCTAAAACTGGACTCACAGGAGAGGTTAAAATCGTAGAAAATGAGAGTGCCAGTCCTGTTGTACTTAAGTCGGCATTGTGCCTTTTGTATTAAATTCGGATGCAATTTCTCTGTTTCATCGACAATAAGAAGTCGCAAGGTATACAGTAATCTTGAAGTGAAGCATTGGAATCTAAAACTGGACTCAGAGGAGAGGTTCAAATCGTAGAAAGTGAGAGAGTCAGTCCACTTGTACTTGAATCGGCATTGAGCCTTTTGTATTAAATTCGGATGCAATTTCTATGTTTCATCGTCAATAAGAAGGTGCAAGGTATACAGTAAACCTGAAGCGAAGCATCGGAATCTAAAACTGGACTCACAGGACAGGTTCAAATCGTAGAAAGTGAGAGTGTCAGTCCTCTTGTACATAAGTCGGCATTGTGCCTTTGGTATAAAATTCGGATGCAATTTCTGTGTTTCATCGTAAATAAGAAGATGCAAGGTATACAGAAAACCTGAAGTGAAGCATCGGAATCTAAAACTGGACTCACAGGACAGGTTCAAATCATAGAAAGAGAGAGTGTCAGTCCTCTTGTACTTAAGTCGGCATTGCGCCTTTTGTATTAAATTCGGATGCTATTTCTGTGTTTCATCGTCAATAAGAAGGTGCATGGTATACAGTTATATTGAAGTGAAGCATCGGAATGTGAAACTGGACTCACAGGAGGGGTTCAAATCGTAGAAAGTGAGAGTGTCAGTCCTCTTGTACTTAAGTCGGCATTGTGCCTTTTGTATTAAATTCTGATGCAATTTCTGTGTTTCATCGTCAATAAGAAGGTGCAAGGTATACAGTAAACCTGAAGTGAAGCATCAGAATCTAAAACTGGACTCACAGGAGAGGTTAAAATCGTAGAAAGTAAGAGAGTCAGTCATCAAGTACTTCAGTCGGCATTGTGCCTTTTGTTTTCAATTCGGATGCAATTTCTGTGATTCATCGTCAATAAGAAGGTGCAAGGTATACAGTAAACCTGAAGTGAAGCGTCGGTATCTAAGACTGGACTCACAGAAGAGTTTCAAATCATAGAAAGTTAGAGTGTCAGTCCTCTTTTACTTAAGTCGGCATTGTGCCTTTTGTATTAAATTCGGATGCAATTTCTGTGTGTCATCGTCAATAAGAAGGTCCAAGGTATAAAGTAAACCTGAAGTGAAGCATCGTAATCTAAAACTGGACTCACAGGAGAGGTTCAAATCATAGAAAGTGAGAGTGTCAGTCCTCTTGCACTTAAGTCGGCATTGTGCCTTTTGTATTAAATTCGGATGCCATTTCTGTGTTTCATCGTCAATAAGAAGGTGCAAGGTATACAGTAAACCTGAAGCGAAGCATCGGAATCTAAAACTGGACTCACAGGAGAGGTTAAAATCGTAGAAAATGAGAGTGTCAGTCCTCTTGTACTTAAGTCGGCATTGTGCCTTTTGTATTAAATTCGGATGCAATTTCTCTGTTTCATCGTCAATAAGAAGTCGCAAGGTATACAGTAATATTGAAGTGAAGCATAGGAATCTAAAACTGGACTCAGAGGAGAGCTTCAAATCGTTGAAGGTGAGAGTGTCAATCCTCTTGTACTTGAATCGGCATTGTGCCTTTTGTATTAAATTCGGATGCAATTTCTATGTTTCATCGTCAAAAAGAAGTAGCAAGGTATACAGTAATCTTGAAGTGAAGCATGGAATCTAAAACTGGACTCACAGGAGAGGTTCAAATCGTAAAAAGTGAGAGTGTCAGTCCTCTTGTACATAAGTCGGCATTGTGCCTTTTGTATAAAATTCGGATGCAATTTCTGTGTTTCATCGTAAAAAAGAAGGTGCAAGGTATACAGCAAACCTGAAGTGAAGCATCGGAATCTAAAACTGGACTCACAGGAAAGGTTCAAATCATAGAAAGTGAGAGTATCAGTCCTCTTGTACTTAAGTCGGCATTTCGCCTTTTGTATTAAATTCGGGTGCAATTTCTGTGTTTCATCGTCAATAAGAAGGTGCAAGGTATACACTAAACCTGAAGTGAAGCATCGGAATCTAAAACTGGACTCACAGGAGAGGTTCAAATCACAGAAAGTGAGAGTTTCAGTCTTCTTGTACCTAGGTCGGCATTGTGCTATTTGTATTAAATTCGGATGCAATTTCTGTGTTCCATCGTCAATAAGAAGGTGCATGGTATACAGTTATATTGAAGTGAAGCATCGGAATCTAAAACTGGATTTACAGGAGAGGTTCAAATCACAGAAAGTGAGAGTGTCAGTCCTTTTGTACTTAAGTCGGCATTGTGCATTTTGTATTAAATTCGGATGCAATTTCTGTGTTTCATCGTCATTAGGTAGGTGCAAGGTATACAGTAATCTTGAAGTGAATATTCGGAATTTAAAACTGGACTCACAGGAGAGGTTCAAATCGTAGAAAGTTAGAGTGTCAGTCCTCTTGCACTTAAATCGGCTTTGTGAGTTTTGTATTAAATTCGGATGCAATTTCTCTGTTTCATCGTCAATAAGAAGTCGCAAGGTATACAGTAATCTTGAAGTGAAGCATAGGAATCTAAAACTGGTCTCAGAGGAGAGGGATCAAATCGTAGAAAGTGAGAGTGTCAGTCCTCTTGTACTTGAATCGACGTTGTGCCTTTTGTATTAAATTCGGATGCAATTTCTATGATTCATCGTCAAAAAGAAGTAGCAAGGTATACAGTAATCTTGAAGTGAAGCATGGAATCTAAAACTGGAGTCACAGGAGAGGTTCAAATCGTAGAAAGTGAGAGTGTCAGTCCTCTCGTACATAAGTCGGCATTGTGCTTTTGTATAAAATTCGGATGCAATTTCTGTGTTTCATCGTAAATAAGAAGGTGCAAGGTATACAGTAAACCTGAAGTGAAGCATCGGAATCTAAAACTGGACTCACAGGACAGGTTCAAATCATAGAAAGTGAGAGTGTCAGTCCTCTTGTACTTAAGTTGGCAATTCGCCTTTTGTATTAAATTCGGATGCAATTTCTGTGTTTCATCGTCAATAAGAAGGTGCAAGGTATACAGTAAACCTGAAGTGAAGCATCGGAATCTAAAACTGGACTCACAGGAGAGGTTCAAATCACAGAAAGTGAGAGTGTCAGTCTTCTTGTACTTAGGTCGGCATTGTGCCTTTTGTATTAAATTCGGATGCAATTTCTGTGTTTCATCGTCAATAAGAAGGTGCAAGGTATACAGTAATCTTGAAGTAAAGCATCGGAATCTAAAACAATACTCACAGGAGAGGTTCAAATCGTAGAAAGTGTGAGTGTAAGTGCTCTTGTACTTAAGTCGGCATTGTACCTTTTGTATTAAATTCGGATGCAATTTCTGTGTTTCATCGTCAAGAAGAAGGTGCAAGGTATACAGTAATCCAGAAAAGAAGAATCGGAATCTAAAACTGGACTCATAGGAGAGGATCAAATCATAGAAAGTGAGAGTGTCAGTCATCTTGTACTTAAGTCGGCATTGTGCCTTTTGTATTAAATTCGGATCCAATTTCTGTGTTTCATCGTCAATAAGAAGGTGCAAGCTATACAGTATACCTGAAGTGAAGCATCGGAATCTAAAACTGGACTCACAGGACAGGTTCAAATCACAGAAAGTGAGAGTGTCAGTCTTCTTGTACTTAGGTCGGCATTGTGCCTTTTGTATTAAATTCGGATGCAATTTCTGTGTTTCATCGTCAATAAGAAGGTGCAAGGTATACAGTAAACCTGAAGTGATGCATCAGAATCTAAAACTGGACTCACAGGAGAAGTTCAAATCGTAGAAAGTGAGAGTGTCAGTCCTCTTGTACTTAAGTCGGCATTGTGCCTTTTGTATTAAATTCGGATGCAATTTCTGTGTTTCATCGTCAACAAGAAGGTGCAAGGTATACAGTAAACATGAAGTGAAGCATCAGAATCTAAAACTGGACTCACAGGAGAAGTTCAAATCGTAGAAAGTGAGAGTGTCACTCCTCTTGTACTTAAGTCGGCATTGTGCCTTTTGTATTAAATTCGGATGCAATTTCTGTGTTTCATCGTCAACAAGAAGGTGCAAGGTATACAGTAAACATGAAGTGAAGCATCAGAATCTAAAACTGGACTCACAGGAGAAGTTCAAATCGTAGAAAGTGAGAGTGTCAGTCCTCTTGTACTTAAGTCGGCATTGTGCCTTTTGTATTAAATTCGGATGCAATTTCTGTGTTCCATCGTCAATAAGAAGGTGCAAGGTATACAGTAAACCTGAAGTGAACCATCGGAATCTAAAACTGGTCTCACTGGAGAGGTTAAAATCGTAGAAAGTAAGAGTGTCAGTCATCTAGTACTTAAGTCGGCATTGTGCCTTTTGTTTTCAATACGGATGCAATTTCTGTGATTCATCGTCAATAAGAAGGTGCAAGGTATACAGTAAACCTGAAGTGAAGCGTCGGTATCTAAGACTGGACTCACAGGAGAGGTTCAAATCATAGAAAGTTAGAGTGTCAGTCCTCTTTTACTTAAGTCGGCATTGTGCCTTTTGTATTAAATTCGGATGCAATTTCTGTGTTTCATCGTCAATAAGAAGGTCCAAGGGATAAAGTATACCTGAAGTGAAGCATCGGAATCTAAAACTGGACTCACAGGAGAGGATCAAATCATAGAAAGTTAGAGTGTCAGTCCTCTTCTACTTAGGTCGGCATTGTGCCTTTTGTATTAAATTCGGATGCAAACTCTGTGTTTCATCGTCAATAAGAAGGTGGAAAGTATACAGTAAACCTGAAGAAAAGCATCTGAATCTAAAACTGGACTCACAGGAGAAGTTCAAATCATAGAAAGTTAGAGTGTCAGTCCTCTTGTACTTAAGACGGCATTGTGCCTTTTGTATTAAATTCGGATTCAATTTGTGAGTTTCATCGTCAATAAGAAGGTCCAAGGGATACAGTAAACCTGAAGTGAAGCATCGGAATCTAAAACTGTACTCACAGGAGAGGTTCAAATCATAGAAAGTGAGAGTGTCAGTCCTTTTGTACTTAAGTCGGCATTGTGCTTTTTTATATTAAATTCGGATTCAATTTCTGTGTTTCATTGTCAATAAGAAGGTGCAAGGTATACAGTAAACCTGAAGTGAAGCATCGGAATCTAAAACAGGACTCACAGGAGAGGTTCAAAACATATAAAATTAGAGTGTCAGTCCTCTTGTTCTTAAGTCGGCATTATGCCTTTTGTATTAAATTCGGATGCAATATCCATGTTTCATCGTCAATAAGAAGGTCCAAGGGATACAGTAAACCTGAAGTGAACCATCGGAATCTAAAACTGGACTCACAGGAGAGGTTCAAATCATAGAAAATTAGTGTGTCAGTGCTCTTTTACTTAAGTCGGCATTGTGCCTTTTATATTAAATTCGGATGCAATTTCCTTGTTTCATCGTCAATAAGAAGCTCCAAGGTATACAGTAAACCTTAAGTTAAGCATCGGAATCTAAAACTGGACTCACAGGAGAGGTTCAAATCGTTGAAAGTAAAAGGGTCAGTCCTCTTGTACTTAAGTCGGCATTGTGCCTTTTGTATTAAATTCGGATTCAATTTCTGAGTTTCATCGTCAATAAGAAGGTGCAAGGTATACAGTAAACCTGAAGTGAACCATCGGAATCTAAAACTGGTCTCACAGGAGAGGTTGAAATCGTAGAAAGTAAGAGTGTCAGTCATCTAGTACTTAAGTCGGCATTGTGCCTTTTGTATTAATTTCGGATGCAATTTCTGTGATTCATCGTCAATAATAAGGTGCAAGGTATACAGTAAACCTGAAGTGAAGCGTCGGAAACTAAGACTGGACTCACAGGAGAGGTTCAAATCATAGAAAGTGAGAGTGTCAGTCCTCTTTTACTTAAGTCGGCATTGTGCCTTTTGTATTAAATTCGGATGCCATTTCTGTGTTTCATCGTCAATAAGAAGGTGCAAGGTATACAGTAAACCTGAAGCGAAGCATCGGAATCTAAAACTGGACTCACAGGACAGGTTCAAATCACAGAAAGTGAGAGTGTCAGTCTTCTTGTACTTAGGTCGGCATTGTGCCTTTTGTATTAAATTCGGGTGCAATTTCTGTGTTTCATCGTCAATAAGAAGGTGCAAGGTATACAGTAAACCTGAAGTGATGCATCAGAATCTAAAACTGGACTCACAGGAGAAGTTCAAATCGTAGAAAGTGAGAGTGTCAGTCCTCTTGTACTTAAGTCGGCATTGTGCCTTTTGTATTAAATTCGGATGCAATTTCTGTGTTTCATCGTCAACAAGAAGGTGCAAGGTATACAGTAAACATGAAGTGAAGCATCAGAATCTAAAACTGGACTCACAGGAGAAGTTCAAATCGTAGAAAGTGAGAGTGTCAGTCCTCTTGAACTTAAGTCGTTATTGTGCCTTTTGTATTAAATTCGGATTCAATTTCTGAGTTTCATCGTCAATAAGAAGGTGCAAGGTATACAGTAAACCTGAAGTGAACCATCGGAATCTAAAACTGGTCTCACAGGAGAGGTTGAAATCGTAGAAAGTAAGAGTGTCAGTCATCTAGTACTTAAGTCGGCATTGTGCCTTTTGTATTAAATTCGGATGCAATTTCTGTGTTTCATCGTCAACAAGAAGGTGCAAGGTATACAGTAAACATGAAGTGAAGCATCAGAATCTAAAACTGGACTCACAGGAGAAGTTCAAATCGTAGAAAGTGAGAGTGTCAGTCCTCTTGTACTTAAGTCGGCATTGTGCCTTTTGTATTAAATTCGGATGCAATTTCTGTGTTCCATCGTCAATAAGAAGGTGCAAGGTATACAGTAAACCTGAAGTGAACCATCGGAATCTAAAACTGGTCTCACAGGAGAGGTTAAAATCGTAGAAAGTAAGAGTGTCAGTCATCTAGTACTTAAGTCGGCATTGTGCCTTTTGTTTTCAATACGGATGCAATTTCTGTGATTCATCGTCAATAAGAAGGTGCAAGGTATACAGTAAACCTGAAGTGAAGCGTCGGTATCTAAGACTGGACTCACAGGAGAGGTTCAAATCATAGAAAGTTAGAGTGTCAGTCCTCTTTTACTTAAGTCGGCATTGTGTCTTTTGTATTAAATTCGGATGCAATTTCTGTGTTTCATCGTCAATAAGAAGGTCCAAGGGATAAAGTATACCTGAAGTGAAGCATCGGAATCTAAAACTGGACTCACAGGAGAGGATCAAATCATAGAAAGTTAGAGTGTCAGTCCTCTTCTACTTAGGTCGGCATTGTGCCTTTTGTATTAAATTCGGATGCAAACTCTGTGTTTCATCGTCAATAAGAAGGTGGAAAGTATACAGTAAACCTGAAGAAAAGCATCTGAATCTAAAACTGGACTCACAGGAGAAGTTCAAATCATAGAAAGTTAGAGTGTCAGTCCTCTTGTACTTAAGACGGCATTGTGCCTTTTGTATTAAATTCGGATTCAATTTGTGAGTTTCATCGTCAATAAGAAGGTCCAAGGGATACAGTAAACCTGAAGTGAAGCATCGGAATCTAAAACTGTACTCACAGGAGAGGTTCAAATCATAGAAAGTGAGAGTGTCAGTCCTTTTGTACTTAAGTCGGCATTGTGCTTTTTTATATTAAATTCGGATTCAATTTCTGTGTTTCATTGTCAATAAGAAGGTGCAAGGTATACAGTAAACCTGAAGTGAAGCATCGGAATCTAAAACAGGACTCACAGGAGAGGTTCAAAACATATAAAATTAGAGTGTCAGTCCTCTTGTTCTTAAGTCGGCATTATGCCTTTTGTATTAAATTCGGATGCAATATCCATGTTTCAACGTCAATAAGAAGGTCCAAGGGATACAGTAAACCTGAAGTGAACCATCGGAATCTAAAACTGGACTCACAGGAGAGGTTCAAATCATAGAAAATTAGTGTGTCAGTGCTCTTTTACTTAAGTCGGCATTGTGCCTTTTATATTAAATTCGGATGCAATTTCCTTGTTTCATCGTCAATAAGAAGGTGCAAGGTATACAGTAAACCTGAAGTGAACCATCGGAATCTAAAACTGGTCTCACAGGAGAGGTTGAAATCGTAGAAAGTAAGAGTGTCAGTCATCTAGTACTTAAGTCGGCATTGTGCCTTTTGTATTAATTTCGGATGCAATTTCTGTGATTCATCGTCAATAATAAGGTGCAAGGTATACAGTAAACCTGAAGTGAAGCGTCGGAATCTAAGACTGGACTCACAGGAGAGGTTCAAATCATAGAAAGTGAGAGTGTCAGTCCTCTTTTACTTAAGTCGGCATTGTGCCTTTTGTATTAAATTCGGATGCCATTTCTGTGTTTCATCGTCAATAAGAAGGTGCAAGGTATACAGTAAACCTGAAGCGAAGCATCGGAATCTAAAACTGGACTCACAGGACAGGTTCAAATCACAGAAAGTGAGAGTGTCAGTCTTCTTGTACTTAGGTCGGCATTGTGCCTTTTGTATTAAATTCGGATGCAATTTCTGTGTTTCATCGTCAATAAGAAGGTGCAAGGTATACAGTAAACCTGAAGTGATGCATCAGAATCTAAAACTGGACTCACAGGAGAAGTTCAAATCGTAGAAAGTGAGAGTGTCAGTCATCTTGTACTTAAGTCGGCATTGTGCCTTTTGTATTAAATTCGGATGCAATTTCTGTGTTTCATCGTCAACAAGAAGGTGCAAGGTATACAGTAAACATGAAGTGAAGCATCAGAATCTAAAACTGGACTCACAGGAGAAGTTCAAATCGTAGAAAGTGAGAGTGTCAGTCCTCTTGTACTTAAGTCGTTATTGTGCCTTTTGTATTAAATTCGGATTCAATTTCTGAGTTTCATCGTCAATAAGAAGGTGCAAGGTATACAGTAAACCTGAAGTGAACCATCGGAATCTAAAACTGGTCTCACAGGAGAGGTTGAAATCGTAGAAAGTAAGAGTGTCAGTCATCTAGTACTTAAGTCGGCATTGTGCCTTTTGTATTAATTTCGGATGCAATTTCTGTGATTCATCGTCAATAATAAGGTGCAAGGTATACAGTAAACCTGAAGTGAAGCGTCGGAATCTAAGACTGGACTCACAGGAGAGGTTCAAATCATAGAAAGTGAGAGTGTCAGTCCTCTTTTACTTAAGTCGGCATTGTGCCTTTTGTATTAAATTCGGATGCCATTTCTGTGTTTCATCGTCAATAAGAAGGTGCAAGGTATACAGTAAACCTGAAGCGAAGCATCGCAATCTAAAACTGGACTCACAGGAGAGGTTAAAATCGTAGAAAATGAGAGTGTCAGTCCTCTTGTACTTAAGTCGGCATTGTGCCTTTTGTATTAAATTCGGATGCAATTTCTCTGTTTCATCGTCAATAAGAAGTCGCAAGGTATACAGTAAACCTGAAGCGAAGCATCGGAATCTAAGACTGGACTCACAGGAGAGGTTCAAATCATAGAAAGTGAGAGTGTCAGTCCTCTTGTACTTAAGTTGGCATTTCGCCTTTTGTATTAAATTCGGATGCAATTTCTGTGTTTCATCGTCAATAAGAAGGTGCAAGGTATACAGTAAACCTGAAGTGAAGCATCAGAATCTAAAACTGGACTCACAGGAGAGGTTCAAATCACAGAAAGTGAGAGTGTCAGTCTTCTTGTACTTAGGTCGGCATTGTGCCTTTTGTATTAAATTCGGATGCAATTTCTGTGTTTCATCGTCAATAAGAAGGTGCAAGGTATACAGTAATCTTGAAGTAAAGCATCGGAATCTAAAACTATACTCACAGGAGAGGTTCAAATCGTAGAAAGTGTGAGTGTAAGTGCTCTTGTACTTAAGTCGGCATTGTACCTTTTGTATTAAATTCGGATGCAATTTCTGTGTTTCATCGTCAAGAAGAAGGTGCAAGGTATACAGTAATCCAGAAAAGAAGAATCGGAATCTAAAACTGGACTCATAGGAGAGGATCAAATCATAGAAAGTGAGAGTGTCAGTCATCTTGTACTTAAGTCGGCATTGTGCCTTTTGTATTAAATTCGGATCCAATTTCTGTGTTTCATCGTCAATAAGAAGGTGCAAGCTATACAGTATACCTGAAGTGAAGCATCGGAATCTAAAACTGGACTCACAGGACAGGTTCAAATCACAGAAAGTGAGAGTGTCAGTCTTCTTGTACTTAGGTCGGCATTGTGCCTTTTGTATTAAATTCGGATGCAATTTCTGTGTTTCATCGTCAATAAGAAGGTGCAAGGTATACAGTAAACCTGAAGTGATGCATCAGATTCTAAAACTGGACTCACAGGAGAAGTTCAAATCGTAGAAAGTGAGAGCGTCAGTCCTCTTGTACTTAAGTCGGCATTGTGCCTTTTGTATTAAATTCGGATGCAATTTCTGTGTTTCATCGTCAACAAGCAGGTGCAAGGTATACAGTAAACATGAAGTGAAGCATCAGAATCTAAAACTGGACTCACAGGAGAAGTTCAAATCGTAGAAAGTGAGAGTGTCAGTCCTCTTGTACTTAAGTCGGCATTGTGCCTTTTGTATTAAATTCGGATGCAATTTCTGTGTTCCATCGTCAATAAGAAGGTGCAAGGTATACAGTAAACCTGAAGTGAACCATCGGAATCTAAAACTGGTCTCACAGGAGAGGTTGAAATCGTAGAAAGTAAGAGTGTCACTCATCTAGTACTTAAGTCGGCATTGTGCCTTTTGTTTTCAATACGGATGCAATTTCTGTGATTCATCGTCAATAAGAAGGTGCAAGGTATACAGTAAACCTGAAGTGAAGCGTCGGTATCTAAGACTGGACTCACAGGAGAGGTTCAAATCATAGAAAGTTAGAGTGTCAGTCCTCTTTTACTTAAGTCGGCATTGTGCCTTTTGTATTAAATTCGGATGCAATTTCTGTGTTTCATCGTCAATAAGAAGGTCCAAGGGATAAAGTATACCTGAAGTGAAGCATCGGAATCTAAAACTGGACTCACAGGAGAGGATCAAATCATAGAAAGTTAGAGTGTCAGTCCTCTTCTACTTAGGTCGGCATTGTGCCTTTTGTATTAAATTCGGATGCAAACTCTGTGTTTCATCGTCAATAAGAAGGTGGAAAGTATACAGTAAACCTGAAGAAAAGCATCTGAATCTAAAACTGGACTCACAGGAGAAGTTCAAATCATAGAAAGTTAGAGTGTCAGTCCTCTTGTACTTAAGACGGCATTGTGCCTTTTGTATTAAATTCGGATTCAATTTGTGAGTTTCATCGTCAATAAGAAGGTCCAAGGGATACAGTAAACCTGAAGTGAAGCATCGGAATCTAAAACTGTACTCACAGGAGAGGTTCAAATCATTGAAAGTGAGAGTGTCAGTCCTTTTGTACTTAAGTCGGCATTGTGCTTTTTTATATTAAATTCGGATTCAATTTCTGTGTTTCATTGTCAATAAGAAGGTGCAAGGTATACAGTAAACCTGAAGTGAAGCATCGGAATCTAAAACAGGACTCACAGGAGAGGTTCAAAACATATAAAATTAGAGTGTCAGTCCTCTTGTTCTTAAGTCGGCATTATGCCTTTTGTATTAAATTCGGATGCAATATCCATGTTTCATCGTCAATAAGAAGGTCCAAGGGATACAGTAAACCTGAAGTGAACCATCGGAATCTAAAACTGGACTCACAGGAGAGGTTCAAATCATAGAAAATTAGTGTGTCAGTGCTCTTTTACTTAAGTCGGCATTGTGCCTTTTATATTAAATTCGGATGCAATTTCCTTGTTTCATCGTCAATAAGAAGCTCCAAGGTATACAGTAAACCTTAAGTGAAGCATCGGAATCTAAAACTGGGCTCACAGGAGAGGTTCAAATCGTTGAAAGTAAGAGGGTCAGTCCTCTTGTACTTAAGTCGGCATTGTGCCTTTTGTATTAAATTCGGATTCAATTTCTGAGTTTCATCGTCAATAAGAAGGTGCAAGGTATACAGTAAACCTGAAGTGAACCATCGGAATCTAAAACTGGTCTCACTGGAGAGGTTGAAATCGTAGAAAGTAATAGTGTCAGTCATCTAGTACTTAAGTCGGCATTGTGCCTTTTGTATTAATTTCGGATGCAATTTCTGTGATTCATCGTCAATAATAAGGTGCAAGGTATACAGTAAACCTGAAGTGAAGCGTCGGAATCTAAGACTGGACTCACAGGAGAGGTTCAAATCATAGAAAGTGAGAGTGTCAGTCCTCTTTTACTTAAGTCGGCATTGTGCCTTTTGTATTAAATTCGGATGCCATTTCTGTGTTTCATCGTCAATAAGAAGGTGCAAGGTATACAGTAAACCTGAAGCGAAGCATCGGAATCTAAAACTGGACTCACAGGAGGGGTTAAAATCGTAGAAAATGAGAGTGTCAGTCCTCTTGTACTTAAGTCGGCATTGTGCCTTTTGTATTAAATTCGGATGCAATTTCTCTGTTTCATCGTCAATAAGAAGTCGCAAGGTATACAGTAATATTGAAGTGAAGCTTAGGAATCTAAAACTGGACTCAGAGGAGAGCTTCAAATCGTTGAAGGTGAGAGTGTCAGTCCTCTTGTACTTGAATCGGCATTGTGCCTTTTGTATTAAATTCGGATGCAATTTCTATGTTTCATCGTTAAAAAGAAGTAGCAAGGTATACAGTAATCTTGAAGTGAAGCATGGAAACTAAAACTGGACTCACAGGAAAGGTTCAAATCATAGAAAGTGAGAGTATCAGTCCTCTTGTACTTAAGTCGGCATTTCGCCTTTTGTATTAAATTCGGGTGCAATTTCTGTGTTTCATCGTCAATAAGAAGGTGCAAGGTATACACTAAACCTGAAGTGAAGCATCGGAATCTAAAACTGGACTCACAGGAGAGGTTCAAATCACAGAAAGTGAGAGTTTCAGTCTTCTTGTACTTAGGTCGGCATTGTGCCTTTTGTATTAAATTCGGATGCAATTTCTGTGTTCCATCGTCAATAAGAAGGTGCATGGTATACAGTTATATTGAAGTGAAGCATCGGAATCTAAAACTGGATTTACAGGAGAGGTTCAAATCACAGAAAGTGAGAGTGTCAGTCCTTTTGTACTTAAGTCGGCATTGTGCATTTTGTATTAAATTCGGATGCAATTTCTGTGTTTCATCGTCATTAGGTAGGTGCAAGGTATACAGTAATCTTGAAGTGAATATTCGGAATTTAAAACTGGACTCACAGGAGAGGTTCAAATCGTAGAAAGTTAGAGTGTCAGTCCTCTTGCACTTAAATCGGCTTTGTGACTTTTGTATTAAATTCGGATGCAATTTCTCTGTTTCATCGTCAATAAGAAGTCGCAAGGTATACAGTAATCTTGAAGTGAAGCATAGGAATCTAAAACTGGTCTCAGAGGAGAGGGATCAAATCGTAGAAAGTGAGAGTGTCAGTCCTCTTGTACTTGAATCGACATTGTGCCTTTTGTATTAAATTCGGATGCAATTTCTATGTTTCATCGTCAAAAAGAAGTAGCAAGGTATACAGTAATCTTGAAGTGAAGAATGGAATCTAAAACTGGAGTCACAGGAGAGGTTCAAATCGTAGAAAGTGAGAGTGTCAGTCCTCCCGTACATAAGTCGGCATTGTGCCTTTTGTATAAAATTCGGATGCAATTTCTGTGTTTCATCGTAAATAAGAAGGTGCAAGGTATACAGTAAACCTGAAGTGAAGCATCGGAATCTAAAACTGGACTCACAGGACAGGTTCAAAGCATAGAAAGTGAGAGTGTCAGTCCTCTTGTACTTAAGTTGGCATTTCGCCTTTTGTATTAAATTCGGATGCAATTTCTGTGTTTCATCGTCAATAAGAAGGTGCAAGGTATACAGTAAACCTGAAGTGAAGCATCGGAATCTAAAACTGGACTCACAGGAGAGGTTCAAATCACAGAAAGTGAGAGTGTCAGTCTTCTTGTACTTAGGTCGGCATTGTGCCTTTTGTATTAAATTCGGATGCAATTTCTGTGTTTCATCGTCAATAAGAAGGTGCAAGGTATACAGTAATCTTGAAGTAAAGCATCGGAATCTAAAACTATACTCACAGGAGAGGTTCAAATCTTAGAAAGTGTGAGTGTAAGTGCTCTTGTACTTAAGTCGGCATTGTACCTTTTGTATTAAATTCGGATGCAATTTCTGTGTTTCATCGTCAAGAAGAAGGTGCAAGGTATACAGTAATCCAGAAAAGAAGAATCGGAATCTAAAACTGGACTCATAGGAGAGGATCAAATCATAGAAAGTGAGAGTGTCAGTCATCTTGTACTTAAGTCGGCATTGTGCCTTTTGTATTAAATTCGGATCCAATTTCTGTGTTTCATCGTCAATAAGAAGGTGCAAGGTATACAGTAAACCTGAAGTGATGCATCAGAATCTAAAACTGGACTCACAGGAGAAGTTCAAATCGTAGAAAGTGAGAGTGTCACTCCTCTTGTACTTAAGTCGGCATTGTGCCTTTTGTATTAAATTCGGATGCAATTTCTGTGTTTCATCGTCAACAAGAAGGTGCAAGGTATACAGTAAACATGAAGTGAAGCATCAGAATCTAAAACTGGACTCACAGGAGAAGTTCAAATCGTAGAAAGTGAGAGTGTCAGTCCTCTTGTACTTAAGTCGGCATTGTGCCTTTTGTATTAAATTCGGATGCAATTTCTGTGTTCCATCGTCAATAAGAAGGTGCAAGGTATACAGTAAACCTGAAGTGAACCATCGGAATCTAAAACTGGTCTCACAGGAGAGGTTAAAATCGTAGAAAGTAAGAGTGTCAGTCATCTAGTACTTAAGTCGGCATTGTGCCTTTTGTTTTCAATACGGATGCAATTTCTGTGATTCATCGTCAATAAGAAGGTGCAAGGTATACAGTAAACCTGAAGTGAAGCGTCGGTATCTAAGACTGGACTCACAGGAGAGGTTCAAATCATAGAAAGTTAGAGTGTCAGTCCTCTTTTACTTAAGTCGGCATTGTGCCTTTTGTATTAAATTCGGATGCAATTTCTGTGTTTCATCGTCAATAAGAAGGTCCAAGGGATAAAGTATACCTGAAGTGAAGCATCGGAATCTAAAACTGGACTCACAGGAGAGGATCAAGTCATAGAAAGTTAGAGTGTCAGTCCTCTTCTACTTAGGTCGGCATTGTGCCTTTTGTATTAAATTCGGATGCAAACTCTGTGTTTCATCGTCAATAAGAAGGTGGAAAGTATACAGTAAACCTGAAGAAAAGCATCTGAATCTAAAACTGGACTCACAGGAGAAGTTCAAATCATAGAAAGTTAGAGTGTCAGTCCTCTTGTACTTAAGACGGCATTGTGCCTTTTGTATTAAATTCTGATTCAATTTGTGAGTTTCATCGTCAATAAGAAGGTCCAAGGGATACAGTAAACCTGAAGTGAAGCATCGGAATCTAAAACTGTACTCACAGGAGAGGTTCAAATCATAGAAAGTGAGAGTGTCAGTCCTTTTGTACTTAAGTCTGCATTGTGCTTTTTTATATTAAATTCGGATTCAATTTCTGTGTTTCATTGTCAATAAGAAGGTGCAAGGTATACAGTAAACCTGAAGTGAAGCATCGGAATCTAAAACAGGACTCACAGGAGAGGTTCAAAACATATAAAATTAGAGTGTCAGTCCTCTTGTTCTTAAGTCGGCATTATGCCTTTTGTATTAAATTCGGATGCAATATCCATGTTTCATCGTCAATAAGAAGGTCCAAGGGATACAGTAAACCTGAAGTGAACCATCGGAATCTAAAACTGGACTCACAGGAGAGGTTCAAATCATAGAAAATTAGTGTGTCAGTGCTCTTTTACTTAAGTCGGCATTGTGCCTTTTATATTAAATTCGGATGCAATTTCCTTGTTTCATCGTCAATAAGAAGCTCCAAGGTATACAGTAAACCTTAAGTTAAGCATCGGAATCTAAAACTGGACTCACAGGAGAGGTTCAAATCGTTGAAAGTAAGAGGGTCAGTCCTCTTGTACTTAAGTCGGCATTGTGCCTTTTGTATTAAATTCGGATTCAATTTCTGAGTTTCATCGTCAATAAGAAGGTGCAAGGTATACAGTAAACCTGAAGTGAACCATCGGAATCTAAAACTGGTCTCACAGGAGAGGTTGAAATCGTAGAAAGTAAGAGTGTCAGTCATCTAGTACTTAAGTTGGCATTGTGCCTTTTGTATTAATTTCGGATGCAATTTCTGTGATTCATCGTCAATAATAAGGTGCAAGGTATACAGTAAACCTGAAGTGAAGCGTCGGAATCTAAGACTGGACTCACAGGAGAGGTTCAAATCATAGAAAGTGAGAGTGTCAGTCCTCTTTTACTTAAGTCGGCATTGTGCCTTTTGTATTAAATTCGGATGCAATTTCTGTGTTTCATCGTCAATAAGAAGGTCCAAGGGATAAAGTATACCTGAAGTGAAGCATCGGAATCTAAAACTGGACTCACAGGAGAGGTTCAAATCATAGAAAGTTAGAGTGTCAGTCCTCTTCTACTTAGGTCGGCATTGTGCCTTTTGTATTAAATTCGGATGCAAACTCTGTGTTTCATCGTCAATAAGAAGGTGCAAAGTATACAGTAAACCTGAAGTGAAGCATCGGAATCTAAAACTGGACTTACAGGAGAGGTTCAAATCATAGAAAGTGAGAGTGTACTCCCCTTGTACTTAAGACAGCATTGTGCCTTTTTACATTAAATTCGGATGCAATTTCTGTGCTTCATCGTCAATAAGGAGGTGCAAGGTATACAGTAAACCTGAAGTGAAGCATCGGAAGCTAAAGCTGGACTCACAGGAGAGGTTCAACGCGTAGAAAGTGAGAGTGTCAGTCCTCTTGTACTTTAGTCGGCATTGTGACTTTTGTATTAAATTCGGATGCAATCTCTGTGTTTCATCGTCAATAAGAAGGTGCAAGGTATACAGTAAATCTGAAGTGAAGCATCGGAATCTAAAACTGGATTCACAGGAGAGGTTCAAATCATAAGAAAGTGAGAGTGTCAGTCCGCTTTACTTAAGTCGGCATTGTGCCTTTTGTATTAAATTCGGATCCAAACTCTGTGTTTCATCGTCAATAAGAAGATGCAAAATATACAGTAAACCTGAAGTGGGGCATCGGAATATAAAACTGGACTCACAGGAGAGGTTCAAATCGTAGAAAGTGACAGTGTCAGTCCTCGTGTACTGAAGGCGGCATTGTGCTTTTGTATTAAATTCGGATGCAATATCTATGTTTCATCGTCAATAAGAAGGTCCAAGGGATACAGTAAACCTGAAGTGAAGCATCGGAATCTAAAACTGGACTCACCGGAGAGGTTCAAATGGTAGAAAAAGAGAGTGTCAGTCCTCTTGTACTTAAGTCGTCATTGTGCCTTTAGTATGAAATTCGGATGCAATTTCTGTGTTTCATCGTCAATAAGAAGGTGCAAGGTATACAGTAAACCTAAAGTGAAGCATCGCAATCTAAAACTGGACTCACAGGAGAGGTTCAAATCATAGAAAGGGAGGGTGTCAGTCCTCTTGTACTTAAGTCGGCATTGTGCCTTTTGTATTAAATTCGGATGCAATTTCCTTTTTTCATCGTCAATAAGAAGGTCCAAGGGATACAGTATACCTGAAGTGAAGCATCGGAATCTAAAACTGGACTCACAGGAGAGGTTCAAATCATAGAAAGTGAGAGTGTCAGTCCGCTTTTACTTAAGTCGGCAATGTGCCTTTTGTATTAAATTCGGATGCAATCTCTGTGTTTCATCGTCAATAAGAAGGTGCAAGGTATACAGTAAACCTGAAGTGAAGCCTCTGAATCTAAAAATTGACTCACAGGAGATGTTCAAAGCGTAGAAATTGACAGTGTTAGTCCTCATGTACTTAAGTCGGCATTGTGCATTTTGTATTAAATTCGGATGCAAACTCTGTGTTTCATCGTCAATAAGAAGGTCCAAGGGATACAGTAAACCTAAAGTGAAGCATCGGAATCTAAAACTGGACTCACAGGAGAGGTTCAATTAATTGAAAGTGAGAGTGTCAGTCCTCTTGTACTTAAGTCGGCATTGTGCCTTTTGTATTAAATTCGGATGCAATTTCTGTGTTTCATCGTCAATAAGAAGGTGCAAGGTATACATTTATCTTGAAAATGCAGCATCGGAATCTAAAACTGGACTCACAGGAGAGGTTCTAATCATAGAAACTGAGAGTGTCAGACTTCTTGTACTTAAGTCGGCATTGTGCCTTTTGTATTAAATTCAGATGCAATTTCTGTGCTTCATCGTCAGTAAGAAGATGCAAGGTATACAGAAATCTTGAAGTGAGTCATCGGAATGTGAAACTGGACTCACAGGAGAGGTTCAAATCGTAGAAAGTGAGAGTGTCAGTCCTCTTGTACTTAAGTCGGCATTGTGCCTTTTGTATTAAATTCGGATGCAATTTCTGTGTTTCATCGTCAATAAGAAGGTGCAAGGTATACAGTAAACCTGAAGTGAAGCATCAGAATCTAAAACTGGACTCACAGGAGAAGTTCAAATCGTAGAAAGTGAGAGTGTCAGTCCTCTTGTACTTAAGTCGGCATTGTGCCTTTTGTATTAAATTCGGATGCAATTTCTGTGTTTCATCGTCAACAAGAAGGTGCAAGGTATACAGTAAACATGAAGTGAAGCATCAGAATCTAAAACTGGACTCACAGGAGAAGTTCAAATCGTAGAAAGTGAGAGTGTCAGTCCTCTTGTACTTAAGTCGGCATTGTGCCTTTTGTATTAAATTCGGATGCAATTTCTGTGTTCCATCGTCAATAAGAATGTGCAAGGTATACAGTAAACCTGAAGTGAACCATCGAAATCTAATACTGATCTCACAGTAGAGGTTAAAATCGTAGAAAGTAAGAGTGTCAGTCATCTAGTACTTAAGTCGGCATTGTGCCTTTTGTTTTCAATACGGATGCAATTTCTGTGATTCATCGTCAATAAGAAGGTGCAAGGTATACAGTAAACCTGAAGTGAAGCGTCGGTATCTAAGACTGGACTCACAGGAGAGGTTCAAATCATAGAAAGTTAGAGTGTCAGTCCTCTTTTACTTAAGTCGGCATTGTGCCTTTTGTATTAAATTCGGATGCAATTTCTGTGTTTCATCGTCAATAAGAAGGTCTAAGGGATAAAGTATACCTGAAGTGAAGCATCGGAATCTAAAACTGGACTCACAGGAGAGGATCAAATCATAGAAATTTAGAGTGTCAGTCCTCTTCTACTTAGGTCGGCATTGTGCCATTTGTATTAAATTCGGATGCAAACTCTGTGTTTCATCGTCAATAAGAAGGTGGAAAGTATACAGTAAACCTGAAGAAAAGCATCTGAATCTAAAACTGGACTCACAGGAGAGGTTCAAATCATAGAAAGTTAGAGTGTCAGTCCTCTTGTACTTAAGACGGCATTGTGCCTTTTGTATTAAATTCGGATTCAATTTCTGAGTTTCATCGTCAATAAGAAGGTCCAAGGGATACAGTAAACCTGAAGTGAAGCATCGGAATCTAAAACTGTACTCACAGGAGAGGTTCAAATCATAGAAAGTGAGAGTGTCTGTCCTCTTGTACTTAAGTCGGCATTGTGCTTTTTTATATTAAATTCGGATTCAATTTCTGTGTTTCATCGTCAATAAGAAGGTGCAAGGTATACAGTAAACCTCAAGTGAAGCATCGGAATCTCAAACTGGACTCACAGGAGATGTTCAAATCGCTGAAAGTGAGAGTGTCAGTCCCTTTTACTTGAGGCGGCATTGTGCATTTTGTATTACATTCCGATGCTATTTCTGTGTTTCATCTTCAATAAGAAGGTGCAAGGTATACAGTAAACCCGAAGTGAAGCATCGGAATCTAAAACTGGACATACATTAGAGGTTCATATCGTAGAAAGTGAGAGTGTCAGTCCTCTTGTACTTAAGTCGGCATTGTGTCTTTTGTACTAAATTCGGATGCAATTTCTGTGTTTCATCGTCAATAAGAAGGTGCAAGGTATAAAGTAATCATGAAGTGAAGCATCGGAACCTAAAACCGAACTCAAAGGAGAGGTTCAAATCGTAGAAAGTGAGAGGGTCAGTCCTCTTGTACTTAAGTGGGCATTGTGCCTTTTGTATTAAATTCCGATGCAATCTCTGTGTTTAATCGTCAATAAGAAGGAGCAAGGTATACAGTAGACCTGAAGTGAGGCATCGGAATCTAAAACTGGACTCACAGGAGAGGTTCAAATCGTTGAAAGTGAGAGGGTCAGTCCTCTTGTACTTAAGTCGGCATTGTGCATTTTGTATTAAATTTGGATGGAATTTCTGTGTTTCATCGTCATTAAGTAGGTGCTAGGTATACAGTAAACGTGAAGTGAAGCATCGGAATCTAAAACTGGACTCATAGGAGAAGTTCAAATCGTTGAAAGTGAGAGGGTCAGTCCTCTTGTACTTAAGTCAGCATTGTGCCTTTTGTATTAAATTCTGATGCAATTTCTGTGTTTCATCGTGAATAAGAAGGTCCAAGGGATACAGTAAACCTGAAGTGAAGCATCGGAATCTGAAACTGGACTCACAGGAGAGGTTCAAATCATAGAAAGTAAGAGTGTCAGTCCTCTTGTACTTAAGTCGGCATTGTGCTTTCGTATTAAATTCGGATGCAATTTCTGTGCGTAATCATCAATAAGAAGGTGCAAGGTATACAGTAAACTTGAAGTGAAGCATCGGAATCTAAAACTGGACTCACAGGAGAGGTTCAAATCATAGAAAGTGAGAGTGTCAGTCCTCTTGTACTTAAGTCGGCACTGTGCCTTTTGTATTAAATTCGGATGCGGTTTCTGTGTTTCATCGTCATTAAGAAGATGGAAGGTATACAGTAAACCTGAAGTGAAACATCGGAATCTAAAACTGGACTCACAGGAGAGGTTCAAATCATGAAAGTGAGAGTGTCACTCCTCTTGTACTTAAGTCGGCATTGTGCCTTTTCTATTCAATTCAGATGCAAATTCTGTGTTTCATCGTCAATAAGAAGGTGCAAGGTATACAGTAAACCTGAAGTGAAGCATCGGAATCTAAAACTGGACTCACAGGACAGGTTCAAATCGTAGAAAGTGAGAGTGTCAGTCCTCTTGTACTTAAGTCGGCATTGTGCCTTTTGTATTAAATTCGGATGCAATTTCTGTGTTTCATCGTCAATAAGAAGGTCCAAGGGATAAAGTATACCTGAAGTGAAGCATCGGAATCTAAAACTGGACTCACAGGAGAGGTTCAAATCATAGAAAGTTGGAGTGTCAGTCCTCTTCTACTTAGGTCGGCATTGTGCCTTTTGTATTAAATTCGGATGCAAACTCTGTGTTTCATCGTCAATAAGAAGGTGCAAAGTATACAGTAAACCTGAAGTGAAGCATCGGATTCTAAAACTGGACTTACAGGAGAGGTTCAAATCATAGAAAGTGAGAGTGTACTCCTCTTGTACTTAAGACAGCATTGTGCCTTTTTACATTAAATTCGGATGCAATTTCTGTGCTTCATCGTCAATAAGGAGGTGCAAGGTATACAGTAAACCTGAAGTGAAGCATCGGAAGCTAAAGCTGGACTCACAGGAGAGGTTCAACGCGTAGAAAGTGAGAGTGTCAGTCCTCTTGTACTTTAGTCGGCATTGTGACTTTTGTATTAAATTCGGATGCAATCTCTGTGTTTCATCGTCAATAAGAAGGTGCAAGGTATACAGTAAATCTGAAGTGAAGCATCGGAATCTAAAACTGGATTCACAGGAGAGGTTCAAATCATAAGAAAGTGAGAGTGTCAGTCCGCTTTACTTAAGTCGGCATTGTGCCTTTTGTATTAAATTCGGATCCAAACTCTGTGTTTCATCGTCAATAAGAAGATGCAAAATATACAGTAAACCTGAAGTGGGGCATCGGAATATAAAACTGGACTCACAGGAGAGGTTCAAATCGTAGAAAGTGACAGTGTCAGTCCTCGTGTACTGAAGGCGGCATTGTGCTTTTGTATTAAATTCGGATGCAATATCTATGTTTCATCGTCAATAAGAAGGTCCAAGGGATACAGTAACCTGAAGTGAAGCATCGGAATCTAAAACTGGACTCACCGGAGAGGTTCAAATGGTAGAAAAAGAGAGTGTCAGTCCTCTTGTACTTAAGTCGTCATTGTGCCTTTAGTATGAAATTCGGATGCAATTTCTGTGTTTCATCGTCAATAAGAAGGTGCAAGGTATACAGTAAACCTAAAGTGAAGCATCGCAATCTAAAACTGGACTCACAGGAGAGGTTCAAATCATAGAAAGGGAGGGTGTCAGTCCTCTTGTACTTAAGTCGGCATTGTGCCTTTTGTATTAAATTCGGATGCAATTTCCTTTTTTCATCGTCAATAAGAAGGTCCAAGGGATACAGTATACCTGAAGTGAAGCATCGGAATCTAAAACTGGACTCACAGGAGAGGTTCAAATCATAGAAAGTGAGAGTGTCAGTCCGCTTTTACTTATGTCGGCAATGTGCCTTTTGTATTAAATTCGGATGCAATCTCTGTGTTTCATCGTCAATAAGAAGGTGCAAGGTATACAGTAAACCTGAAGTGAAGCCTCTGAATCTAAAAATTGACTCACAGGAGAGGTTCAAAGCGTAGAAATTGACAGTGTTAGTCCTCATGTACTTAAGTCGGCATTGTGCATTTTGTATTAAATTCGGATGCAAACTCTGTGTTTCATCGTCAATAAGAAGGTCCAAGGGATACAGTAAACCTAAAGTGAAGCATCGGAATCCAAAACTGGACTCACAGGAGAGGTTCAAATAATTGAAAGTGAGAGTGTCAGTCCTCTTGTACTTAAGTCGGCATTGTGCCTTTTGTATTAAATTCGGATGCAATTTCTGTGTTTCATCGTCAATAAGAAGGTGCAAGGTATACAGTTATCTTGAAAATGCAGCATCGGAATCTAAAACTGGACTCACAGGAGAGGTTCTAATCATAGAAACTGAGAGTGTCAGACTTCTTGTACTTAAGTCGGCATTGTGCCTTTTGTATTAAATTCAGATGCAATTTCTGTGCTTCATCGTCAGTAAGAAGATGCAAGGTATACAGAAATCTTGAAGTGAGTCATCGGAATGTGAAACTGGACTCACAGGAGAGGTTCAAATCGTAGAAAGTGAGAGTGTCAGTCCTCTTGTATTTAAGTCGGCATTGTGCCTTTTGTATTAAATTCGGATGCAATTTCTGTGTTTCATCGTCAATAAGAAGGTGCAAGGTATACAGTAAACCTGAAGTGAAGCATCAGAATCTAAAACTGGACTCACAGGAGAAGTTCAAATCGTAGAAAGTGAGAGTGTCAGTCCTCTTGTACTTAAGTCGGCATTGTGCCTTTTGTATTAAATTCGGATGCAATTTCTGTGTTTCATCGTCAACAAGAAGGTGCAAGGTATACAGTAAACATGAAGTGAAGCATCAGAATCTAAAACTGGACTCACAGGAGAAGTTCAAATCGTAGAAAGTGAGAGTGTCAGTCCTCTTGTACTTAAGTCGGCATTGTGCCTTTTGTATTAAATTCGGATGCAATTTCTGTGTTCCATCGTCAATAAGAAGGTGCAAGGTATACAGTAAAACTGAAGTGAACCATCGAAATCTAATACTGGTCTCACAGGAGAGGTTAAAATCGTAGAAAGTAAGAGTGTCAGTCATCTAGTACTTAAGTCGGCATTGTGCCTTTTGTTTTCAATACGGATGCAATTTCTGTGATTCATCGTCAATAAGAAGGTGCAAGGTATACAGTAAACCTGAAGTGAAGCGTCGGTATCTAAGACTGGACTCACAGGAGAGGTTCAAATCATAGAAAGTTAGAGTGTCAGTCCTCTTTTACTTAAGTCGGCATTGTGCCTTTTGTATTAAATTCGGATGCAATTTCTGTGTTTCATCGTCAATAAGAAGGTCCAAGGGATAAAGTATACCTGAAGTGAAGCATCGGAATCTAAAACTGGACTCACAGGAGAGGATCAAATCATAGAAATTTAGAGTGTCAGTCCTCTTCTACTTAGGTCGGCATTGTGCCATTTGTATTAAATTCGGATGCAAACTCTGTGTTTCATCGTCAATAAGAAGGTGGAAAGTATACAGTAAACCTGAAGAAAAGCATCAGAATCTAAAACTGGACTCACAGGAGAGGTTCAAATCATAGAAAGTTAGAGTGTCAGTCCTCTTGTACTTAAGACGGCATTGTGCCTTTTGTATTAAATTCGGATTCAATTTCTGAGTTTCATCGTCAATAAGAAGGTCCAAGGGATACAGTAAACCTGAAGTGAAGCATCGGAATCTAAAACTGTACTCACAGGAGAGGTTCAAATCATAGAAAGTGAGAGTGTCTGTCCTCTTGTACTTAAGTCGGCATTGTGCTTTTTTATATTAAATTCGGATTCAATTTCTGTGTTTCATCGTCAATAAGAAGGTGCAAGGTATAGAGTAAACCTCAAGTGAAGCATCGGAATCTCAAACTGGACTCACAGGAGATGTTCAAATCGCTGAAAGTGAGAGTGTCAGTCCCTTTTACTTGAGGCGGCATTGTGCATTTTGTATTACATTCCGATGCTATTTCTGTGTTTCATCTTCAATAAGAAGGTGCAAGGTATACAGTAAACCCGAAGTGAAGCATCGGAATCTAAAACTGGACATACATTAGAGGTTCATATCGTAGAAAGTGAGAGTGTCAGTCCTCTTGTACTTAAGTCGGCATTGTGTCTTTTGTACTAAATTCGGATGCAATTTCTGTGTTTCATCGTCAATAAGAAGGTGCAAGGTATAAAGTAATCATGAAGTGAAGCATCGGAACCTAAAACCGAACTCAAAGGAGAGGTTCAAATCGTAGAAAGTGAGAGGGTCAGTCCTCTTGTACTTAAGTGGGCATTGTGCCTTTTGTATTAAATTCCGATGCAATCTCTGTGTTTAATCGTCAATAAGAAGGAGCAAGGTATACAGTAGACCTGAAGTGAGGCATCGGAATCTAAAACTGGACTCACAGGAGAGGTTCAAATCGTTGAAAGTGAGAGGGTCAGTCCTCTTGTACTTAAGTCGGCATTGTGCATTTTGTATTAAATTTGGATGGAATTTCTGTGTTTCATCGTCATTAAGTAGGTGCTAGGTATACAGTAAACGTGAAGTGAAGCATCGGAATCTAAAACTGGACTCATAGGAGAAGCTCAAATCGTTGAAAGTGAGAGGGTCAGTCCTCTTGTACTTAAGTCAGCATTGTGCCTTTTGTATTAAATTCTGATGCAATTTCTGTGTTTCATCGTGAATAAGAAGGTCCAAGGGATACAGTAAACCTGAAGTGAAGCATCGGAATCTGAAACTGGACTCACAGGAGAGGTTCAAATCATAGAAAGTAAGAGTGTCAGTCCTCTTGTACTTAAGTCGGCATTGTGCTTTCGTATTAAATTCGGATGCAATTTCTGTGCGTAATCATCAATAAGAAGGTGCAAGGTATACAGTAAACTTGAAGTGAAGCATCGGAATCTAAAACTGGACTCACAGGAGAGGTTCAAATCATAGAAAGTGAGAGTGTCAGTCCTCTTGTACTTAAGTCGGCACTGTGCCTTTTGTATTAAATTCGGATGCGGTTTCTGTGTTTCATCGTCATTAAGAAGATGGAAGGTATACAGTAAACCTGAAGTGAAACATCGGAATCTAAAACTGGACTCACAGGAGAGGTTCAAATCATGAAAGTGAGAGTGTCACTCCTCTTGTACTTAAGTCGGCATTGTGCCTTTTCTATTCAATTCAGATGCAAATTCTGTGTTTCATCGTCAATAAGAAGGTGCAAGGTATACAGTAAACCTGAAGTGAAGCATCGGAATCTAAAACTGGACTCACAGGACAGGTTCAAATCGTAGAAAGTGAGAGTGTCAGTCCTCTTGTACTTAAGTCGGCATTGTGCCTTTTGTATTAAATTCGGATGCAATTTCTGTGTTTCATCGTCAATAAGAAGGTGCAAGGTATAATGTAATCTGGAAGTGAAGCATCGGAATCTAAAACTGGACTCACAGGAGAGGATCAAATCGTAGAAAGAGAGAGTGTCAGTCCTCTTGTACTTAAGTCTTCATTGTGCCTTTTGTATTAAATTCGGATGCAATTTCTGTGCTTCATCGTCAATAAGAAGGTGCAAGGTATACAGTAAACCTGAAGTGAAGCATCGAAATCTAAAACTGGACTCACAGGAGAGGGTCATATCGTAGAAAGTGATAGTGTCAGTCCCCTTTTGCTTAAGTCGGCATTGTGCCTTTTGTATTAAATTCCGATGCAATTTCTGTGTTTCATCGTCAATAAGAAGGTGAAAGGTATACAGTAAACCTGAAGTGAAGCATCGGAATCTAAAACTGGACTCACAGGAGAGGTTCAAATCATAGAAAGTGAGAGTGTCAGTCCTCTTTTACTTAAGTCGGCATTGTGCCTTTTGTATTAAATTCGGATGCAATTTCTGTGTTTCATCGTCAATAAGAAGGTCCAAGAGATACAGTATACCTGAAGTGAAGCATCGGAATCTATAACTGGACTCACAGGAGAGGTTCAAATCATAGAAAGTTAGATTGTCAGTCCTCTTGTTCTTATGTCGGCATTGTTCCTTTTGTAATGAATTCGGATGCAATTTCTGTGTTTCATCGTCAATTAGAAGGTGCAGGGTATACAGAAAATCTGAAGTGAAGCATCAGAATCTAAAACAGGACTCACAGGAGAGGTTCAAATCGTAGAAAGTGAGAGTGTGAGTCCTCTCGTACTTAAGTCGGCATTGTGCCTTTTATATTAAATTCGGATGCAATTTCTGTGTTTCATCGTCAATAAGAAGATCCAAGGGATACAGTAAACCTGAAGTGAAGCATCGGAATCTAAAACTGGACTCACAGGAGTGGTACAAATCATAGAAAATTAGATCGTCAGTCCTCTTGTACATATGTCTTCATTGTGCATTTGGTATTAAATTCGGATGCAAACTCTGTGTTTCATCGTCAATAAGAAGGTCCAACGGATATAGTAAACCTGAAGTGAAGCATCGGAATCTAAAACTGGACTCACAGGAGAGGTTCAAATCATAGAAAGTGAGAGTGTCAGTCCTCTTGTACTTAAGTTGGCATTGTGCCTTTTCTATTAAATTCGGATGCAATTTCTGTGTTTCATCGTCAATAAGAAGGTGCAAGGTATACAGTAATCTTGACGTGAAGCATCGTTATCTAAAACTGGACTCTCAGGATAGGTTCAAATCGTAGAAAGTGTGAGTGTCAGTCGTCTTGTACTTAAGTCGGCATTGTGCCTTTTGTATTAAATTCGGATGCAACTTCTGTGTTTCATCGTCAATAAGAAGGTTCAAGGGATACAGTAAACCTGAATTGAAGCATCGGGATCTAAAACTGGACTCACCGGAGAGGTTCAAATCATAGAAAGTGAGAGTGTCAGTCATCTTGTACTTAAGTCGGCATTGTGCCTTTGGTATTAAATTCGGATGCAATTTCTGTGCTTCATCGTTAATAAGAAGGTGAAAGGTATACAGTAAACCTGAAGTGAAGCATCGGAATCTAAAACTGGACTCACAAGAGAGGTGCAATCGTAGATAGTGAGAGTCTCAGTCCTCTTGTACTTAAGTCGGCATTGTGCCTTTTGAATGAAATTCGGATGCAAACTCTGTGTTTCATCGTCAATAAGAAGGTGCTAGGTATACAGTAAATCTGAAGTGAAGCATGGGAATCTAAAACTGGACTCACAGGAGAGGTTCAAAGCATAGAAAGTGAGAGTGTCAGTCCGCTGTTACTTAAGTAATCATTGTGCCTTTTGTATTAAATTCGGATGCAAACTCTGTGTTTCATTGTCAATAAGAAGCTGCATGGTAAACACTAAACCTGAAGTGAAGCATCGGAATCTAAAACTGGACTCACAGGAGAGGTTCATATCCTAGAAAGTGAGAGTGTCAGTCCTCGTGTACTTAAGTCGGCATTGTGCATCTTGTATTAAATTCGGATGCAAACTCTGTGTTTCATCGTCAATAAGAAGGTCCTAGGGATGCAGTAAACCTGAAGTGAGGCATCGGAATCTAAAACTGGACTCACAGTAGAGGTTCAAATCATATAAAGTAGGAGCGTCAGACCTCATGTACTTAAGTCGGCATTGTGCCTTTTGTATTAAATTCGGATGCAATTTCTGTGTTTCATAGTCAATAAGAAGGTGCAAGGTATACAGTAATCTGCACCTGAAGCATCGGAAACTAAAACTGGACTCACAGGAGAGGTTCAAATCGTAGAAAGTGAGAGTGTCAGTCCACTTGTACTTGAGTCGGCATTGTGCGTTTTGTATTAAATTCGGATGCAATTTCTGTGTTTCATCGTCAATAAGAAGGTGCAAGGTATACAGTAAACCTCAAGTGAAGCATCGGAATCTAAAACTGGACTCACAGGAGAGGTTCAAATCGTAGAAAGTGAGAGTGTCAGTCCCTTTTACTTAAGGCGGCATTGTGCCTTTTGTATTACATTCCGATGCTATTTCTGTGTTTCATCGTCAATAAGAAGGTGCAACGTATACAGTAAACCCGAAGTGAAGCATCGGAATCTAAAACTGGACATACATTAGAGGTTTATATCGTAGAAAGTGAGAGTGTCAGTCCTCTTGTACTTAAGTCGGCATTGTGCCTTTTGTACTAAATTCGGATGCAATTTCTGTGTTTCATCGTCAATAAGAAGGTGCAAGTTATAAAGTAATCATGAAGTGAAGCATCGGAACCTAAAACCGAACTCACAGGAGAGGTTCAAATCGTAGAAAGTGAGAGGGTCAGTCCTCTTGTACTTAAGTCGGCATTGTGCCTTTTGTATTAAATTCCGATGCAATCTCTGTGTTTAATCGTCAATAAGAAGGAGCAAGGTATACAGTAGACCTGAAGTGAGGCATCGGAATCTAAAACTGGACTCACAGGAGAGGTTCAAATCGTTGAAAGTGAGAGGGTCAGTCCTCTTGTACTTAAGTCGGCATTGTGCATTTTGTATTAAATTCGGAAGCAATTTCTGTGTTTCATCGTCATTAAGTAGGTGCTAGGTATACAGTAAACGTGAAGTGAAGCATCGGAATCTAAAACTGGACTCACAGGAGAAGTTCAAATCGTTGAAAGTGAGAGGGTCAGTCCTCTTGAACTTAAGTCGGCATTGTGCCTTTTGTATTAAATTCGGATGCAATTTCTGTGTTTCATCGTCAATAAGAAGGTGTAAGGTATAATGTAATCTGGAAGTGAAGCATCGGAATCTAAAACTGGACTCACAGGAGAGGATCAAATCGTAGAAAGAGAGAGTGTCAGTCCTCTTGTACTTAAGTCGGCATTGTGCCTTTTGTATTAAATTCGGATGCAATTTCAGTGCTTCATCGTCAATAAGAAGGTGCAAGGTATACAGTAAACCTGAAGTGAAGCATCGAAATCTAAAACTGGACTCACAGGAGAGGGTCATATCGTAGAAAGTGAGAGTGTCAGTCCTCTTTTGCTTAAGTCGGCACTGTGCCTTTTGTATTAAATTCGGATGCGGTTTCTGTGTTTCATCGTCATTAAGAAGGTGCAAGGTATACAGTAAACCTGAAGTGATGCATCGGAATCTAAAACTGGACTCACAGGAGAGGTTCAAATCATGAAAGTGAGAGTGTCACTCCTCTTGTACTTAAGTCGGCATTGTGCCTTTTGTATTAAATTCGGATGCAATTTCTGTGTTTCATCGTCAATAAGAGGGTCCAAGGGATACAGTATACCTGAAGTGAAGCATCGGAATCTATAACTGGACTCACAGGAGAGGTTCAAATCGTAGAAAGTGATAGTGTCAGTCCTCTTGTACTTAAGTCGGCATTGTGCTTTTTGTATTGAATTCCGATGTAATTTCTGTGTTTCATCGTCAATAAGAAAGAGCAAGGTATACAGTAGACCTGAAGTGAATCATCGGAATCTAAAACTGGACTCACAGGAGAGGTTCAAATTGTTGAAAGTGAAAGGGTCAGTCCTCTGTTACTAAAGTCGACATTGTGCCTTTTGTATTAAATTCGGATGCAATTTCTGTGTTTCGTCGTCAATAAGTAGGTGCTAGGTATACAGTAAACCTGAAGTGAAGCATCGGAATCTAAAACTGGACTCACAGGAGAGGTTCAAATCGTTGAAAGTGAGAGGGTCAGTCCTGTTGTACTTAGGTCGGCATTGTGCCTTTTGTATTAAATTCGGATGCAATTTCTGTTTTTCTTCGTCAATAAGAAGGTGCAAGTTATACAGTAAACCTGAAGTGAAGCATCGGAATTTTAAACTGGAATCACAGGAGAGGTTCAAATCATAGTAAGTTAGAGTGTCTGTTCTCTTGTACTTAAGTCGGCATTGTGCCCTTTGTATTAAATTGGGATGCAATTTCTGTGTTTCACCGTCAATAAGAAGGTACAAGGTATACAGTAATCTTGACCTGAAGCATCGGAATCTAAAACTGGACTCACAGGAGAGGTTCAAATAATTGAAAGTGAGAGTGTCAGTCCTCTTTTACTTAAGTCGGCATTGTGCCTTTTGTATTATATTCGGATGCAATTTCTGTGTTTCACCGTCAATAAGAAAGTCCAAGGGATACAGTATACCTGAAGTGAAGCATCGGAATCTACAACTGGACTCACAGGAGAGGTTCAAATCATAGAAAGTGAGAGTGTCAGTACTCTTGTACTTAAGTCGGCATTGTGCTTTTGTGTTAAATTCGGATGCAGACTCTGTGTTTCATCGTCAATAAGAAGGTGCAAGGTATACAGAAAACCTGAAGTGAAGCATCGGAATCTCAAACTGGGCTCACAGGAGAGGTTCAAATCATAGAAAGTTAGAGTGTCAGTCCTCTTGTTCTTAAGTCGGCATTGTGCCTTTTGTAATAAATTCAGATGCAATTTCTGTTTTTCATCGTCAATAAGAAGGTCCAAGGGATACAGTAAATCTGAAGTGAAGCATCGCAATCTAAAACTGGAATCACAGGAGAGGTTCAAATCATAGAAAGTGAGAGTGTCAGTTCTCTTGTACTTGAGTCGGCATTGTGCTTTTGTGTTAAATTCGGATGCAAGTTCTGTGCTTCATCGTCAATAAGAAGGTGCAAGGTATACAGTAAACCTGAAGTGAAGCATCGGAATCTAAAGCTGGACTCACAAGAGAGGTGCAATCGTAGATAGTGAGAGTGTCAGTCCTCTTGTACTTAAGTCGGCATTGTGCCTTTTGAATGAAATTCGGATGCAAACTCTGTGTTTCATCGTCAATAAGAAGGTGCTAGGTATACAGTAAATCTGAAGTAAAGCATGGGAATCTAAAACTGTACTCACAGGAGAGGTTCAAAGCATAGAAAGTGAGAGTGTCAGTCCGCTTTTACTTATGTAATCATTGTGCCTTTTGTATTAAATTCGGATGCAAACTCTGCGTTTCATTGTCAATAAGAAGCTGCATGGTATACAGTAAACCTGAAGTGAAGCATCGGAATCTAAAACTGGACTCACAGGAGAGGTTCAAATCCTAGAAAGTGAGAGTGTCAGTCCTCGTGTACTTAAGTCGGCATTGTGCATCTTGTATTAAATTCGGATGCAAACTCTGTGTTTCATCGTCAATAAGAAGGTCCTAGGGATGCAGTAAACCTGAAGTGAGGCTTCGGAATCCAAAACTGGACTCACAGTAGAGGTTCAAATCATAGAACGTAGGAGTGTCATTCCTCTTGTACTTAAGTCGGCATTGTGCCTTTTGTATTAAATTCGGATGCAATTTCTGTGTTTTATAGTCAATAAGAAGGTGCAAGGTATACAGTAATCTGCACCTGAAGCATCGGAAACTAAAACTGGACTCACAGGAGAGGTTCATATCGTAGTAAGTGAGAGTGTCAGTCCTCTTGTACTTAAGTCAGCATTGTGCCTTTTGTATTAAATTCGGATGCAATTTCTGTGTTTCATCATCAATAAGAATGTGCAAGGTATACAGTAAACCTGAAGTGAAGCATCGGAATCTAAAACTGGACTCTCAGGAGAGGTTCAAATCGTAGAAAGTGAGAGTGTCAGTCCACTTGTACTTAAGTCGGCATTGTGCCTTTTGTATTAAATTCGGATGCAATTTCTGTGTTTCATCGTCAATAAGAAGGTGCAAGGTATACAGTAAAGCTGAAGTTAAGCATCGGAATCTAAAACTGGATTCACTGGAGAGGTTCAAATCATAGAAAGTGAGAGTGTCAGTCCTCTTGTACTTAGGTCGGCATTGTGCCTTTTGTATTACATTCGGATGCAATTTCTGTGTTTGACCGTCAATAAGAAGGTCCAAGGGATACAGTAAACTTGAAGTGTAGCATCGGAATCTAAAACTGGACTCACAGGAGAGGTTCAAATCATAGTAAGTGAGAGTGTCAGTCCTCTTGTACTTAAGTTGGCATTGTGCATTTTGTATTAAATTCGGATGCAAACTCTGTGTTTCATCGTCAATAAGAAAGTCCAAGGGATGCAGTAAACATGAAGTGAAGCATCGGAATCTAAAACTGAACTCACAGGAGAGGTTCAAAACATAGTAAGTGAGAGTGTCAGTCCACTTGTACTTGAGTCGGCATTGTGCGTTTTGTATTAAATTCGGATGCAATTTCTGTGTATCATCGTCAATAAGAAGGTGCAAAGTATACAGTAAACCTGAAGTGAAGAATCGGGATCTAAAACTGGACTCACTGGAGACGATCAAATCGTAGAAAGTGATAGTGTCAGTCCTCTATACTTAAGTCGGCATTGTGCCTTTTGTATTAAATTCGTGTGCAATTTCTGTGTTTCATCGTCAACAAGCAGGTGCATGGTATACAGTAAACCTCAAGTGAAGCATCGGAATCTAAAACTGGACTCACAGGAGAGGTTCAAATCGTAGAAAGTGAGAGTGTCAGTCCCCTTTTACTTAGGTCGGCATTGTGCATTTTGTATTACATTCCGATGCTATTTCTGTGTTTCATCGTCAATAAGAAGGTGCAAGGTATACAGTAAACCCGAAGTGAAGCATCGGAATCTAAAACTGGACATACATTAGAGGTTCATATCGTAGAAAGTGAGAGAGTCAGTCGTCTTGTACTTAAGTCGGCATTGTGCCTTTTGTACTAAATTCGGATGCAATATCTGTGTTTAATCGTCAATAAGAAGGAGCAAGGTATACCGTAGACCTGAAGTGAAGCATCGGAATCTTAAACTGGACTCACAGGAGAGGTTCAAATCGTAGAAAGTGAGAGTGTCTGTCCTCTTTTGCTTAAGTCGGCATTGTGCCTTTTGTATTAAATTCGGATGCAATTTCTGCGTTTCATCGTCAATAAGAAGGTGCAAGGTATACAGTAAACCCGAAGTGAAGCGTCGGAATCTAAAACTGGACTCACAGGAGAGGTTCATATCGTAGAAAGTGAGAGTCTCAGTCCTCTTGTACTTAACTCAGCATCGTGCCTTTTGTATTAAATCGGATGCAATTTCTGTGTTTCATCATCAATAAGAAGGTGCAAGGTATACAGTAAACCTGAAGTGAAGCGTCGGAATCTAAAACTGGACTCACAGGAGAGGTTCAAATCGTAGAAAGTGAGAGTGTCAGTCCTCTTTTACTTAAGGCGGCATTGTGCCTTTTGTATTAAATTCGGATGTTATTTCTGTGTTTCATCGTCAATAAGAAGTTGCAAGGTATACAGTAAACCTGAAGTGGAGCATCGGAATTTAAAACTGGTCTCACAGGAGAAGTTCAAATCGTAGAAAGTGAGAGTGTCAGTCCTCTTGTACTTAAGTAGGCATTGTGCCTTTTGTATTAAATTCGGATGCAATTTCTGTGTTTCATAGTCAATAAGATGGTGAAAGGTATACAGTAATCTTCACCTGAAGCATCGGAAACTAAAACTGGACTCACAGGAGAGGTTCAAATCGTAGAAAGTGAGAGTGTCAGTCCTCTTTTGCTTAAGTCGGCATTGTGCCTTTTGTATTAAATTCGGATGCAATTTCTGCGTTTCATCGTCAATAAGAAGGTGCAAGGTATACAGTAAACCCGAAGTGAAGCATCGGAATCTAAAACTGGACTCACACGAGAGGTTCATATCGTAGAAAGTGAGAGTGTCAGTCCTCTTTTGCTTAAGTCGGCATTGTGCGTTTTGTATTAAATTCCGATGCAATTTCTGTGTTTCATCGTCAATAAGAAGTTGCAAGGTATACAGTAAACCCGAAGTGAAGCGTCGGAATCTAAAATTGGACTCACAGGAGAGGTTCATATCGTAGAAAGTGAGAGTGTCAGTCCTCTTGTACTTAAGTCAGCATTGTGCCTTTTGTATTAAATTCGGATGCAATTTCTGTGTTTCATCATCAATAAGAAGGTGCAAGGTATACAGTAAACCTGAAGTGAAGCATCGGAATCTAAAACTGGACTCACAGGAGAGGTTCAAATCGTAGAAATTGAGAGTGTCAGTCCTCTTTTACTTAAGGCGGCATTGTGCCTTTTGTATTAAATTCGGATGCTATTTCTGTGTTTCATCGTCAATAAGAAGTTGCAAGGTATACAGTTAACCTGAATTGGAGCATCGGAATTTAAAAGTGGCCTCACAGGAGAGGTTCAAATCGTACAAAGTTAGAGTGTCAGTCCTCTTGTACTTAAGTCGGCATTGTGCCTTTTGTATTAAATTCGGATGCAATTTCTGTGTTTCATCGTCAATAAGAAGGTGCAAGGTATACAGTAAACCTGAAGTTAAGCATCGGAATCTAAAACTGGACTCACTGGAGAGGTTCAAATCATAGAAAGTGAGAGTGTCAGTCCTCTTGTACTTAAGTCGGCATTGTGCCTTTTGTATTAAATTCGGATGCAATTTCTGTGTTTAACCGTCAATAAGAAGGTGCAAGGTATGTAGTAAACCTGAAGTTAAGCATCGGAATCTAAAACTGGACACACAGGAGAGGTTCAAATCGTAGAAAGTGAGAGGGTCAGTCCTCTTTTGCTTAAGTCGGCATTGTGCCTTTTGTATTAAATTCCGATGCAATTTCTGTGTTTCATCGTCAATAAGAAGGTGCAAGGTATACAGGAAACCCGAAGTGAAGCATCGGAATCTAAAACTGGACTCACACGAGAGGTTCATATCGTAGAAAGTGAGAGTGTCAGTCCTCTTTTGCTTAAGTCGGCATTGTGCCTTTTGTATTAAATTCCGATGCAATTTCTGTGTTTCATCGTCAATAAGAAGGTGCAAGGTATACAGTAAACCCGAGGTGAAGCGTCGGAATCTGAAACTGATCTCACAGGAGAGGTTCATATAGTAGAAAGTGAGAGTGTCAGTCCTCTTGTACTTAAGTCAGCATTGTGCCTTTTGTATTAAATTCGGATGCAATTTCTGTGTTTTATCATCATTAAGAAGGTGCAAGGTATGCAGTAAACCTGAAGTGAAGCATCGGAATCTAAAACTGGACTCACAGGAGAGGTTCAAATCGTAGCAAGTGAGAGTGTCAGTCCTCTTTTACTTAAGGCGGCATTGTGCCTTTTGTATTAAATTCGGATGCTATTTCTGTGTTTCATCGTCAATAAGAAGTTGCAAGGTATACAGTAAACCTGAAGTGGAGCATCGGAATTTAAAACTGGTCTCACTGGAGAGGTTGAAACCGTAGAAAGTGAGAGTGTCAGTCCTCTTGTACTTAAGTCGGCATTGTGCCTTTTGTATGAAATTCGGATGCAATTTCTGTGTTTGATCGTCAATAAGAAGGTCCAAGGGATACAGTATACCTGAAGTGTAGCATCGGAATCTGAAACTGGACTCACAGGTGAGGTTCAAATCATAGTAAGTGAGAGTGTCAGTCCTCTTGTACTTAAGTCGGCATTGTGCCTTTTGTATTAAATTCGGATGCAATTTCTGTGTTTCATCGTCAATAAGAAGGTCCAAGGGATACAGTAAACCTGAAGTGAAGCATCGGGATCTAAAACTGGACGCACAGGAGAGGTTCAAATCATAGTAAGTGAGAGTGTCAGTTCTCTTGTACTTAAGTCGGCATTGTGCCTTTTGTATTAAATTCGGATGCAATTTCTGTGTTTCATCGTCAATAAGAAGGTCCAAGGTATACAGTAATCTTGACGTGAAGCATCGTTATCTAAAACTGGACTCACAGGAGAGGTTGAAATCGTAGAAAGTGAGAGTGTCAGTCCACTTGTACTTGAGTCGGCATTGTGCTTTTTGTATTAAATTCGGATGCAATTTCTGTGTATCGTCGTCAATAAGAAGGTGCAAGGTATACAGTAAACCTGAAGTGAAGAAACGGGATCTAAAACTGGACTCACAGGAGAGGTTCAAATCATAGAAAGTGAGAGTGTCAGTCCTCTTGTACTTAAGTCGGCATTGTGCCTTTTGTATTAAATTCGGATGCAATTTCTGTGTTTCATCGTCAATAAGAAGGTGCAAGGTATATAGTAAACCTGAAGTTAAGCATCGGAATCTAAAACTGGACACACAGGAGAGGTTCAAATCGTAGAAAGTGAGAGTGTCAGTCCTCTTTTGCTTAAGTCGGCATTGTGCCTTTTGTACTAAATTCGGATGCAATTTCTGTGTTTCATCGTCAATAAGAAGGTGCAAGGTATACAGTAAACCCGAAGTGAAGCATCGGAATCTAAAACTGGACTCACACGAGAGGTTCATATCGTAGAAAGTGAGAGTGTCAGTCCTGTTTTGCTTAAGTCGGCATTGTGCCTTTTATATTAAATTCCGATGCAATTTCTGTGTTTCATCGTCAATAAGAAGTTGCAAGGTATACAGTAAACCCGAAGTGAAGCGTCGGAATCTAAAACTGGACTCACAGGAGAGGTTCATATCGTAGTAAGTGAGAGTGTCAGTCCTCTTGTACTTAAGTCAGCATTGTGCCTTTTGTATTAAATTCGGATGCAATTTCTGTGTTTCATCATCAATAAGAAGGTGCAAGGTATACAGTAAACCTGAAGTGAAGCATCGGAATCTAAAACTGGACTCTCAGGAGAGGTTCAAATCGTAGAAATTGAGAGTGTCAGTCCTCTTTTACTTAAGGCGGCATTGTGCCTTTTGTATTAAATTCGGATGCTATTTCTGTGTTTCATCGTCAATAAGTAGTTGCAAGGTATACAGTAAACCTGAAGTGGAGCATCGGAATTTAAAACTGGTCTCACAGGAGAGGTTCAAATCGTAGAAAGTGAGAGTGTCAGTCCACTTGTACTTAAGTCGGCATTGTGCCTTTTGTATTAAATTCGGATGCAATTTCTGTGTTTCATCGTCAATAAGAAGGTGCAAGGTATACAGTAAAGCTGAAGTTAAGCATCGGAATCTAAAACTGGATTCACTGGAGAGGTTCAAATCATGGAAAGTGAGAGTGTCAGTCCTCTTGTACTTAGGTCGGCATTGTGCCTTTTGTATTACATTCGGATGCAATTTCTGTGTTTGACCGTCAATAAGAAGGTCCAAGGGATACAGTAAACTTGAAGTGTAGCATCGGAATCTAAAACTGGACTCACAGGAGAGGTTCAAATCATAGTAAGTGAGAGTGTCAGTCCTCTTGTACTTAAGTTGGCATTGTGCATTTTGTATTAAATTCGGATGCAAACTCTGTGTTTCATCGTCAATAAGAAAGTCCAATGGATGCAGTAAACATGAAGTGAAGCATCGGAATCTAAAACTGGACTCACAGGAGAGGTTCAAAACATAGTAAGTGAGAGTGTCAGTCCACTTGTACTTGAGTCGGCATTGTGCGTTTTGTATTAAATTCGGATGCAATTTCTGTGTATCATCGTCAATAAGAAGGTGCAAGGTATACAGTAAACCTGAAGTGAAGAATCGGGATCTAAAACTGGACTCACTGGAGACGATCAAATCGTAGAAAGTGATAGTGTCAGTCCTCTATGCTTAAGTCGGCATTGTGCCTTTTGTATTAAATTCGGGTGCAATTTCTGTAATTCATCGTCAACAAGCAGGTGCATGGTATACAGTAAACCTCAAGTGAAGCATCGGAATCTAAAACTGGACTCACAGGAGAGGTTCAAATCGTAGAAAGTGAGAGTGTCAGTCCCCTTTTACTTAGGTCGGCATTGTGCATTTTGTATTACATTCCGATGCTATTTCTGTGTTTCATCGTCAATAAGAAGGTGCAAGGTATACAGTAAACCCGAAGTGAAGCATCGGAATCTAAAACTGGACATACATTAGAGGTTCATATCGTAGAAAGTGAGAGAGTCAGTCCTCTTGTACTTAAGTCGGCATTGTGCCTTTTGTACTAAATTCGGATGCAATATCTGTGTTTAATCGTCAATAAGAAGGAGCAAGGTATACCGTAGACCTGAAGTGAAGCATCGGAATCTTAAACTGGACTCACAGGAGAGGTTCAAATCGTAGAAAGTGAGAGTGTCTTTCCTCTTTTGCTTAAGTCGGCATTGTGCCTTTTGTATTAAATTCGGATGCAATTTCTGCGTTTCATCGTCAATAAGAAGGTGCAAGGTATACAGTAAACCCGAAGTGAAGCGTCGGAATCTAAAACTGGACTCACAGGAGAGGTTCATATCGTAGAAAGTGAGAGTGTCAGTCCTCTTGTACTTAACTCAGCATTGTGCCTTTTGTATTAAATCGGATGCAATTTCTGTGTTTCATCATCAATAAGAAGGTGCAAGGTATACAGTAAACCTGAAGTGAAGCGTCGGAATCTAAAACTGGACTCACAGGAGAGGTTCAAATCGTAGAAAGTGAGAGTGTCAGTCCTCTTTTACTTAAGGCGGCATTGTGCCTTTTGTATTAAATTCGGATGCTATTTCTGTGTTTCATCGTCAATAAGAAGTTGCAAGGTATACAGTAAACCTGAAGTGGAGCATCGGAATTTAAAACTGGTCTCACAGGAGAAGTTCAAATCGTAGATAGTGAGAGTGTCAGTCCTCTTGTACTTAAGTAGGCATTGTGCCTTTTGTATTAAATTCGGATGCAATTTCTGTGTTTCATAGTCAATAAGATGGTGAAAGGTATACAGTAATCTTCACCTGAAGCATCGGAATCTTAAACTGGACTCACAGGAGAGGTTCAAATCGTAGAAAGTGAGAGTGTCTGTCCTCTTTTGCTTAAGTCGGCATTGTGCCTTTTGTATTAAATTCGGATGCAATTTCTGCGTTTCATCGTCAATAAGAAGGTGCAAGGTATACAGTAAACCCGAAGTGAAGCGTCGGAATCTAAAACTGGACTCACAGGAGAGGTTCATATCGTAGAAAGTGAGAGTGTCAGTCCTCTTGTACTTAAGTCAGCATTGTGCCTTTTGTATTAAATTCGGATGCAATTTCTGTGTTTCATCATCAATAAGAAGGTGCAAGGTATACAGTAAACCTGAAGTGAAGCATCGGAATCTAAAACTGGACTCACAGGAGAGGTTCAAATCGTAGAAATTGAGAGTGTCAGTCCTCTTTTACTTAAGGCGGCATTGTGCCTTTTGTATTAAATTCGGATGCTATTTCTGTGTTTCATCGTCAATAAGAAGTTGCAAGGTATACAGTTAACCTGAATTGGAGCATCGGAATTTAAAAGTGGCCTCACAGGAGAGGTTCAAATCGTACAAAGTGAGAGTGTCAGTCCTCTTGTACTTAAGTCGGCATTGTGCCTTTTGTATTAAATTCGGATGCAATTTCTGTGTTTCATCGTCAATAAGAAGGTGCAAGGTATACAGTAAACCTGAAGTTAAGCATCGGAATCTAAAACTGGACTCACTGGAGAGGTTCAAATCATAGAAAGTGAGAGTGTCAGTCCTCTTGTACTTAAGTCGGCATTGTGCCTTTTGTATTAAATTCGGATGCAATTTCTGTGTTTAACCGTCAATAAGAAGGTGCAAGGTATGTAGTAAACCTGAAGTTAAGCATCGGAATCTAAAACTGGACACACAGGAGGGGATCAAATCGTAGAAAGTGAGAGGGTCAGTCCTCTTTTGCTTAAGTCGGCATTGTGCCTTTTGTATTAAATTCCGATGCAATTTCTGTGTTTCATCGTCAATAAGAAGGTGCAAGGTATACAGGAAACCCGAAGTGAAGCATCGGAATCTAAAACTGGACTCACACGAGAGGTTCATATCGTAGAAAGTGAGAGTGTCAGTCCTCTTTTGCTTAAGTCGGCATTGTGCCTTTTGTATTGAATTCCGATGCAATTTCTGTGTTTCATCGTCAATAAGAAGGTGCAAGGTATACAGTAAACCCGAGGTGAAGCGTCGGAATCTAAAACTGATCTCACAGGAGAGGTTCATATCGTAGAAAGTGAGAGTGTCAGTCCTCTTGTACTTAAGTCAGCATTGTGCCTTTTGTATTAAATTCGGATGCAATTTCTGTGTTTCATCATCATTAAGAAGGTGCAAGGTATGCAGTAAACCTGAAGTGAAGCATCGGAATCTAAAACTGGACTCACAGGAGAGGTTCAAATCGTAGAAAGTGAGAGTGTCAGTCCTCTTGTACTTAAGTCGGCATTGTGCCTTTTGTATTAAATTCGGATGCAATTTCTGTGTTTCATCGTCAATAAGAAGGTCCAAGGGATACAGTAAACCTGAAGTGAAGCATCGGGATCTAAAACTGGACGCACAGGAGAGGTTCAAATCATAGTAAGTGAGAGTGTCAGTTCTCTTGTACTTAAGTCGGCATTGTGCCTTTTGTATTAAATTCGGATGCAATTTCTGTGTTTCATCGTCAATAAGAAGGTCCAAGGTATACAGTAATCTTGACGTGAAGCATCGTTATCTAAAACTGGACTCACAGGATAGGTTCAAATCGTAGAAAGTGAGAGTGTCAGTCGTCTTGTACTTAAGTCGGCATTGTGCCTTTTCTATTAAATTCGGATGCAACTTCTGTGTTTCATCGTCAATAAGAAGGTCCAAGGGATACAGTAAACCTGAAGTGAAGCATCGGGATCTAAAACTGGACTCACAGGAGAGGTTCAAATCATAGAAAGTGAGAGTGTCAGTCCTCTTGTACTTAAGTCGGCATTGTGCCTTTGCTATTAAATTCGGATGCAATTTCTGTGCTTCATCGTTAATAAGAAGTTGCAAGGTATACAGTAAACCTGAAGTGAAGCATCGGAATCTAAAACTGGACTCACAGGAGAGGATCAAATCGTAGAAAGTGAGAGTGTCAGTCCTCTTGTACTTAAGTAGGCATTGTGCCTTTTGTATTAAATTCGGATGCAATTTCTGTGTTTCATCGTCAATAAGAAGGTGCAAGGTATATGGTAAACCTGAAGTTAAGCATTGGAATCTAAAACTGGACACACAGGAGAGGTTCAAATCGTAGAAAGTGAGGGGGTCAGTCCTCTTTTGCTTAAGTCGGCATTGTGCCTTTTGTATTAAATTCCGATGCAATTTCTGTGTTTCATCGTCAATAAGAAGGTGCAAGGTATTTAGGAAACCCGAAGTGAAGCATCGGAATCTAAAACTGGACTCACACGAGAGGTTCATATCGTAGAAAGTGAGAGTGTCAGTCCTCTTTTGCTTAAGTCGGCATTGTGCCTTTTGTATTAAATTCCGATGCAATTTCTGTGTTTCATCGTCAATAAGAAGGTGCAAGGTATACAGTAAACCCGAAGTGAAGCGTCGGAATCTAAAACTGAACTCACAGGAGAGGTTCATATCGTAGAAAGTGAGAGTGTCAGTCCTCTTGTACTTAAGTCAGCATTGTGCCTTTTGTATTAAATTCGGATGCAATTTCTGTGTTTCATCATCAATAAGAAGGTGCAAGGTATACAGTAAACCTGAAGTGAAGCATCGGAATCTAAAACTGGACTCACAGGAGAGGTTCAAATCGTAGAAATTGAGAGTGTCAGTCCTCTTTTACTTAAGGCGGCATTGTGCCTTTTGTATTAAATTCGGATGCTATTTCTGTGTTTCATCGTCAATAAGAAGTTGCAAGGTATACAGTTAACCTGAATTGGAGCATCGGAATTTAAAACTGGTCTCACAGGAGAGGTTCAAATCGTACAAAGTGAGAGTGTCAGTCCTCTTGTACTTAAGTCGGCATTGTGCCTTTTGTATTAAATTCGGATGCAATTTCTGTGTTTCATCGTCAATAAGAAGGTGCAAGGTATACAGTAAACCTGAAGTTAAGCATCGGAATCTAAAACTGGACTCACTGGAGAGGTTCAAATCATAGAAAGTGAGAGTTTCAGTCCTCTTGTACTTAAGTCGGCATTGTGCCTTTTGTATTAAATTCGGATGCAATTTCTGTGTTTAACCGTCAATAAGAAGGTGCAAGGTATATAGTAAACCTGAAGTTAAGCATCGGAATGTAAAACTGGACACACAGGAGTGGTTCAAATCGTAGAAAGTGAGAGGGTCAGTCCTCTTTTGCTTAAGTCGGCATTGTGCCTTTTGTATTAAATTCCGATGCAATTTCTGTGTTTCATCGTCAATAAGAAGGTGCAAGGTATACAGGAAACCCGAAGTGAAGCATCGGAATCTAAAAGTGGACTCACACGAGAGGTTCATATCGTAGAAAGTGAGAGTGTCAGTCCTCTTTTGCTTAAGTCGGCATTGTGCCTTTTGTATTAAATTCCGATGCAATTTCTGTGTTTAATCGTCAATAAGAAGGTGCAAGGTATACAGTAAACCCGAAGTGAAGCGTCGGAATCTAAAACTGAACTCACAGGAGAGGTTCATATCGTAGAAAGTGAGAGTGTCAGTCCTCTTGTACTTAAGTCAGCATTGTGCCTTTTGTATTAAATTCGGATGCAATTTCTGTGTTTCATCATCAATAAGAAGGTGCAAGGTATGCAGTAAACCTGAAGTGAAGCATCGGAATCTAAAACTGGACTCACAGGAGAGGTTCAAATCGTAGAAAGCGAGAGTGTCAGTCCTCTTGTACTTAAGTCGGCATTGTGCCTTTTGTATTAAATTCGCATGCTATTTCTGTGTTTCATCGTCAATAAGAAGTTGCAAGGTATACAGTAAACCTGAAGTGGAGCATCGGAATTTAAAACTGGTCTCACAGGAGAGGTTCAAATCGTAGAAAGTGAGAGTGTCAGTCCTCTTGTACTTAAGTCGGCATTGTGCCTTTTGTATTAAATTCGGATGCAATTTCTGTGTTTGATCGTCAATAAGAAGGTCCAAGGGATACAGTATACCTGAAGTGTAGCATCGGAATCTAAAACTGGACTCACAGGTGAGGTTCAAATCATAGTAAGTGAGAGTGTCAGTCCTCTTGTACTTAAGTCGGCATTGTGCCTTTTGTATTAAATTCGGATGCAATTTCTGTGTTTCATCGTCAATAAGAAGGTCCAAGGGATACAGTAAACCTGAAGTGAAGCATCGGGATCTAAAACTGGACTCACAGGAGAGGTTCAAATCATAGTAAGTGAGAGTGTCAGTTCTCTTGTACTGAAGTCGGCATTGTGCCTTTTGTATTAAATTCGGATGCAATTTCTGTGTTTAACCGTCAATAAGAAGGTGCAAGGTATATAGTAAACCTGAAGTTAAGCATCGGAATGTAAAACTGGACACACAGGAGTGGTTCAAATCGTAGAAAGTGAGAGGGTCAGTCCTCTTTTGCTTAAGTCGGCATTGTGCCTTTTGTATTAAATTCCGATGCAATTTCTGTGTTTCATCGTCAATAAGAAGGTGCAAGGTATACAGGAAACCCGAAGTGAAGCATCGGAATCTAAAAGTGGACTCACACGAGAGGTTCATATCGTAGAAAGTGAGAGTGTCAGTCCTCTTGTACTTAAGTCGGCATTGTGCCTTTTGTATTAAATTCGGATGCAATTTCTGTGTTTCATCATCAATAAGAAGGTGCAAGGTATACAGTAAACCTGAAGTGAAGCATCGGAATCTAAAACTGGACTCACAGGAGAGGTTCAAATCGTAGAAATTGAGAGTGTCAGTCCTCTTTTACTTAAGGCGGCATTGTGCCTTTTGTATTAAATTCGGATGCTATTTCTGTGTTTCATCGTCAATAAGACGTTGCAAGGTATACAGTTAACCTGAATTGGAGCATCGGAATTTAAAACTGGTCTCACAGGAGAGGTTCAAATCGTACAAAGTGAGAGTGTCAGTCCTCTTGTACTTAAGTCGGCATTGTGCCTTTTGTATTAAATTCGGATGCAATTTCTGTGTTTCATCGTCAATAAGAAGGTCCAAGGTATACAGTAAACCTGAAGTTAAGCATCGGAATCTAAAACTGGACTCACTGGAGAGGTTCAAATCATAGAAAGTGAGAGTTTCAGTCCTCTTGTACTTAAGTCGGCATTGTGCCTTTTGTATTAAATTCGGATGCAATTTCTGTGTTTAACCGTCAATAAGAAGGTGCAAGGTATATAGTAAACCTGAAGTTAAGCATCGGAATGTAAAACTGGACACACAGGAGTGGTTCAAAAAGTAGAAAGTGAGAGGGTCAGTCCTCTTTTGCTTAAGTCGGCATTGTGCCTTTTGTATTAAATTCCGATGCAATTTCTGTGTTTCATCGTCAATAAGAAGGTGCAAGGTATACAGGAAACCCGAAGTGAAGCATCGGAATCTAAAAGTGGACTCACACGAGAGGTTCATATCGTAGAAAGTGAGAGTGTCAGTCCTCTTTTGCTTAAGTCGGCATTGTGCCTTTTGTATTAAATTCCGATGCAATTTCTGTGTTTAATCGTCAATAAGAAGGTGCAAGGTATACAGTAAACCCGAAGTGAAGCGTCGGAATCTAAAACTGAACTCACAGGAGAGGTTCATATCGTAGAAAGTGAGAGTGTCAGTCCTCTTGTACTTAAGTCAGCATTGTGCCTTTTGTATTAAATTCGGATGCAATTTCTGTGTTTCATCATCAATAAGAAGGTGCAAGGTATGCAGTAAACCTGAAGTGAAGCATCGGAATCTAAAACTGGACTCACAGGAGAGGTTCAAATCGTAGAAAGCGAGAGTGTCAGTCCTCTTGTACTTAAGTCGGCATTGTGCCTTTTTTATTAAATTCGCATGCTATTTCTGTGTTTCATCGTCAATAAGAAGTTGCAAGGTATACAGTAAACCTGAAGTGGAGCATCGGAATTTAAAACTGGTCTCACAGGAGAGGTTCAAATCGTAGAAAGTGAGAGTGTCAGTCCTCTTGTACTTAAGTCGGCATTGTGCCTTTTGTATTAAATTCGGATGCAATTTCTGTGTTTGATCGTCAATAAGAAGGTCCAAGGGATACAGTATACCTGAAGTGTAGCATCGGAATCTAAAACTGGACTCACAGGTGAGGTTCAAATCATAGTAAGTGAGAGTGTCAGTTCTCTTGTACTGAAGTCGGCATTGTGCCTTTTGTATTAAATTCGGATGCAATTTCTGTGTTTAACCGTCAATAAGAAGGTGCAAGGTATATAGTAAACCTAAAGTTAAGCATCGGAATGTAAAACTGGACACACAGGAGTGGTTCAAATCGTAGAAAGTGAGAGGGTCAGTCCTCTTTTGCTTAAGTCGGCATTGTGCCTTTTGTATTAAATTCCGATGCAATTTCTGTGTTTCATCGTCAATAAGAAGGTGCAAGGTATACAGTAAACCCGAAGTGAAGCGTCGGAATCTAAAACTGAACTCACAGGAGAGGTTCATATCGTAGAAAGTGAGAGTGTCAGTCCTCTTGTACTTAAGTCAGCATTGTGCCTTTTGTATTAAATTCGGATGCAATTTCTGTGTTTCATCATCAATAAGAAGGTGCAAGGTATACAGTAAACCTGAAGTGAAGCATCGGAATCTAAAACTGGACTCACAGGAGAGGTTCAAATCGTAGAAATTGAGAGTGTCAGTCCTCTTTTACTTAAGGCGGCATTGTGCCTTTTGTATTAAATTCGGATGCTATTTCTGTGTTTCATCGTCAATAAGAAGTTGCAAGGTATACAGTTAACCTGAATTGGAGCATCGGAATTTAAAACTGGTCTCACAGGAGAGGTTCAAATCGTACAAAGTGAGAGTGTCAGTCCTCTTGTACTTAAGTCGGCATTGTGCCTTTTGTATTAAATTCGGATGCAATTTCTGTGTTTCATCGTCAATAAGAAGGTCCAAGGTATACAGTAAACCTGAAGTTAAGCATCGGAATCTAAAACTGGACTCACTGGAGAGGTTCAAATCATAGAAAGTGAGAGTTTCAGTCCTCTTGTACTTAAGTCGGCATTGTGCCTTTTGTATTAAATTCGGATGCAATTTCTGTGTTTAACCGTCAATAAGAAGGTGCAAGGTATATAGTAAACCTGAAGTTAAGCATCGGAATGTAAAACTGGACACACAGGAGTGGTTCAAATCGTAGAAAGTGAGAGGGTCAGTCCTCTTTTGCTTAAGTCGGCATTGTGCCTTTTGTATTAAATTCCGATGCAATTTCTGTGTTTCATCGTCAATAAGAAGGTGCAAGGTATACAGGAAACCCGAAGTGAAGCATCGGAATCTAAAAGTGGACTCACACGAGAGGTTCATATCGTAGAAAGTGAGAGTGTCAGTCCTCTTTTGCTTAAGTCGGCATTGTGCCTTTTGTATTAAATTCCGATGCAATTTCTGTGTTTAATCGTCAATAAGAAGGTGCAAGGTATACAGTAAACCCGAAGTGAAGCGTCGGAATCTAAAACTGAACTCACAGGAGAGGTTCATATCGTAGAAAGTGAGAGTGTCAGTCCTCTTGTACTTAAGTCAGCATTGTGCCTTTTGTATTAAATTCGGATGCAATTTCTGTGTTTCATCATCAATAAGAAGGTGCAAGGTATGCAGTAAACCTGAAGTGAAGCATCGGAATCTAAAACTGGACTCACAGGAGAGGTTCAAATCGTAGAAAGCGAGAGTGTCAGTCCTCTTGTACTTAAGTCGGCATTGTGCCTTTTGTATTAAATTCGGATGCAATTTCTGTGTTTCATCGTCAATAAGAAGGTCCAAGGGATACAGTAAACCTGAAGTGAAGCATCGGGATCTAAAACTGGACTCACAGGAGAGGTTCAAATCATAGTAAGTGAGAGTGTCAGTTCTCTTGTACTGAAGTCGGCATTGTGCCTTTTGTATTAAATTCGGATGCAATTTCTGTGTTTCATCGTCAATAAGAAGGTGCAAGGTTAACAGTAATCTTGACGTGAAGCATCGTTATCTAAAACTGGACTCACAGGATAGGTTCAAATCGTAGAAAGTGAGAGTGTCAGTCGTCTTGTACTTAAGTCGGCATTGTGCCTTTTGTATTAAATTCGGATGCAACTTCTGTGTTTCATCGTCAATAAGAAAGTCCAAGGGATACAGTAAACCTGAAGTGAAGCATCGGAATCTAAAACTGGACTCACAGGAGAGGTTCAAATCATAGAAAGTGAGAGTGTCAGTCCTCTTGTACTTAAGTCGGCATTGTGCCTTTGCTATTTAATTTGGATGCAATTTCTGTGCTTCATCGTTAATAAGAAGTTGCAAGGTATACAGTAAACCTGCAGTGAAGCATCGGAATCTAAAACTGGACTCACAGGAGAGGATCAAATCGTAGAAAGTAAGAGTGTCAGTCCTCTTGTACTTAAGTCGGCATTGTGCCTTTTGTATTAAATTCGGATGCAATTTCTGTGTTTCATCGTCAATAAGAAGGTGCAAGGTATATAGTAAACCTGAAGTGAAGCATCGGAATCTAAAACTGGACTCACACGAGAGGTTCATATCGTAGAAAGTGAGAGTGTCAGTCCTCTTTTGCTTAAGTCGGCATTGTGCCTTTTGTATTAAATTCCGATGCAATTTCTGTGTTTCATCGTCAATAAGAAGGTGCAAGGTATACAGTACACCCGAAGTGAAGCGTCGGAATCTAAAACTGAACTCACAGGAGAGGTTCATATCGTAGAAAGTGAGAGTGTCAGTCCTCTTGTACTTAAGTCAGCATTGTGCCTTTTGTATTAAATTCGGATGTAATTTCTGTGTTTCATCATCAATAAGAAGGTGCAAGGTATGCAGTAAACCTGAAGTGAAGCATCGGAATCTAAAACTGGACTCACAGGAGAGGTTCAAATCGTAGGAAGTGAGAGTGTCAGTCCTCTTTTACTTAAGGCGGCAATTTGCCTTTTGTATTAAATTCGGATGCTATTTCTGTGTTTCATCGTCAATAAGAAGTTGCAAGGTATACAGTAAACCTGAAGTGGAGCATCGGAATTTAAAACTGGTCTCACAGGAGAGGTTCAAATCGTAGAAAGTGAGAGTGTCAGTCCTCTTGTACTTAAGTCGGCATTGTGCCTTTTGTATTAAATTCGGATGCAATTTCTGTGTTTGATCGTCAATAAGAAGGTCCAAGGGATACAGTATACCTGAAGTGTAGCATCGGAATCTGAATCTGGACTCACAGGTGAGGTTCAAATCATATTAAGTGAGAGTGTCAGTCCTCTTGTACTTAAGTCGGCATTGTGCATTTTGTATTAAATTCGGATGCAAACTCTGTGTTTCATCGTCAATGAGAAGGTCCTAGGGATGCAGTAAACCTGAAGTGAAGCATCGGAATCTAAAACTGGACTCACAGGAGAGGTTCAAATCATAGAAAGTAGGAGTGTCCGTCCTCTTGTACTTATGTCGTCATTGTGCCTTTTGTATTAAATTCGGATGCAATTTCTGTGTTTCATAGTCAATAAGAAGGTGCAAGGTATACAGTAATCTTCACCTGAAGCATCGGAAACTAAAACTGGACTCACAGGAGAGGTTCAAATCGTAGAAAGTGAGAGTGTCAGTCCACTTGTACTTGAGTCGGCACTGTGCGTTTCGTATTAAATTCGGATGCAATTTCTGTGTATCATCGTCAATAAGAAGGTGCAAGGTATACAGTAAACGTGAAGTGAAGCATCGGGATCTAAAACTGGACTCACTGGAGAGGTTCAAATCGTAGAAAGTGATAGTGTCAGTCCTCTTGTACTTAAGTCGGCGTTGTGCCTTTTGTATTAAATTCGGATGCAATTTCTGTGCTTCATCGTCAATAAGAAGGTCCAAGGGATACAGTAAACCTGAAGTGAAGCATCGTGATCTAAAACTGGACCCACAGGAGAGGTTCAAATCATAGAAAGTGAGAGTGTCAGTCCTCTTGTACTTAAGTCGGCATTGTGCCTTTGGTATTAAATTCGGATGCAATTTCTGTGCTTCATCGTTAATAAGAAGGTGCAAGGTATACAGTAAACCTGAAGTGAAGCATCGGAATCTAAAACTGGACTCACAGGAGAGGATCAAATCGTAGAAAGTGAGAGTGTCAGTCCTCTTGTACTTAAGTCGGCATTGTGCCTTTTGTATTAAATTCGGATGCAATTTCTGTGTTTCATCGTCAATAAGAAGGTGCAAGGTATAAATTAATCTTGAAGTGAAGCATCGGAACCTAAAACTGAACTCACAGGAGAGGTTCAAATCGTAGAAAGTGAGAGGGTCAGTCCTCTTGTACTTAAGTCGCATTGTGCCTTTTGTATTAAATTCCGATGCAATTTCTGTGTTTAATCGTCAATAAGAAGGAGCAAGGTATACCGTAGACCTGAAGTGAAGCTTCGGAATCTAAAACTGGACTCACAGGAGAGGTTCAAATCGTTGAAAGTGAGAGGGTCAGTCCTCTTGTACTTAAGTCGGCATTGTGCCTTTTGTATTAAATTCGTATGCAATTTCTGTGTTTCATCGTCATTAAGTAGCTGCTAGGTATACAGTATGTGGTGTCACCACCAGACACCACACTTGCTAGGTGGTAGCTTAAATCGGCCGCGGTCCATTTAGTACATGTCGGACCCGCGTGTCGCCACTGTGTAATCGCAGACCTAGCGCCACCACCAAGGCAGGTCTCGTGATACGAGAGAGCACTCGCCCCAGTTGTACGAGAACCTAGCTACCGACCAGATTTACGAAGCCTTTCTCTCTCATTAGCCGAGAGACAGAATAGCCATCAGCTAAGTTAATGGCTACGAACTAGCAAGGCGCCATTACCCATACAGTGATTGTAATTAAAGTCTCCTGTGTATCGTCAAGATCGATGTACCACAATGATATTAAAGATAAGTATTAATACAGCTACGTACTTTTCTTAATAACATTAATTACGTAGCCTGTTCCAGTACTTCACGCCCGTCTGCGTTAGTCTAGCGTGCATTTTCAGCCATCTCAACTTCACGGTGTCGGCCCAGCTACCGACACAACACAGTAAACGTGAAGTGAAGCATCGGAATCTAAAACTGGACTCACAGGAGAGATTCAAATCGTTGAAAGTGAGAGGATCAGTCCTGTTGTACTTAATTCGGCATTGTGCCCTTTGTATTAAATTCGGATGCAATATCTGTGTTTCTTCGTGAATAAGAAGGTGCAAGTTATACAGTAAACCTGAATTGAAGCATCGGAATTTTAAACTGGACTCACAGGAGAGGTTCCAATCATAGTAAGTGAGAGTGTCAGTTCTCTTGTACTTAAGTATTTTGTATTGTATTGTATTAAATTTTTTTTTGTATTAAATTCGGATGCAATTTCTGTTTTTCATCGTCAATAAGAAGGTGCAGGGTATACAGTAATCTTGACGTGAAGCATCTTTATCTAAAACTGGACTCACAGGATAGGTTCAAATCGTAGAAAGTGAGAGTGTCAGTCGTCTTGTACTTAAGTCGGCATTGTGCAATTTGTATTAAATTCGGATGCAACTTCTGTGTTTCATCGTCAATAAGAAGGTCCCAGGGATACAGTAAACCTGAAGTGAAGCATCGGGATCTAAAACTGGACCCACAGGAGAGGTTCAAATCATAGAAAGTGAGAGTGTCAGTCCTCTTGTACTTAAGTCGGCATTGTGCCTTTTGTATTAAATTCGGATGCAATTTCTGTGTTTCATCGTCAATAAGAAGGTGCAAGGTATATAGTAAACCTGAAGTTAAGCATCAGAATCTAAAACTGGACACACAGGAGAGGTTCAAATCGTAGAAAGTGAGATTGTCAGTCCTCTTTTGCTTAAGGCGGCATTGTGCCTTTTGTATTAAGTTCCGAAGCAATTTCTGTGTTTCATCGTCAATAAGAAGGTGCAAGGTATACAGTAAACCTGAAGTGAAGCATCGGAATCTAAAACTGGACTCACAGGAGAGGTTCAAATCGTAGAAAGTGAGAGTGTCAGTCCACTTATACTTGAGTCGGCATTGTGCGTTTTGTATTAAATTCGGATGCAATTTCTGTGTATGATCGTCAATAAGAAGGTGCAAGGTATACAGTAAACCTGAAGTGAAGCATCGAGATCTAAAACTGGACTCACTGGAGAGGTTCAAATCGTAGAAAGTGATAGTGTCAGTCCTCTTGTACTTAAGTCGGCATTGTGCTTTTTGTATTAAATTCGGATGCAATTTCTGTGTTTCATCGTCAATAGGCAGGTGCATGGTATACAGTAAACCTCAAGTGAAGCATCGGAATCTAAAACTGGACTCACAGGAGAGGTTCAAATCGTAGAAAGTGAGAGTGTCAGTCCCCTTTTACTTAGGTCGGCATTGTGCCTTTTGTATTACATTCCGATGATATTTCTGTGTTTCATCGTCAATAAGAAGGTGCAAGGTATACAGTAATCCCGAAGTGAAGCATCGGAATCTAAAACTGGACATATATTAGAGGTTCATATCGTAGAAAGTGAGAGTGTCAGTCCTCTTGTACTTAAGTCGGCATTGTGCCATTTGTACTAAATTCGGATGCAATTTCTGTGTTTCATCGTCAATAAGAAGGTGCAAGGTATAAAGTAATCTTGAAGTGAAGCATCGGAACCTAAAACTGAACTCACAGGAGAGGTTCAAATCGTAGAAAGTGAGAGGGTCAGTCCTCTTGTACTTAAGTCGGCATTGTGCCTTTTGTATTAAATTCGGATGCAATATCTGTGTTTCTTCGTGAATAAGAAGGTGCAAGTTATACAGTAAACCTGAAGTGAAGCATCGGAATTTTAAACTGGACTTACAGGAGAGGTTCAAATCATAGTAAGTGAGAGTGTCAATTCTCTGGTACTTAAGTCGGCATTGTGCCTTTTGTATTAAATTCGGATGCAATTTCTGTGTTTCATCGTCAATAAGAATGTCCAAGGGATACAGTGAACCTGAAGTGAAGCATCGGGATCTAAAACTGGACTCACAGGAGAGGTTCAAATCATAGAAAGTGAGAGTGTCAGTCCTCTTGTACTTAAGTCGGCATTGTGCCTTTGCTATTAAATTCGGATGCAATTTCTGTGCTTCATCGTTAATAAGAAGTTGCAAGGTATACAGTAAACCTGAAGTGAAGCATCGGAATCTAAAACTGGACTCACAGGAGAGGATCAAATCGTAGAAAGTGAGAGTGTCAGTCCTCTTGTACTTAAGTCGGCATTGTGCCTTTTGTATTAAATTCGGATGCAATTTCTGTGTTTCATCGTCAATAAGAAGGTGCAAGGTATATAGTAAACCTGAAGTTAAGCATCGGAATCTAAAACTGGACACACAGGAGAGGTTCATATCGTAGAAAGTGAGAGTGTCAGTCCTCTTTTGCTTAAGTCGGCATTGTGCCTTTTGTATTAAATTCGGATGCAATTTCTGTGTTTCATCGTCAATAATAAGGTGCAAGGTATACAGTAATCTTGACCTGAAGCATCGGAATCTAAAACTGGTCTCACAGGAGTGGTTCAAATCGTTGAAAGTGAAAGTGTCAGTCCTCTTGTACTTAAGGCGGCATTGTGCCTTTTGTATTAAATTCGGATGCTATTTCTGTGTTTCATCGTCAATAAGAAGTTGCAAGGTATACAGTAAACCTGAAGTGGAGCATCGGAATTTAAAACTGGTCTCACAGGAGAGGTTCAAATCGTAGAAAATGAGAGTGTCAGTCCTCTTGTACTCAAGTCGGCATTGTGCCTTTTGTATTAAATTCGGATGCAATTTCTGTGTTTGATCGTCAATAAGAAGGTCCAAGGGATACAGTAAACCTGAAGTGTAGCATCGGAATCTAAAATTGGACTCACAGGTGAGGTTCAAATCATAGTAAGTGAGAGTGTCAGTCCTCTTGGACTTAAGTCGGCATTGTGCATTTTGTATTAAATTCGGATGCAAACTCTGTGTTTCATCGTCAATAAGAAGGTCCAAGGGATGCAGTAAACCTGAAGTGAAGCATCGGAATCTAAAACTGGACTCACAGGAGAGGTTCAAATCATAGAAAGTGGGAGTGTCAGTCCTCTTGTACTTAAGTCCGCATTGTGCCTTTTGTATTAAATTCGGATGCAATTTCTGTGCTTCATCGTCAATAAGCAGGTGCATGGTATACAGTAAACCTCAAGTGAAGCATCGGAATCTTAAACTGGTCTCACAGGAGAGGTTCAAATCGTAGAAAGTGAGAGTGTCAGTCCCCTTTTACATAGGTCGGCATTGTGCCTTTTGTATTAAATTCGGATGCAATTTCTGTGTTTCATCGTCAATAAGAAGGTGCAAGGTATAAAGTAATCTTGAAGTGAAGCATCGGAACCTAAAACTGAACTCACAGGAGAGGTTCAAATCGTAGAAAGTGAGAGGGTCAGTCCTCTTGTACTTAAGTCGGCATTGTGCCTTTTGTATTAAATTCCGATGCAATTTCTGTGTTTAATCGTCAATAAGAAGGAGCAAGGTATACCGTAGACCTGAAGTGAATCATCGGAATCTAAAACTGGACTCACAGGAGAGGTTCAAATCGTTGAAAGTGAGAGGGTCAGTCCTCTTGTACTTAAGTCGGCATTGTGCCTTTTGTATTAAATTCTTATGCAATTGCTGTGTTTCATCGTCATTAAGTAGGTGCTAGGTATACAGTAAACGTGAAGTGAAGCATCGGAATCTAAAACTGGACTCACAGGAGAGATTCAAATCGTTGAAAGTGAGAGGATCAGTCCTGTTGTACTTAATTCGGCATTGTGCCCTTTGTATTAAATTCGGATGCAATATCTGTGTTTCTTCGTGAATAAGAAGGTGCAAGTTATACAGGAAACCTGAATTGAAGCATCGGAATCTAAATCTGGACTGACAGGAGAGGTTCAAATCATAGAAATTTAGAGTGTGAGTCCTCTTGTACGTAAGTCAGCATTGTGCCTTTTGTATTAAATTCGGATGCAATTTCTGTGTTTCATCGTCAATAATAAGGTGCAAGGTATACAGTAATCTTGGCCTGAAGCATCGGAATCTAAAACTGGACTCACAGGAGTGGTTCAAATCGTAGACAGTGAAAGTGTCAGTCCTCTTGTACTTAAGTCGGCATTGTGCATTTTGTATTAAATTCGGATGCAATTTCTGTGTTTCGTCGTCAATAAGAAGGTGCAAGGTATACAGTAAACCTGAATTGAAGCATCGGAATCTAAATCTGGAGTGACAGGAGAGGTTCAAATCATTGAAATTTAGAGTGTGAGTCCTTTTGTACTTAAGTCGGCATTGTGCCTTTTGTATTAAATTCGGATGCAAACTCTGTGTTTGATCATCAATAAGAAGGTGCAAGGTATACAGTAAACCTGAAGTGAAGCATCGGAATCTAAACCTGGGCTCACAGGAGAGGTTCAAATCATAGAAAGTTAGAGTGTCAGTCCTCTTGTTCTTAAGTCGGCATTGGGCTTTTTTATTAAATTCGGATGCAATTTCTGTGTTTCATCGTGAATAAGAAGGTCAAAGGGATACAGTAAACCTGAAGTGAAGCATCGGAATCTGAAACTGGACTCACAGGAGAGGTTCAAATCATAGAAGGTGAGAGTGCCAGTCCTCTTGTACTTAAGTCGGCATTGTGCTTTTGTATTAAATTCGGATGCAATTTCTGTGCTTCATAATCAATAAGAAGGTGCAAGGTATACAGTAAACCTGAAGTGAAGCATCGGAATCTAAAACTGGACTCACAGGAGGGGTTCAAATCATAGAAATTGAGAGTGTCAGTCCTCTTGTACTTAAGTCGGCACTGTGCCTTTTGTATTAAATTCGGATGTGGTTTGAGTGTTTCATCGTCATTAAGAAGGTGCAAGGTATACAGTAAACCTGTAGTGAAGCATCGGAATCTAAAACTGGACTCACAGGAGAAGTTCAAATCATGGAAAGTGAGAGTGTCACTCCTATTGTACTGAAGTCGGCATTGTGCCTTTTGTGTTTAATTCAGATGCAAATTCTGTGTTTCATCGTCAATAAGAAGGTGCAAGGTATACAGTAAACCTGAAGTGAAGCATCGGAATCTAAAACTGGACTCACAGGACAGGTCCAAATCGTAGAAAGTGAGAGTGTCAGTCCTCTTGTACTTAAGTCGGCATTGTGTCTTTTGTATTAAATTCGGATGCAATTTCTGTGTTTCATCATCAATAAGAAGGTGCAGGGTATACAGTAACCCTTAAGTGAAGCATCGGAATCTAAAACTGGACTCACAGGAGAGGTTCAAATCATAAAAAGTGAGAGTGTCAGTCCTCTTTTACTTAAGTCGGCATTGTGGCTTTTGTACTAAAATCGGATGCAATTTCTGTGTTTCATCGTCAATAAGAATGTTCAAGGGATACAGTAAACCTGAAGTGAAGCATCTGAATCGAAATCTGGCTTCACAGGAGAGGTTCAAATCATAGAAATTGAGAGTGTCAGTCCTCTTGTACTTAAGTCTGCATTGTGCCTTTTGTATTAAATTCGGATGCAATTTCTGTGTTTCCTCGTCAGTAAGATGGTGCAAGGTATACAGTAATCTTGAAGTGAAGCATCGGAATCTAAAACTGGACTCACAGGAGAGGTTCAAATCGTAGAAAGTGAGAGTGTCAGTCCACTTGTACTTAAGTTGGCATTGTGCCTTTTGTATTAAATTCGGATGCAATTTCTGTGTTTCATTGTCAATAAGAAAGTGCAAGGTATACAATAATCTTGAAAATGAAACATCGGAAGCTAAAACTTGTCTCTCAGGAGAGGTTCAAATCATAGAAAGTGAGAGTGTCAGTCCTCTTGTACTTAAGTCAGCATTGTGCCTTTTGTATTAAATTCGGATGCAATTTCTGTGTTTCATCGTCAATAAGAAGGTGCAAGGTATAATGTAATCTTGAAGTGAAGCATCGGAATCTAAAACTGGACTCACAGGAGAGGATCAAATCGTAGAAAGTGAGAGTGTCAGTCCTCATGTACTTAAGTCGGCATTGTGCCTTTTGTATTAAATTCCGATGCAATTTCTGTGTTTCATCGTCAATACGAAGGTCCAAGGTATACAGTAAACATGAAGTGAAGCATCGGAATCTAAAACTGGACTCACAGGAGAGGTTTAAAGCATAGAAAGTTGGAGTGTCAGTCCTCTTGTACTTAAAACAGCATTGTGCCTTTTGTATTAAATTCGGTTACAATTTCTGTGTTTCATCGTCAATAAGAAGGTCCAAGAGATACAGTAAACCTGAAGTGAAGCATCGGAATCTAAAACTGGACTCACAGGAGAGGTTCAAATCGTAGAAAGTGAGAGTGTCCGTCCTCTTGTACTTAAGTTGGCAATGTGCCTTTTGTGTTAAATTCGGATGCAATTTCTGTGTTTCATCGTCAATAAGAAGGTCAAGGGGATACAGTAAACCTGAAGTGAAGCATCGGAATCTAAATCTGGACTCACAGGAGAGGTTCAAATCATAGAAAGTTAGAGTGTCAGTTCTCTTGTACTTAAATCGGCATTGTGCATTTTGTATTAAATTCGGATGCAATCTCTGTGTTTCATCGTCAATAAGAATGTGCAAGGTATACAGTAATGTTGAAGTGAAGAATCGAAATCTAAAACTGGACTCACAGGAGAGCTACAAATCGTAGAAAGTGAGAGAGTCAGTAATCTAGTACTTAAGTCAGCATTGTGCCTTTTGTAATAAACTCGGATGCAATTTCTGTGTTTCATCATCAATAAGAAGGTGCAAGGTATACAGTAATCTTGAAAATGAAGCATCGGAATCAAAGACTGAACTCACAGGAGAGGTTCAAATCATAGAAAGTGAGAGTGCCAGTCCTCTTGTACTTAAGTCGGCATTATGCCTTTTGTATTAAATTCGGATGCAATTTCTGTGTTTCATCGTGAATAAGAAGGTGAAAGGTATACAGGAAACCTGAAGTGAAGCACCGGAATCTAAAACTGGACTCACAGGAGAGGTCCAAATCATAGAAAGTGAGAGTGTCAGTCCTCTTGTACTTAAGTCGGCATTGTGCCTTTTGTATTAAATTCGGATGCAATTTCTGTGTTTCATCGTCAATAAGAAGGTGCAAACTCTGAAGTTAAGCATCGGAATCTAAAATTGGACACACAGGAGAGGTTCAAATCATAGAAAGTGAGAGTGTCAGTCCTCTTGTACTTAAGTCGGCATTGTGCCTTTTGTATTAAATTCCGATGCAATTTCTGTGTTTCATCGTCAATAAGAAGGTGCAAGGTATACAGTAAACCCGAAGTGAAGCATCGGAATCTAAAACTGGACTCACACGAGAGGTTCATATCGTAGAAAGTGAGAGTGTCAGTCCTCTTTTGCTTAAGTCGGCATTGTGCCTTTTGTATTAAATTCCGATGCAATATCTGTGTTTCATCGTCAATAAGAAGGTGCAAGGTATACAGTAAACCAGAAGTGAAGCGTCGGAATCTAAAACTGAACTCACAGGAGAGGTTCATATCGTAGAAAGTGAGAGTGTCAGTCCTCTTGTACTTAAGTCAGCATTGTGCCTTTTGTATTAATTTCGGATGCAATTTCTGTGTTTCATCATCAATAAGAAGGTGCAAGGTATACAGTAAACCTGAAGTGAAGCATCGGAATCTAAAACTGGACTCACAGGAGAGGTTCAAATCGTAGAAAGTGAGAGTGTCAGTCCCCTTTTACATAGGTCGGCATTGTGCCTTTTGTATTAAATTCGGATGCAATTTCTGTGTTTCATCGTCAATAAGAAGGTGCAAGGTATAAAGTAATCTTTAAGTGAAGCATCGGAACCTAAAACTGAACTCACAGGAGAGGTTCAAATCGTAGAAAGTGAGAGTGTCAGTCCTCTTGTACTTGAGTCGGCATTGTGCCTTTTGTATTAAATTCCGATGCAATTTCTGTGTTTAATCGTCAATAAGAAGGAGCGAGGTATACCGTAGACCTGAAGTGAAGCATCGGAATCTAAAACTGGACTCACAGGAGAGGTTCAAATCGTTGAAAGTGAGAGGGTCAGTCCTCTTGTACTTAAGTCGGCATTGTGCCTTTTGTATTAAATTCTTATGCAATTTCTGTGTTTCATCGTCATTAAGTAGGTGCTAGGTATACAGTAAACGTGAAGTGAAGCATCGGAATCTAAAACTGGACTCACAGGAGAGATTCAAATCGTTGAAAGTGAGAGGATCAGTCCTGTTGTACTTAATTCGGTATTGTGCCCTTTGTATTAAATTCGGATGCAATATCTATGTTTCTTCGTGAATAAGAAGGTGCAAGTTATACAGGAAACCTGAATTGAAGCATCGGAATCTAAATCTGGACTGACAGGAGAGGTTCAAATCATAGAAATTTAGAGTGTGAGTCCTCTTGTACTTAAGTCGGCATTGTGCCTTTTGTATTAAATTCGGATGCAATTTCTGTGTTTCATTGTCAATAATAAGGTGCAAGGTATACAGTAATTTTGACCTGAAGCATCGGAATCTAAAACTGGACTCACAGGAGTGGTTCAAATCGTAGAAAGTGAAAGTGTCAGTCCTCTTGAACTTAAGTCGGCATTGTGCATTTTGTATTAAATTCAGATGCAATTTCTGTGTTTCGTCGTCAATAAGAAGGTGCAAGGTATACAGTAAACCTGAATTGAAGCATCGGAATCTAAATCTGGAATGACAGGAGAGGTTCAAATCATAGAAATTTAGAGTGTGAGTCCTCTTGTACTTAAGTCGGCATTGTGCCTTTTGTATTAAATTCGGATGCAAACTCTGTGTTTCATCATCAATAAGAAGGTGCAAGGTATACAGTAAACCTGAAGTGAAGCATCGGAATCTAAACCTGGGCTCACAGGAGAGGTTCAAATCATAGAAAGTTAGAGTGTCAGTCCTCTTGTTCTTAAGTCGGCATTGGGCCTTTTTCATTAAATTCGGATGCAATTTCTGTGTTTCATCGTGAATAAGAAGGTCAAAGGGATACAGTAAACCTGAAGTGAAGCAACGGAATCTGAAACTGGACTCACAGGAGAGGTTCAAATCATAGAAAGTGAGAGTGCCAGTCCTCTTGTACTTAAGTCGGCATTGTGCTTTTGTATTAAATACGGATGCAATTTCTGTGCTTCATAATCAATAAGAAGGTGCAAGGTATACAGTAAACCTGAAGTGAAGCATCGGAATCTAAAACTGGACTCGCAGGAGGGGTTCAAATCATAGAAATTGAGAGTGTCAGTCCTATTGTACTTAAGTCGGCACTGTGCCTTTTGTATTAAATTCGGATGTGGTTTGAGTGTTTCATCGTCAATAAGAAGGTGCAAGGTATACAGTAAACCTGTAGTGAAGCATCGGAATCTAAAACTGGACTCACAGGAGAAGTTCAAATCATGGAAAGTGAGAGTGTCACTCCTATTGTACTGAAGTCGAATTGTGCCTTTTGTGTTTAATTCAGATGCAAATTCTGTGTTTCATCGTCAATAAGAAGGTGCAAGGTATACAGTAAACCTGAAGTGAAGCATCGGAATCTAAAACTGGACTCACAGGAGAGGTTCAAATCATAAAAAGTGAGAGTGTCAGTCCTCTTTTACTTAAGTCGGCATTGTGGCTTTTGTACTAAAATCGGATGCAATTTCTGTGTTTCATCATCAATAAGAACGTTCAAGGGATACAGTACACCTGAAGTGAAGCATCTGAATCGAAATCTGGACTCACAGGAGAGGTTCAAATCATAGAAAGTGAGAGTGTCAGTCCTCTTGTACTTAAGTCTGCATTGTGCCTTTTGTATTAAATTCGGATGCAATTTCTGTGTTTCCTCGTCAATAAGATGGTGCAAGGTATACAGTAATCGTGAAGTGAAGCATCGGAATCTAAAACTGGACTCACAGGAGAGGTTCAAATCGTAGAAAGTGAGAGTGTCAGTCCACTCGTACTTAAGTTGGCATTGTGCCTTTTGTATTAAATTCGGATGCAATTTCTGTGTTTCATTGTCAATATGAAAGTGCAAGGTATACAATAATCTTGAAAATGAAACATCAGAATCTAAAACATGACTCACAGGATAGGTTCAAATCATAGAAAGTGAGAGTGTCAGTCCTCTTGTACTTAAGTCAGCATTGTGCCTTTTGTATTAAATTCGAATGCAATTTCTGTGTTTCATCGTCAATAAGAAGGTGCAAGGTATAATGTAATCTTGAAGTGAAGCATCGGAATCTAAAACTGGACTCACAGGGGAGGATCAAATCGTAACAAGTGAGAGTGTCAGTCCTCATGTACTTAAGTCGGCATTGTGCCTTTTGTATTAAATTCCGATGCAATTTCTGTGTTTCATCGTCAATACGAAGGTCCAAGGTATACAGTAAACCTGAAGTGAAGCATCGGAATCTAAATCTGGACTCACAGGAGAGGTTCAAATCATAGAAAGTTAGAGTGTCAGTTCTCTTGTACTTAAGTCGGCATTGTGCATTTTGTATTAAATTCGGATGCAATCTCTGTGTTTCATCGTCAATAAGAAGGTGCAAGGTATACAGTAATGTTGAAGTGAAGAATCGAAATCTAAAACTGGACTCACAGGAGAGCTTCAAATCGTAGAAAGTGAGAGTGTCAGTCCTCTTGTACTTAAGTCAGCATTGTGCCCTTTGTAATAAACTCGGATGCAATTTCTGTGTTTCATCATCAATAAGAAGGTGCAAGGTATACAGTAATCTTGAAAATGAAGCATCGGAATCAAAGACTGGACTCACAGGAGAGGTTCAAATCATAGAAAGTGAGAGTGCCAGTCCTCTTGTACTTAAGTCGGCATTATGCCTTTTGTATTAAATTCGGATGCAATTTCTGTGTTTCATCGTGAATAAGAAGGTGAAAGGTATACAGGAAACCTGAAGTGAAGCATCGGAATCTAAAACTGGACTCACAGGAGAGGTTCAAATCATAGAAAGTGAGAGTGTCAGTCCTCTTGTACTTAAGTCGGCATTGTGCCTTTTGTATTAAATTCGGATGCAATTTCTGTGTTTCATCGTCAATAAGAAGGTGCAAGGTATATAGTAAACCTGAAGTTAAGCATCGGAATCTAAAATTGGACACACAGGAGAGGTTCAAATCGTAGAAAGTGAGAGTGTCAGTCCTCTTTTGCTTAAGTCGGCATTGTGCCTTTTGTATTAAATTCCGATGCAAATTCTGTGTTTCATCGTCAATAAGAAGGTGCAAGGTATACAGTAAACCCGAAGTGAAGCATCGGAATCTAAAACTGGACTCACACGAGAGGTTCATATCGTAGAAAGTGAGAGTGTCAGTCCTCTTTTGCTTAAGTCGGCATTGTGCCTTTTGTATTAAATTCCGATGCAATTTCTGTGTTTCATCGTCAATAAGAAGGTGCAAGGTATACAGTAAACCAGAAGTGAAGCGTCGGCATCTAAAACTGAACTCACAGGAGAGGTTCATATCGTAGAAAGTGAGAGTGTCAGTCCTCTTGTACTTAATTCAGCATTGTGCCTTTTGTATTAAATTCGGATGCAATTTCTGTGTTTCATCATCAATAAGAAGGTGCAAGGTATACAGTAAACCTGAAGTGAAGCATCGGAATCTAAAACTGGACTCACAGGAGAGGTTCAAATCGTAGAAAGTGAGAGTGTCAGTCCTCTTTTACTTAAGGCGGCATTGTGCCTTTTGTATTAAATTCGGATGCAATTTCTGTGTTTCATCGTCAATAAGAAGTTGCAAGGTATACAGTAAACCTGAAGTGGAGCATCGGAATTTAAAACTGGTCTCACAGGAGAGGTTCAAATCGTAGAAAGTGAGAGTGTCAGTCCTCTTGTACTTAAGTCGGCATTGTGCCTTTTGTATTAAATTCGGATGCAATTTCGTCAATAAGAAGGTCCAAGGGATACAGTAAACCTGAAGTGTAGCATCGGAATCTAAAACTGGACTCACAGGTGAGGTTCAAGTCATAGTAAGTGAGAGTGTCAGTCCTCTTTTACTTAAGTCGGCATTGTGCATTTTGTATTAAATTCGGATGCAAACTCTGTGTTTCATCGTCAATAAGAAGGTCCAAGGGATGCAGTAAACCTGAAGTGAAGCATCGGAATCTAAGACTTGACTCACAGGAGAGGTTCAAATCATAGAAAGTGGGAGTGTCAGTCCTCTTGTACTTAAGTCGGCATTGTGCCTTTTGTATTAAATTCGGATGCAATTTCTGTATTTCATAGTCAATAAGAAGGTGCAAGGTATACAGTAATCTTCACCTGAAGCATCGGAAACTAAAACTGGACTCACAGGAGAGGTTCAAATCGTAAAAAGTGAGAGTGTCAGTCCACTTGTACTTGAGTCGGCATTGTGCGTTTCGTATTAAATTCGGATGCAATTTCTGTGTATCATCGTCAATAAGAAGGTGCAAGGTATACAGTAAACCTGAAGTGAAGCATCGGGATCTAAAACTGGCCTCACTGGAGAGGTTCAAATCGTAGAAAGTGATAGTGTCAGCCCTCTTGAACTTAAGTCGGCATTGTGCCTTTTGTATTAAATTCGGATGCAATTTCTGTGCTTCATCGTCAATAAGCAGGTGCATGGTATACAGTAAACCTCAAGTGAAGCATCGGAATCTTAAACTGGACTCACAGGAGAGGTTCAAATCGTCGAAAGTGAGAGTGTCAGTCCCCTTTTACTTAGGTCGGCATTGTGCCTTTTGTATTAAATTCTGATGTAATTTCTGTGTTTCATCGTCAATAAGAAGGTGCAAGGTATAATGTAATCTTGAAGTGAAGCATCGGAATCTAAAACTGGACTCACAGGAGAGGATCAAATCGTAGAAAGTGAGAGTGTCAGTCCTCATGTACTTAAGTCGGCATTGTGCCTTTTGTATTAAATTCCGATGCAATTTCTGTGTTCCATCGTCAATACGAAGGTCCAAGGTATACAGTAAAACCGAAGTGAAGCATCGGAATCTAAAACTGGACTCACAGGAGAGGTTTAAAGCATAGAAAGTTGGAGTGTCAGTCCTCTTGTACTTAAGTTGGCATTGTGCCTTTTGTATTAAATTCGGTTACAATTTCTGTGTTATATCGTTAATAAGAAGGTCGAAGAGATACAGTAACCTGAAGTGAAGCATCGGAATCTAAAACTGGACTCACAGGAGAGGTTCAAATCGTAGAAAGTGAGAGTGTCAGTCCTCTTGTACTTAAGTTGGCAATGTGCCTTTTGTGTTAAATTCGGATGCAATTTCTGTGTTTCATCGTCAATAAGAAGGTCCAGGGGATACAGTAAACCTGAAGTGAAGCATCGGAATCTAAATGTGGACTCACAGGAGAGGTTCAAATCATAGAAAATTAGAGTGTCAGTTCTCTTGTACTTAAGCCGGCATTGTGCATTTTGTATTAAATTCGGATGCAATTTCTGTGTTGCATCGTCAACAAGAAGGTGCAAGGTATACAGTAATGTTGAAGTGAAGAATCGAAATCTAAAACTGGACTCACAGGAGAGCTTCAAATCGTAGAAAGTGAGAGTGTCAGTCCTCTTGTACTTAAGTCAGCATTGTGCCTTTTGTAATAAACTCGGATGCAATTTCTGTGTTTCATCATCAATAAGAAGGTGCAAGGTATACAGTAATCTTGAAAATGAAGCATCGGAATCAAAGACTGGACTCACAGGAGAGGTTCAAATCATAGAAAGTGAGAGTGTCAGTCCTCTTGTACTTAAGACGGCATAATGCTTTTGTATTAAATTCGGATGCAATTTCTGTGTTTCATCGTGAATAAGAAGGTGAGAGGTATACAGTAAACCTGAAGTGAAGCATCGGAATCTAAAACTGGACTCACAGGAGAGGTTCTAATCATAGAAAGTGAGAGTGTCAGTCCTCTTTAACTTAAGTCGGCATTGTGCCTTTTGTATTAAATTCGGATACAAACTCTGTGTTTCATCGTCAATAAGACGGTGCAAGGTATACAGTACACCTGAAGTGAAACATCGGAATCAAAAACTGGGCTCACAGGAGAGGTTCAAATCATAGAAAGTTAGAGTGTCAGTCCTCTTCTTCTTATGTCGGCATTGTGCCTTTTGTAAAAAATTCGGATGCAATTTCAGTGCTTCATCGTCAATAACAAGGTGCAAGGTATACAGTAAACCTGAAGTGAAGCATCGAAATCTAAAACTGGACTCACAGGAGAGGTTCAAATCGAAGAAAGTGAGAGTGTCAGTCCTCTTGTACATAAGTAAGCATTGTGCCTTTTGTAATAAATTCGGATGCAATTTCTGTGTTACATCATCAATAAGAAAGTGCAAGGTATACAGTAATCTTGAAAATGAAGCATCGGAATCAAAGACTGGACTCACAGGAGAGGTTCAAATCATAGAAAGTGAGAGTGTCAGGCCTCTTGTACTTAAGTCGGCATTGTGCCTTTTGTATTAAATTCGTATGCAATTTCTGTGTTTCATCGTCATTAAGTAGGTGCTGGGTATACAGTAAACGTGAAGTGAAGTATCGGAATCTAAAACTGGACTCACAGGAGAGATTCAAATCGTTGAAAGTGAGAGGATCAGTCCTGTTGTACTTAATTCGGCATTGTGCCCTTTGTATTTAATTCGGATGCAATATCTGTGTTTCTTCGTGAATAAGAAGGTGCAAGTTATACAGTAAACCTGAAATGAAGCATCGGAATCTAAAACTGGACTCACAGGAGTGGTTCAAATCGTAGAAAGTGAAAGTGTCAGTCCAATTGTACTTAAGTCGGCATTGTGCATTTTGTATTAAATTCGGATGCAATTTCTGTGTTTCGTCGTCAACAAGAAGGTGCAAGGTATACAGTAAACCTGAATTGAAGCATCGGAATCTAAATCTCGACTGACAGGAGAGGTTCAAATCATAGAAATTTAAAGTGTGAGTCCTCTTGTACTTAAGTCGGCATTGTGCTTTTTGTATTAAATTCGGATGCAAACTCTGTGTTTCATCATCAATAAGAAGGTGCAAGGTATACAGTAAACATGAAGTGAAGCATCGGAATCTAAACCTGGGCTCACAGGAGAGGTTCAAATCATAGAAAGTTAGAGTGTCAGTCCTCTTGTACTTAAGTTGGCAATGTGCTTTTGTGTTAAATTCGGATGCAATTTCTGTGTTTCATCGTCTATAAGAAGGGCCAGGGGATACAGTAAACCTGAAGTGAAGCATCGGAATCTAAATCTGGACTCACAGGAGAGGTTCAAATCATAGAAAGTGAGAGTGTCAGTCCTCTTGTACTTAAGTTGGCAATGTGCCTTTTGTGTTAAATTCGGATGCAATTTCTGTGTTTCATCGTCAATAAGAAGGTCCAGGGGATACAGTAAACCTGAAGTGAAGCATCGGAATCTAAATCTGGACTCACAGGAGAGGTTCAAATCATAGAAAGTGAGAGTGTCAGTACTCTTGTACCTAAGTCTGCATTGTGCCTTTTGTATTAAATTCGGATGCAATTTCTGTGTTTCCTCGTCAATAAGATGGTGCAAGGTATACAGCAATCTTGAAGTGAAGCATCGGAATCTAAAACTGGACTCACAGGAGAGGTTCAAATCGTAGAAAGTGAGAGTGTCAGTCCACTTGTACTTAAGTTGGCATTGTGCCTTTTGTATTAAATTCGGATGCAATTTCTGTGTTTCATTGTCAATAAGAAAGTGCAAGGTATACAATAATCTTGAAAATGAAACATCGGAATCTAAAACTTGACTCACAGGAGAGGTTCAAATCATAGAAAGTGAGAGTGTCAGTCCTCTTGTAGTTAAGTCAGCATTGTGCCTTTTGTATTAAATTCGGATGCAATTTCTGTGTTTCATCGTCAATAAGAAGGTGCAAGGTATAATCTAATCTTGAAGTGAAGCATCGGAATCTAAAACTGGACTCACAGGAGAGGATCAAATCGTAGAAAGTGAGAGTGTCAGTCCTCATGTACTTAAGTCGGCATTGTGCCTTTTGTATTAAATTCCGATGCAATTTCTGTGTTCCATCGTCAATACGAAGGTCCAAGGTATACAGTAAACCTGAAGTGAAGCATCGGAATCTAAAACTGGAGTCACAGGAGAGGTTTAAAGCATAAAAAGTTGGAGTGTCAGTCCTCTTGTACTTAAGTCGGCATTGTGCCTTTTGTATTCAATTCGGTTACAATGTCTGTGTTTTATCGTCAATAAGAAGGTCCAAGAGATACAGTAAACCTGAAGTGAAGCATCGGAATCTAAAACTGGACTCACAGGAGCGGTTCAAATCGTAGAAAGTGAGAGTGTCAGTCCTCTTGTACTTAAGTCGGTATTATGCCTTTTGTATTAAATTCGGATGCAATTTCTGTGTTTCATCGTGAATAAGAAGGTGAAAGGTATACAGTAAACCTGAAGTGAAGCATCGGAATCTAAAACTGGACTCACAGGAGAGGTTCAAATCATAGAAAGTGAGAGTGTCAGTCCTCTTTAACTTAAGTCGGCATTGTGCCTTTCGTATTAAATTCGGATGCAAACTCTGTGTTTCATCGTCAATAAGACGGTGCAAGGTATACAGTACATCTGAAGTGAAATATCGGAATCTAAAACTGGGCTCACAGGAGAGGTTCAAATCACAGAAAGTTAGAGTGTCCGTCCTCTTATGTCGGCATTGTGCCTTTTGTAAGAAATTCGGATGTAATTTCTGTGCTTCATCGTCAATAACAAGGTGCAAGGTATACTGTAAACCTGAAGTGAAGCATCGAAATCTAAAACTGGACTCACAGGAGAGGGTCAAATCGAAGAAAGTGAGAGTGTCAGTCCTCTTGTACTTAAGTCGGCATTGTGCCTTTTGTATTAAATTCGGATGCAATGTCTGTGTTTCATCGTCAATAAGAAGGTGCAAGGTATACAGTAAACCTGAAGTGAAACATCGAAATCTAAAACTGGACTCACAGGAGAGGTTCAAATCGAAGAAAGTGAGAGTGTCAGTCCTCTTGTACTTAAGTCGGCATTGTGCCTTTTGTAATCAATTCGGATGCAACTCTGTGTTTCATCGTCAATTAGAAGGTGCAGGGTATACAGTAAACCTGAAGTTAAGCATCGGAAGCTAAAACCGGACTCACAGGAGAAGTTCAAATCATAGAAAGTGAGAGTTTCAGTCCTCTTTTAGTTAAGTCGGCATTGTGCCTTTTGTATTAAATTCGGATGCAATTTCTGTGTTTCATCGTCAATAAGAAGGTGCAAGGTATACAGTAAACCTGAAGTGAAGCAACGGAATCTAAAACTGGACTCACAGGAGAGGTTCAAATCATAGAAAGTGAGAGTGTCAGTCCTCTTGTTCTTAAGACGGCATTGTGCCTTTTGTATTTAATTCGGATGCAATTTCTGTGTTTCATCGTCAATAAGAAGGTGCAAGGTATACAGTAAACCTGAAGTGAAGCAACGGAATCTAAAACTGGACTCACAGGAGAAGTTCAAATCATAGAAGGTGAGAGTGTCAATCCTCTTTAACTTAAGTCGGCATTGTGCCTTTTGTATTAAATTCGGATGCAAACTCTGTGTTTCATCGTCAATAAGACGGTGCAAGGTATACAGTACACCTGAAGTGAAACATCAGAATCTAAAACTGGGCTCACAGGAGAGGTTCAAATCATAGAAAGTTAGAGTGTCAGTCCTTTTGTTCTTATGTCGGCATTGTGCCTTTTGTAAGAAATTCGGATGCAATTAATGTGCTTCATCGTCAATAACAAGGTGCAAGGTATACAGTAAACCTGAAGTGAAGCATCGAAATCTAAAACTGGACTCACAGTAGAGGTTCAAATCGAAGAAAGTGAGAGTGTCAGTCCTCTTGTACTTAAGTCAGCATTGTGCCTTTTGTAATAAACTCGGATGCAATTTCTGTGTTTCATCATCAATAAGAAGGTGTAAGGTATACAGTAATCTTGAAAATGAAGCATCGGAATCAAAGACTGGACTCACAGGAGAGGTTCAAATCATAGAAAGTGAGAGTGTCAGTCCTCTTGTACTTAAGTCGGCATTGTGCCTTTTGTATTAAATTCGTATGCAATTTCTGTGTTTCATCGTCATTAAGTAGGTGCTAGGTACACAGTAAACGTGAAGTGAAGCATCGGAATCTAAAACTGGACTCACAGGAGAGATTCAAATCGTTGAAAGTGAGAGGATCAGTCCTGTTGTACTTAATTCGGCATTGTGCCCTATGTATTAAATTCGGATGCAATATCTGTGTTTCTTCGTGAATAAGAAGGTGCAAGTTATACAGTAATCCTGAAATGAAGCATCGGAATTTTAAACTGGACTCACAGGAGAGGTTCCAATCATAGTAAGTGAGAGTGTCAGTTCTCTTGTACTTAAGTCGGCATTGTGCCTTTTGTATTAAATTCGGATGCAGTTTCTGTGTTTCATCGTCAATAATAAGGTGCAAGGTATACAGTAATCTTGACCTGAAGCATCGGAATCTAAAACTGGACTCACAGGAGTGGTTCAAATCGTAGAAAGTGAAAGTGTCAGTCCTCTTGTGCTTTAGTCGGCATTGTGCATTTTGTATTAAATTCGGATGCAATTTCTGTGTTTCGTCGTGAATAAGAAGGTGCATGGTATACAGTAAACCTGAATTGAAGCATCGTAATCTAAATCTGGACTGACAGGAGAGGTTCAAATCATAGAAATTTAGAGTGTGAGTCCTCTTGTACTTAAGTCGGCATTGTGCCATTTGTATTAAATTCGGATGCAAACTCTGTGTTTCATCATCAACAAGAAGGTGCAGGGTATACAGTAACCCTTAAGTGAAGCATCGGAATCTAAAACTGGACTCACAGGAGAGGTTCAAATCATAGAAAGTGAGAGTGCCAGTCCTCTTGTACTTAAGTCGGCATTGTGCATTTGTATTAAATTCGGATGCAATTTCTGTGCTTCATCATCAATAAGAAGATACAAGGTATACAGTAAATCTGAAGTGAAGCATCGGAATCTAAAACTGTACTCACAGGAGAGGTTCAAATCATAGAAAGTGAGAGTGTCAGTCCTCTTGTACTTACGTCGGCACTGTGCCTTTTGTATTAAATTCGGATGCGGTTTCATTGTTTCATCGTCATTAAGAAGGTGCAAGGTATTCAGTAAACCTGTAGTGAAGCATCGGAATCTAAAACTGGACTCACAGGAGAAGTTCTAATCATAGAAAGTGAGAGTGTCACTCCTATTGTACTGAAGTCGGCATTGTGCCTTTTGTGTTTAATTCAGATGCAAATTCTGTGTTTCATCGTCAATAAGAAGGTGCAAGGTATACAGTAAACCTGAAGTGAAGCATCGGAATCTAAAACTGGACTCACAGGAGAGGTTCAAATCATAAAAAGTGAGAGTGTCAGTCCTCTTTCACTTAAGTCGGCATTGTGGCTTTTGTATTAAAATCGGATGCAATTTCTGTGTTTCTTCGTCAATAAGAAGGTTCAAGGGATACAGTAAACCTTAAGTGAAGCATCTGAATCTAAATCTGGACTCACAGGTGAGGTTCAAATCATAGAAAGTGAGAGTGTCAGTCCTCTTGTACTTAAGTCTGCATTGTGCCTTTTGTATCAAATTCGGATGCAATTTCTGTGTTTCCTCGTCAATAAGATGGTGCAAGGTATACAGTAATCTTGAAGTGAAGCATCGGAATCTAAAACTGGACTCACAGGAGAGGTTCAAATCGTAGAAAGTGAGAGTGTCAGTCCACTTGTACTTAAGTTGGCATTGTGCCTTTTGTATTAAATTCGGATGCAATTTCTGTGTTTCATTGTCAATAAGAAAGTGCAAGGTATACAATAATCATGAAAATGAAACATCGGAATCTAAAACTTGACTCACAGGAGAGGTTCAAATCATAGAAAGTGAGAGTGTCAGTCCTCTTGTACTTAGGTCAGCATTGTGCCTTTTGTATTAAATTCGGATGCAATTTCTGTGTTTCATCGTCAATAAGAAGGTGAAAGGTATAATGTAATCTTGAAGTGAAGCATCGGAATCTAAAACTGGACTCACAGGAGAGAATCAATTCGTAGAAAGTGAGAGTGTCAGTCCTCATGTACTTAAGTCGACAATGTGCCTTTTGTATTAAATTCCGATGCAATTTCTGTGTTCCATCGTCAATACGAAGGTCCAAGGTATACAGTAAACCTGAAGTGAAGCATCGGAATCTAAAACTGGACTCACAGGAGAGGTTTAAAGCATAGAAAGTTGGAGTGTCAGTCCTCTTGTACTTGAGTCGGCATTGTGCCTTTTGTATTAAATTCGGTTACAATTTCTGTGTTTTATCGTCAATAAGAAGGTCCAAGAGATACAGTAAACCTGAAGTGAAGCATCGTAATCTAAAACTGGACTCACAGGAGAGGTTCAAATCGTAGAAAGTGAGAGTGTCAGTCCTCTTGTACTTAAGTTGGTAATGTGCCTTTTGTGTTAAATTCGGATGCAATTTCTGTGTTTCATCGTCAATAAGAAGGTCCAGGGGATACAGTAAACCTGAAGTGAAGCATCGGAATCTAAGTCTGGACTCACAGGAAAGGTTCAAATCATAGAAAGTTAGAGTGTCAGTTCTCTTGTACTTATGTCGGCATTGTGCATTTTGTATTAAATTCGGATGCAATTTCTGTGTTTCATCGTCAATAAGAAGGTGCAAGGTATACAGTAATGTTGAAGTGAAGAATCGAAATCTAAAACTGGACTCACAGGAGAGATTCAAATCGTAGAAAGTGAGAGTGTCAGTCCTCTTGTACTTAAGTCAGCATTGTGCCTTTTGTAATAAACTCGGATGCAATTTCTGTGTTTCATCATCAATAAGAAGGTGCAAGGTATACAGTAATCTTGAAAATGAAGCATCGGAATCAAAGACTGGACTCACAGGAGAGGTTCAAATCGTAGAAAGTGAGAGTGTCAGTCCTCTTGTACTTAAGTTGGTAATGTGCCTTTTGTGTTAAATTCGGATGCAATTTCTGTGTTTCATCGTCAATAAGAAGGTCCAGGGGATACAGTAAACCTGAAGTGAAGCATCGGAATCTAAGTCTGGACTCACAGGAAAGGTTCAAATCATAGAAAGTTAGAGTGTCAGTTCTCTTGTACTTATGTCGGCATTGTGCATTTTGTATTAAATTCGGATGCAATTTCTGTGCTTCATCGTCAATAACAAGGTGCAAGGTATACAGTAATGTTGAAGTGAAGAATCGAAATCTAAAACTGGACTCACAGGAGAGATTCAAATCGTAGAAAGTGAGAGTGTCAGTCCTCTTGTACTTAAGTCAGCATTGTGCCTTTTGTAATAAACTCGGATGCAATTTCTGTGTTTCATCATCAATAAGAAGGTGCAAGGTATACAGTAATCTTGAAAATGAAGCATCGGAATCAAAGACTGGACTCACAGGAGAGGTTCAAATCGAAGAAAGTGAGAGTGTCAGTCCTCTTGTACTTAAGTCGGCATTGTGCCTTTTGTATTAAATTCGGATGCAATGTCTGTGTTTCATCGTCAATAAGAAGGTGCAAGGTATACAGTAAACCTGAAGTGAAGCATCGAAATCTGAAACTGGACTCACAGGAGAGGTTCAAATCGAAGAAAGTGAGAGTGTCAGTCCTCTTGTACTTAAGTCGGCATTGTGCCTTTTGTAATCAATTCGGATGCAACTCTGTGTTTCATCGTCAATTAGAAGGTGCAGGGTATACAGTAAACCTGAAGTGAAGCATCGGAATCTAAAACCGGACTCACAGGAGAAGTTCAAATCATAGAAACTGAGAGTTTCAGTCCTCTTTTAGTTAAGTCGGCATTGTGCCTTTTGTATTAAATTCGGATGCAATTTCTGTGTTTCATCGTCAATAAGAAGGTGCAAGGTATACAGTAAACCTTAAGTGAAGCAACGGAAACTAAAACTGGACTCACAGGAGAGGTTCCAATCATAGTAAGTGAGAGTGTCAGTCCTCTTGTTCTTAAGACGGCATTGTGCCTTTTGTATTAAATTCGGATGCAATTACTGTGTTTCATCGTCAATAAGAAGGTGCAAGGTATACAGTAAACCAGAAGTGAAGCATCGGAATCTAAAACAGGACTCACAGGAGAGGTTCAAATCATAGAAAGTGAGAGTGTCAGTCCTCTTGTACTTAAGTCGGCATTGTGCATTTTGTATTAAATTCGGATGCAATTTCTTTGTTTCATCGTCAATAAGAAGGTGCAACGAATACAGTAAACCTGAAGTGAAGCATCGGAATCTAAAACTGCACTCACAGGAGAGGTTCAAATCATAGAATGTGAGAGTGTCAGTCCTCTAGTAGTTAAGTCGGCATTGTGCCTTTTGTATTAAATTCGGATGCAATTTCTGTGTTTCATCGTCAATAAGATGGTGCAAGGAATACAGTAAACCTGAAGTGAAGCATCGGAATCTAAAACTCGACTCACAGGAGAGGTTCAAATCATAGAAAGTGAGAGTGTCAGTCCTCTTATACTTAAGTCGGCAATGTGCATTTGTATTAAATTCGGATGCAATTTCTGTGTCTCATCGTCAATAAGAAGGTGCAAGGTATACAGTAAACCTTAAGTGAAGCATCAGAATTAAAACTGGACTCATAGGAGAGGTTCAAATCGTAGAAAGTGAGAGTGTCAGTCCTCTCGTACTTAAGTCGGCATTGTGTCGTTTGTATTAAATTCGGATGCAATTTCTGTGTTTCATCGTCAATTTGAAGGTCCAAGGGATACAGTAAACCTGAAGTGAAGCATCGGAATCTAAAACTGGACTCACAGGAGAGGTACAAATCATAGAAAGTGAGAGTGTCAGTCCTCTTATACTTAAGTCGGCATTGTGCCTGTTTTTTTAAATTCGGATGCAATTTCTGTGTTTCGTCGTCAATAAGAAGGTGCAAGGTATACCGTAAACCTGAAGTGAAGCATCGGAATCTAAAACTGGACTCACAGGAGAGGTTCAAATCGAAGAAAGTGAGAGTGTCAGTCCTCTTGTACTTAAGTCGGCATTGTGGCTTTGTATTAAATTCGGATGCAATTTCTGTGTTTCATCGTCAATAAGAAGGTGCAAGTTAAGCATCGCAATCTAAAACTGGACTCACAGGAGAGATTCAAATCATTGAAAGTGAGAGTGTCAGTCCTCCCTTTCTTCTGTCGGCATTGTGCCTTTTGTTTTAGATTCGGATGCAATTTCTGTGTTTCATCGTGAATAAGAAGGTGCAGGGTATACAGTAAACCTGAAGTGAAGCATCGAAATCTAAAACAGGACTCACAGCAGAGGTTCAAATTATAGAAAGTGAGAGTGTCAGTCCTCTTATACTTAAGCCGGCATTGTGACTTTTGTATTAAATTCGGATGCTATTTCTGTGTTTCATGGTCAATAAGAAGGTGTAAGGTATACAGTAAACCTGAAGTGAAGCATCGGAATCTAAAACTGGAGTCACAGGTGTGGTTCAAATCATAGAAAGTTAGATCGTCAGTCCTCTTGTACTTAAGTCGGCATTGTGCATTTGGTATTAAATTCGGATGCAAACTCTGTTTTTCATCGTCAATAAGAAGGTCCGAGGTATATAGTAAACCTGAAGTGAAGCATCGGAATCTAAAACTGGACTCACTGGAGAGGTTCAAATCATAGAAAGTGAGAGTGTCAGTCCTCTTGTACTTAAGTCGGCATTGTGCCTTTTGTGTTAAATTCGGATGCAATTTCTGTGTTTCATCGTCAATAAGAAGGTGCAAGGTATACAGTAATCTTGAAGTGAAGCATCGTTATCTAAAACTGGACTCACAGGATAGGTTCAAATCGTAGAAAGTGAGAGTGTCAGTCGTCTTGTACTTAAGTCGGCATTGTGCCATTTGTATTAAATTCGGATGCAACTTCTGTGTTTCACCGTCAATAAGAAGGTCCAAGGGATACAGTAAACCTGAAGTGAAGCATCGGAATCTAAAACTGGACTCACAGGAGAGGTTCAAATCGTAGAAAGTGAGAGTGTCAGTCCTCTTGTACTTAAGTTGGTAATGTGCCTTTTGTGTTAAATTCGGATGCAATTTCTGTGTTTCATCGTCAATAAGAAGGTCCAGGGGATACAGTAAACCTGAAGTGAAGCATCGGAATCTAAGTCTGGACTCACAGGAAAGGTTCAAATCATAGAAAGTTAGAGTGTCAGTTCTCTTGTACTTATGTCGGCATTGTGCATTTTGTATTAAATTCGGATGTAATTTCTGTGTTTCATCGTCAATAAGAAGGTGCAAGGTATACAGTAATGTTGAAGTGAAGAATCGAAATCTAAAACTGGACTCACAGGAGAGATTCATATCGTAGAAAGTGAGAGTGTCAGTCCTCTTGTACTTAAGTCAGCATTGTGCCTTTTGTAATAAACTCGGATGCAATTTCTGTGTTTCATCATCAATAAGAAGGTGCAAGGTATACAGTAATCTTGAAAATGAAGCATCGGAATCAAAGACTGGACTCACAGGAGAGGTTCAAATCGTAGAAAGTGAGAGTGTCAGTCCTCTCGTACTTAAGTCGGCATTGTGTCGTTTGTATTAAATTCGGATGCAATTTCTGTGTTTCATCGTCAATTTGAAGGTCCAAGGGATACAGTAAACCTGAAGTGAAGCATCGGAATCTAAAACTGGACTCACAGGAGAGGTACAAATCATAGAAAGTGAGAGTGTCAGTCCTCTTATACTTAAGTCGGCATTGTGCCTGTTTTTTTAAATTCGGATGCAATTTCTGTGTTTCGTCGTCAATAAGAAGGTGCAAGGTATACAGTAAACCTGAAGTGAAGCATCGGAATCTAAAACTGGACTCACAGGAGAGGTTCAAATCGAAGAAAGTGAGAGTGTCAGTCCTCTTGTACTTAAGTCGGCATTGTGGCTTTTGTATTAAATTCGGATGCAATTTCTGTGTTTCATCGTCAATAAGAAGGTGCAAGTTAAGCATCGCAATCTAAAACTGGACTCACAGGAGAGATTCAAATCATTGAAAGTGAGAGTGTCAGTCCTCCCTTTCTTCTGTCGGCATTGTGCCTTTTGTTTTAGATTCGGATGCAATTTCTGTGTTTCATCGTGAATAAGAAGGTGCAAGGTATACAGTAAACGTCAAGTTAAGCATCGGAAACTAAAACTGGACTCACAGGAGCGGTTCAAATCGTAGAAAGTGAGAGTGTCAGTCCTCTTGTACTTAAGTCGGCATTGTGCCTTTTGTTTTAGATTCGGTTGAATTTCTGTGTTCCATCGTCTATAAGAAGGTCCAAGGTATACAGTAAACCTGAAGTGAAGCATCGGAATCTAAATCAGGACTCACAGGAGAGGTTCAAATCGAAGAAAGTGAGAGTGTCAGTCCTCTTGTACTTAAGTCGGCATTGTGCCTTTTGTATTAAATTCGGATGCAATGTCTGTGATTCATCGTCAATATGAAGGTGCAAGGTATACAGTAAACCTGAAGTGAAGCATCGAAATCTAAAACTGGACTCACAGGAGAGGTTCAAATCGAAGAAAGTGAGAGTGTCAGTCCTCTTGTACTTAAGTCGGCATTTTGCCTTTTGTAATCAATTCGGATGCAACTCTGTGTTTCATCGTCAATTAGAAGGTGCAGGGTATACAGTAAACCTGAAGTGAAGCATCGGAATCTGAAACCGGACTCACAGGAGAAGTTCAAATCATACAAACTGAGAGTTTCAGTCCTCTTTTAGTTAAGTCGGCATTGTGCCTTTTGTATTAAATTCGGATGCAATTTCTGTGTTTCATCGTCAATAAGAAGGTTCAAGGTATACAGTAAACCTGAAGTGAAGCAACGGAATCTAAAACTGGACTCACAGGTGTGGTTCAAATCATAGAAAGTTAGATCGTCAGTCCTCTTGTACTTAAGTCGGCATTTTGCCTTTTGTAATCAATTCGGATGCAACTCTGTGTTTCATCGTCAATTAGAAGGTGCAGGTTATACAGTAAACCTGAAGTGAAGCATCGGAATCTAAAACAGGACTCACAGCAGAGGTTCAAATTATAGAAAGTGAGAGTGTCAGTCCTCTTATACTTAAGCCGGCATTGTGAATTTTGTATTAAATTCGGATGCTATTTCTGTGTTTCATGGTCAATAAGAAGGTGTAAGGTATACAGTAAACCTGAAGTGAAGCATCGGAATCTAAAACTGGAGTCACAGGTGTGGTTCAAATCATAGAAAGTTAGATCGTCAGTCCTCTTGTACTTAAGTCGGCATTGTGCATTTGGTATTAAATTCGGATGCAAACTCTGTTTTTCATCGTCAATAAGAAGGTCCGAGGTATATAGTAAACCTGAAGTGAAGCATCGGAATCTAAAACTGGACTCACTGGAGAGGTTCAAATCATAGAAAGTGAGAGTGTCAGTCCTCTTGTACTTAAGTCGGCATTGTGCCTTTTGTGTTAAATTCGGATGCAATTTCTGTGTTTCATCGTCAATAAGAAGGTGCAAGGTATACAGTAATCTTGAAGTGAAGCATTGTTATCTAAAACTGGACTCACAGGATAGGTTCAAATCGTAGAAAGTGAGAGTGTCAGTCGTCTTGTACTTAAGTCGGCATTGTGCCATTTGTATTAAATTCGGATGCAACTTCTGTGTTTCACCGTCAATAAGAAGGTCCAAGGGATACAGTAAACCTGAAGTGAAGCATCGGAATCTAAAACTGGACTCACAGGAGAGGTTCAAATCGTAGAAAGTGAGAGTGTCAGTCCTCTTGTACTTAAGTTGGTAATGTGCCTTTTGTGTTAAATTCGGATGCAATTTCTGTGTTTCATCGTCAATAAGAAGGTCCAGGGGATACAGTTAACCTGAAGTGAAGCATCGGAATCTAAGTCTGGACTCACAGGAAAGGTTCAAATCATAGAAAGTTAGAGTGTCAGTTCTCTTGTACTTATGTCGGCATTGTGCATTTTGTATTAAATTCGGATGTAATTTCTGTGTTTCATCGTCAATAAGAAGGTGCAAGGTATACAGTAATGTTGAAGTGAAGAATCGAAATCTAAAACTGGACTCACAGGAGAGATTCAAATCGTAGAAAGTGAGAGTGTCAGTCCTCTTGTACTTAAGTCAGCATTGTGCCTTTTGTAATAAACTCGGATGCAATTTCTGTGTTTCATCATCAATAAGAAGGTGCAAGGTATACAGTAATCTTGAAAATGAAGCATCGGAATCAAAGACTGGACTCACAGGAGAGGTTCAAATCGTAGAAAGTGAGAGTGTCAGTCCTCTTGTACTTAAGTTGGTAATGTGCCTTTTGTGTTAAATTCGGATGCAATTTCTGTGTTTCATCGTCAATAAGAAGGTCCAGGGGATACAGTAAACCTGAAGTGAAGCATCGGAATCTAAGTCTGGACTCACAGGAAAGGTTCAAATCATAGAAAGTTAGAGTGTCAGTTCTCTTGTACTTATGTCGGCATTGTGCATTTTGTATTAAATTCGGATGCAATTTCTGTGCTTCATCGTCAATAACAAGGTGCAAGGTATACAGTAAACCTGAAGTGAAGCATCGAAATCCAAACTGGACTCACAGGAGAGGTTCAAATCGAAGAAAGTGAGAGTGTCAGTCCTCTTGTACTTAAGTCGGCATTGTGCCTTTTGTATTAAATTCGGATGCAATGTCTGTGTTTCATCGTCAATAAGAAGGTGCAAGGTATACAGTAAACCTGAAGTGAAGCATCGAAATCTGAAACTGGACTCACAGGAGAGGTTCAAATCGAAGAAAGTGAGAGTGTCAGTCCTCTTGTACTTAAGTCGGCATTGTGCCTTTTGTAATCAATTCGGATGCAACTCTGTGTTTCATCGTCAATTAGAAGGTGCAGGGTATACAGTAAACCTGAAGTGAAGCATCGGAATCTAAAACCGGACTCACAGGAGAAGTTCAAATCATAGAAACTGAGAGTTTCAGTCCTCTTTTAGTTAAGTCGGCATTGTGCCTTTTGTATTAAATTCGGATGCAATTTCTGTGTTTCATCATCAATAAGAAGGTGCAAGGTATACAGTAAACCAGAAGTGAAGCATCGGAATCTAAAACAGGACTCACAGGAGAGGTTCAAATCATAGAAAGTGAGAGTGTCAGTCCTCTTGTACTTAAGTCGGCATTGTGCATTTTGTATTAAATTCGGATGCAATTTCTGTGTCTCATCGTCAATAAGAAGGTGCAAGGTATACAGTAAACCTTAAGTGAAGCATCAGAATCTAAAACTGGACTCATAGGAGAGGTTCAAATCGTAGAAAGTGAGAGTGTCAGTCCTCTCGTACTTAAGTCGGCATTGTGTCGTTTGTATTAAATTCGGATGCAATTTCTGTGTTTCATCGTCAATTTGAAGGTCCAAGGGATACAGTAAACCTGAAGTGAAGCATCGGAATCTAAAACTGGACTCACAGGAGAGGTACAAATCATAGAAAGTGAGAGTGTCAGTCCTCTTATACTTAAGTCGGCATTGTGCCTGTTTTTTTAAATTCGGATGCAATTTCTGTGTTTCGTCGTCAATAAGAAGGTGCAAGGTATACAGTAAACCTGAAGTGAAGCATCGGAATCTAAAACTGGACTCACAGGAGAGGTTCAAATCGAAGAAAGTGAGAGTGTCAGTCCTCTTGTACTTAAGTCGGCATTGTGGCTTTTGTATTAAATTCGGATGCAATTTCTGTGTTTCATCGTCAATAAGAAGGTGCAAGTTAAGCATCGCAATCTAAAACTGGACTCACAGGAGAGATTCAAATCATTGAAAGTGAGAGTGTCAGTCCTCCCTTTCTTCTGTCGGCATTGTGCCTTTTGTTTTAGATTCGGATGCAATTTCTGTGTTTCATCGTGAATAAGAAGGTGCAAGGTATACAGTAAACGTCAAGTTAAGCATCGGAAACTAAAACTGGACTCACAGGAGCGGTTCAAATCGTAGAAAGTGAGAGTGTCAGTCCTCTTGTACTTAAGTCGGCATTGTGCCTTTTGTATTAGATTCGGATGAATTTCTGTGTTCCATCGTCTATAAGAAGGTCCAAGGTATACAGTAAACCTGAAGTGAAGCATCGGAATCTAAATCAGGACTCACAGGAGAGGTTCAAATCGAAGAAAGTGAGAGTGTCAGTCCTCTTGTACTTAAGTCGGCATTGTGCCTTTTGTATTAAATTCGGATGCAATGTCTGTGATTCATCGTCAATATGAAGGTGCAAGGTATACAGTAAACCTGAAGTGAAGCATCGAAATCTAAAACTGGACTCACAGGAGAGGTTCAAATCGAAGAAAGTGAGAGTGTCAGTCCTCTTGTACTTAAGTCGGCATTGCGCCTTTTGTAATCAATTCGGATGCAACTCTGTGTTTCATCGTCAATTTGAAGGTGCAGGGTATACAGTAAACCTGAAGTGAAGCATCGGAATATAAAACCGGACTCACAGGAGAAGTTCAAATCATAGAAACTGAGAGTTTCAGTCCTCTTTTAGTTAAGTCGGCATTGTGCCTTTTGTATTAAATTCGGATGCAATTTCAGTGTTTCATCGTCAATAAGAAGGTGCAAGGTATACAGTAAACCTGAAGTGAAGCAACGGAATCTAAAACTGGACTCACAGGAGAGGTTCAAATCATAGAAAGTGAGAGTGTCAGTCCTCTAGTTCTTAAGACGGCATTGTGCCTTTTGTATTAAATTCGGATGCAATTTCTGTGTTTCATCGTCAATAAGAAGGTGCAAGGTATACAGTAAACCTGAAGTGAAGCATCGTAATCTAAAACAGGACTCACAGCAGAGGTTCAAATTATAGAAAGTGAGAGTGTCAGTCCTCTTATACTTAAGCCAGCATTGTGTCTTTTGTATTAAATTCGGATGCTATTTCTGTGTTTCATGGTCAATAAGAAGGTGTAAGGTATACAGTAAACCTGAAGTGAAGCATCGGAATCTAAAACTGGACTCACAAGTGTGGTTCAAATCATAGAAAGTAGACGGTCAGTCCTCTTGTACTTAAGTCGGCATTGTGCATTTGGTATTAAATTCGGATGCAAACTCTGTGTTTCATCGTCAATAAGAAGGTCCAAGGTATATAGTATACCTGAAGTGAAGCATCGGAATCTAAAACTGGACTCACAGGAGAGGTTCAAATCATAGAAAGTGAGAGTGTCAGTCCTCTTGTACTTATGTCGGCATTGTGCCTTTTGTGTTAAATTCGGATGCAATTTCTGTGTTTCATCGTCAATAAGAAGGTGCAAGGTATACAGTAATCTTGAAGTGAAGCATCGTTATCTAAAACTGGACTCACACGATAGGATCAAATCGTAGAAAGTGAGAGTGTCAGTCGTCTTGTACTTAAGTCAGCATTGTGCCATTTGTATTAAATTCGGATGCAACTTCTGTGTTTCATCGTCAATAAGAAGGTCCAAGGGATACAGTAAACCTGAAGTGAAGCATCGGGATCTAAAACTGGACTCACAGGAGAGTTTCAAATCATAGAAAGTGAGTGTGTCAGTCCTCTTGTACTTAAGTCGGCATTGTGCATTTTGTATTAAATTCGGATGCAATTTCTGTGCTTCATCGTTAATAAGAAGGTGCAAGGTATAAAGTGAACCTGAAGTGATGCATCGGAATCTAAAACAGGACTCACAGGAGAGAATCAAATCGTAGAAAGTGAGGGTGTCAGTCCTCTTGTACTTAAGTCGGCATTGTGCCTTTTGTATCAAATTCGGATGCAATTTCTGTGTTTCATCGTCAATAAGAAGGGGCAAGGTATATAGTAAACCTGAAGTTAAGCATCGGAATCTAAAACTAGACACACAGGAGAGGTTCAAATCGTAGAAAGTTAGAGTGTCAGTCCCCTTTTGCTGAAGTCGGTAATGGGCCTTTTGTATTAAATTCGGATGCAATTTCTGTGTTTCATCGTCAATAAGATGGTGCAAGGAATACAGTAAACCTGAAGTGAAGCATCGGAATCTAAAACTCGACTCACAGGAGAGGTTCAAATCATAGAAAGTGAGAGTGTCAGTCCTCTTATACTTAAGTCGGCAATGTGCATTTGTATTAAATTCGGATGCAATTTCTGTGTTTCATCGTCAATAAGAAGGTGCAAGGTATACAGTAAACCTTAAGTGAAGCATCAGAATCTAAAACTGGACTCATAGGAGAGGTTCAAATCGTAGAAAGTGAGAGTGTCAGTCCTGTCGTACTTAAGTCGGCATTGTGTCGTTTGTATTAAATTCGGTTGCAATTTCTGTGTTTCATCGTCAATTTGAAGGTCCAAGGGATACAGTAAACCTGAAGTGAAGCATCGGAATCTAAAACTGGACTCACAGGAGAGGTTCAAATCATAGAAAGTGAGAGTGTCAGTCCTCTTATACTTAAGTCGGCATTGTGCCTGTTTTTTTAAATTCGGATGCAATTTCTGTGTTTCATCGTCAATAAGAAGGTGCTAGGTATACAGTAAACCTGAAGTGAAGCATCGGAATCTAAAACTGGACTCACAGGAGAGGATCAAATCGAAGAAAGTGAGAGTGTCAGTCCTCTTGTACTTAAGTCGGCATTGTGGCTTTTGTATTAAATTCGGATGCAATTTCTGTGTTTCTTCGTCAATAAGAAGGTGCAAGTTAAGCATCGCAATCTAAAACTGGACTCACAGGAGCGGTTCAAATCGTAGAAAGTGAGAGTGTCAGTCCTCTTGTACTTAAGTCGGCATTGTGCCTTTTGTATTAGATTCGTATGAATTTCTGTGTTTCATCGTCTATAAGAAGGTCCAAGGTATACAGTAAACCTGAAGTGAAGCATCGGAATCGAAAACTGGACTAACAGGAGAGGGTCATATCGTAGAAAGTGATAGTGTCAGTCCTCTTTTACTTAAGTCGGCATTGTGTCTTTTGTATTAAATTCGGATGCAATTTCTGTGCTTCATCGTCAATAAGAAGGCGCAAGGTATACAGTAAAAACGAAGTGAAGCATCGGATTCGAAAACTGGACTCACAGGAGAGGTTCATATTGTAGAATGTGAGAGTGTCAGTCCTTTTGTACTTAAGTCAGCATTGTGCCTTTTGTATTAAATTCGGTTGCAATTTCTGTGTTTCTTCGTTAATAAGAAGGTGCAAGGTATACAGTAAACCTGAAGTGAAGCATCGGAATCTAAGACTGGACTCACAGGAGAGGTTCAAATCGTAGAAAGTGAGAGTGTCAGTCCTCTTTTACTTAAGTCGGCATTGTGCATTTTGTATTTAATTCGAATGCAATTTCTGTGTTTCATCGTCAATAAGAAGGTGCAAGGTATACAGTAAACCTGAAGTGAAGCATCGGCATTTAAAACTGGACAAACAGGAGAGGTTCAAATCGTAGAAAGTGAGAGTATCAGTCCTCTTGTACTTAAGTCGGCATTGTGGCTTTTGTATTAAATTCGTATGCAATATCTGTGTTTCATCGTCAATAAGAAGGTGCAAGTGAAGCATCGGAATCTAAAACTGACCTCACAGGAGAGATTCAAATCATTGAAAGTGAGAGTGTCAGTCCTCTTGTACTTATGTCGGCATTGTGCCTTTTGTATTAGATTCGGATGCAATTTCTGTGTTTCATCGTCAACAAGAAGGTGCAAGGTATACACTAAACCTGAAGTTAAGCATCGGAATCTAAAACTGGACTCACAGGAGCGGTTCAAATCGTAGAAACTGAGAGTGTCAGTCCTCTTGTACTTAAGTCGACATTGTGCCTTTTGTATTAGATTCGGATGAATTTCTGTGTTTCATCGTGTATAAGAAGGTCCAAGGTATACAGTAAACCTGAAGTGAAGCATCGGAATCTAAAACTGGACTCACAGGAGAGTTTCAAATCATAGAAAGTTAGAGTGTCAGTCCTCTTGTACTTAAGTCTGCATTGTGCCTTTTGTATTAAATTCGGATGCAATTTTTGTGTTTCAACGTCAATAAGAAGGTGCAAGGTATACAGTAAACCTGAAGTGAAGCATCGGAATCTAAAATTGGACTCACAGTAGAGGTTCAAATCGTAGAAAGTGAGAGTGTCAGACCTCTTGTACTTAAGTCGGCATTGTGCCTTTTGTATTAAATTCGGGTGCAATTTCTGTGTTTCATCGTCAATAAGAAGGTCCAAGGGATACAGTATACCTGAAGTGAAGCATCGGAATCTAAAAATTGACTCACAGGAGAGGTTCAAATCATAAAAAGTTACAGTGTCAGACCTCTTGTACTTAAGTCGGCATTGTGCCTATTGTATTAAATTCGGATGCAAACTCTGTGTTTCATTGTCAATATGAAGGTGCAAGGTATACAGTAAACCTGAAGTGAAGCATCGGATTCTAAAACTGGACACACAGGAGAGGTTCAAATCAAAGAAAGTTAGAGTGGGAGTCCTCTTATACTTAAGTCTGCATTGTGCCTTTTGTATTAAATTCGGATGCAATTTCTGTGTTTCATCGTCAATAAGAAGGTGCAAGGTATACAGTAAACCTGAAGTGAAGCATCGGAATCTAAAACTGGACTCACAGGAGAGGTTCAAATCTTTGAAAGTAAGAGGGTCAGTCCTCTTGTACTTAAGTCGGCATTGTGCCTGTTGTATTAAATTCGGATGCAATGTCTGTGTTTCATCGTCAATAAGAAGGTGCAAGGTATACAGTAAACCTGAGGTGAAGCATCGGAACCTAAAACAGGACTCACAGGAGAGGTTCAAATCGTAGAAAGTGAGAGTGTCAGTCCTCATGTACCTAAGTCGGCATTGTGGCTTTTGTATTAAATTCGTATGCAATTTCTGTGTTTCATCGTCAATAAGAAGGTGCAAGTGAAGCATCGGAATCTAAAACTGACTTCACAGGAGAGATTCAAATCATTGAAAGTGAGAGTGTCAGTCCTCTTGTACTTATGTCGGCATTGTGCCTTTTGTATTAGATTCGTATGCAATTTCTGTGTTTTATCGTCAACAAGAAGGTGCAAGGTATACAGTAAACCTGAAGTTAAGCATCGAAATCTAAAACTGGACTCACAGGAGCGATTCAAATCGTAGAAACTGAGAGTGTCAGTCCTCTTGTACTTAAGTCGGCATTGTGCCTTTTGTATTAGATTCGGATGAATTTCTGTGTTTCATCGTCAATACGAAGGAGCAAGGTATACAGTAAATCTGAAGTGAAGCATCGGAATCTAAAACTGGACTCACAGGAGAGGTTCAAATCGTAGCAAGTGAAAGTGTGAGTCCTCTTGTACTTAAGTCGGCATTGTGCCTTTTGTATTAAATTCGGATGCAATTTCTGTGTTTCATCGTCAATACGAAGGATCAAGGTATACAGTAAATCTGAAGTGAAGCATCGGAATCTAAAACTGGACTCACAGGAAAGGTTCAAATCGTAGAAAGTGAGAGTGTCAGTCCTCTGATACTTAAGCCAGCATTGTGCCTTTTGTATTTAATTCGGATGCAATTTCTGTGTTTCATTGTCAATTAGAAGGTGCATGGTATACAGTAAACCTGAAGTGAAACATCGGAATCTAAAACTGGACTCACAGGAGAGGTTCAAATCGTAGAAAGTGAGAGTGTCAGTCCACTTGTACATTAGTCGGCATTGTGCCTTTTGTATTAAAATCGGATGCAATTTTTGTGTTTCATCGTCAACAAGAAGGTAAGAGGTATACAGTAAACCTGAAGTCAAGCATCGGAATCTAAAACTGGACTCAGAGGAGAGGTTCAAATCGTAGAAAGTGAGAGTGTCAGTCCTCTTGTACTTAAGTCGGCATTGTGCCTTTTGTATTAAATTCGGATGCAATTTCTGTGTTTCATCGTCAATAAGAAGGTGCAAGATGTACAGTAAACCTGAAGTAGAGCATCCGAATCTAAAACTGGACTCACAGGAGAGGTTCAAATCATAGTAAGTTAGAGTGTCAGTCCTCTTCTACTTAAGTCTGCATTGTGCTTTTTGTATTAAATTCGGATGCAATTTCTGTGTTTCATCGTCAATAAGATGGTGCAAGGTATACAGTAAACCAGAAAAGAAGCATCGGAATCTAAAACTGGACTCACAGGAGAGGTTCAAATCGCAGAAAGTGAGAGTGTGAGTCCTCTTGTACTTAAGTTGGCATTGTGCCTTTTGTATTAAATTCGGATGCAATTTCTGTGTTTCATCGTCAATACGAAGGTGCAAGGTATACAGTCAATCTGAAGTGAAGCATCGGAATCTAAAACTGGACTCACAGGAGAGATTCAAATCGTAGAAAGTGAGAGTGTCAGTCCTCTGATACTTAAGCCGGCATTGTGCCTTTTGTATCTAATTCGGAAGCAATTTCTGTGTTTCATTGTCAATTAGAAGGTGCAAGGTATACAGTAAACCTGAAGTGAAGCATCCGAATCTAAAACTGGACTCACAGGAGATTTTCAAATCATAGAAAGTTAAAGTGTCAGACCTCTTGTTCTTAAGTCTGCATTGTGCCTTTTGTATTAAATTCGGATGCAATTTCTGTGTTTCATCGTCAATACGAAGGGGCAAGGTATACAGTAAACCTGAAGTGCAGCATCGGAATCTAAAACTGGACTCACAGGAGAGGTTCAAATCGTTGAAAGTGAGAGGGTCAGTCCTCTTGTACTTAAGTCGGCATTGTGCCTGTTGTATTAAATTCGGATGCAATGTCTGTGTTTCATCGTCAATAAGAAGGTGCAAGGTATACAGTAAACCTAAAGTAAAGCATCGGAATCTTAAACTTGACTCACAGGAGAGGTTCAAATCATAGTAAGTGAGAGAGTCAGTCCTCTTGTACTTAAGTCGGCATTGTGCCTTTTATAATAAATTCGGATGCAATTTCTGTGTTTCATCGTCAATAAGAAGGTCCAAGGTATACAGTAAACCTGAAGTGAAGCATCGGAATCTTAAACTGGACTCACAGGAGAGGTTCAAATCATAGAAATTGAGAATGTCAGTCCTCTTGTACTGAAGTCGGCATTGTGACTTTTGTATTAAATTCGGGTGCAATTTCTGTGTTTCATCGTCAATAAGAAAGTCCAAGGGATACAGTGTACCTGAAGTGAAGCATCGGAATCTAAAAATTGACTCACGGGAGAGGTTCAAAGCATAGAAAGTTAGAGTGTCAGACCTCTTGTACTTAAGTCGGCATTGTGCCTATTGTATTAAATTCGGATGCAAACTCTGTGTTTCATCGTCAATATGACAGTGCAAGGTATACAGTAAACCTGAAGTGAAGCATCGGAATCTAAAACTGGACACACAGGAGAGGTTAAAATCATAGAAAGTTAGAGTGTCAGTCCTCTTGAACTTAAGTCTGCATTGTGCCTTTTGTATTAAATTCGGATGCAATTTCTGTGTTTCGTCGTCAATAAGAAGGTGCAAGGTATACAGTAAACCTGAAGTGAAGCATCGGAATCGAAAACTGGACTCACAGGAGAGGTTCAAATCGTTGAAAGTAAGAGGGTCAGTCCTCTTGTACTTAAGGCGGCATTGTGCCTGTTGTATTAAATTCGGATGCAATGTCTGTGTTTCATCATCAATAAGAAGGTGCAAGGTATACAGTTAACCTGAAAAGAAGCATTGGAACCTGAAACTGGACTCACAGGAGAGGTTCAAATCGTAGAAATTGAGAGTGTCAGTCCTCTTTTACTTAAGTCGGCATTGTGCCTTTTGTATTAAATTCGGATGCAATTTCTGTGTTTCATCGTCAATACGAAGGTGCAAGGTATACAGTAAATCTGAAGTGAAGCATCGGAATCTAAAACTGGACTCACAGGAGAGATTCAAATCGTAGAAAGTGAGAGTGTCAGTCCTCTGATACTTAAGCCGGCATTGTGCCTTTTGTATTTAATTCGGATGCAATTTCTGTGTTTCATTGTCAAATAGAAGGTGCAAGGTATACAGTAAACCTGAAGTGAAGCATCCGAATCTAAAACTGGACTAACAGGAGAGGTTCAAATCATAGAATGTTAAAGTGTCAGTCCTCTTGTACTTAAGTCGGCATTTTGCCTTTTGTATTAAATTCGGATGCAATTTCTATGTTTCATCGTCAATACGAAGGTGCAAGGTATACAGTAAACCTGAAGTGAAGCATCGGAATCTAAAACTGGACTCACAGGAGAGGTTCAAATCGTTGAAAGTGAGAGGGTCAGTCCACTTGTATTTAAGTCGGCATTGTGCCTGTTGTATTAAATTCGGATGCAATGTCTGTGTTTCATCGTCAATAAGAAGGTGCAAGGTATACAGTAAACCTGAAATGAAGCATCGGAATCTAAAATTGGACTCACAGGATAGGTTCAAATCGTAGAAAGTGAGAGTGTCAGTCCTCTTGTACTTAAGTCGGCATTGTGCCTTTTGTATTAAATTCGGGTGCAATTTCTGTTTCATCGTCAATAAGAAGGTCCAAGGGATACAGTATACCTGAAGTGAAGCATCGGAATCTAAAAATTGACTCACAGGAGAGGTTCAAATCATAGAAAGTTAGAGTGTCAGACCTCTTGTACTTAAGTCGGCATTGTGCCTATTGTATTAAATTCGGATGCAAACTCTGTGTTTCATCGTCAATATGACGGTGCAAGGTATACAGTAAACCTGAAGTGAAGCATCGGAATCTAAAACTGGACACACAGGAGAGGTTCAAATCATAGAAAGTTAGAGTGTCAGTCCTCTTGAACTTAAGTCTGCATTGTGCCTTTTGTATTAAATTCGGATGCAATATCTGTGTTTCATCGTCAATAAGAAGGTGCAAGGTATACAGTAAACCTGAGGTGAAGCATCGGAATCGAAAACTGGACTCACAGGAGAGGTTCAAATCGTTGAATGTAAGAGGGTCAGTCCTCTTGTACTTAAGTCGGCATTGTGCCTGTTGTACTAAATTCGGATGCAATGTCTGTGTTTCATCGTCAATAAGAAGGTGCGAGGTGTACAGTAAACCTGAAGTGAAGCATCGGAACCTAAAACTGGACTCACAGGAGAGGTTCAAATCGTAGAAAGTGAGAGTGTCAGTCCTCTTTTACTTAAGCCGGCATTGTGCCTTTTGTATCTAATTCGGAAGCAATTTCTGTGTTTCATTGTCAATTAGAAGGTGCAAGGTATACAGTAAACCTGAAGTGAAGCATCCGAATCTAAAACTGGACTCACAGGAGATTTTCAAATCATAGAAAGTTAAAGTGTCAGACCTCTTGTTCTTAAGTCTGCATTGTGCCTTTTGTATTAAATTCGGATGCAATTTCTGTGTTTCATCGTCAATACAAAGGGGCAAGGTATACAGTAAACCTGAAGTGCAGCATCGGAATCTAAAACTGGACTCACAGGAGAGGTTCAAATCGTTGAAAGTGAGAGGGTCAGTCCTCTTGTACTTAAGTCGGCATTGTGCCTGTTGTATTAAATTCGGATGCAATGTCTGTGTTTCATCGTCAATAAGAAGGTGCAAGGTATACAGTAAACCTAAAGTAAAGCATCGGAATCTTAAACTTGACTCACAGGAGAGGTTCAAATCATAGTAAGTGAGAGAGTCAGTCCTCTTGTACTTAAGTCGGCATTGTGCCTTTTATAATAAATTCGGATGCAATTTCTGTGTTTCATCGTCAATAAGAAGGTCCAAGGTATACAGTAAACCTGAAGTGAAGCATCGGAATCTTAAACTGGACTCACAGGAGAGGTTCAAATCATAGAAATTGAGAATGTCAGTCCTCTTGTACTGAAGTCGGCATTGTGACTTTTGTATTAAATTCGGGTGCAATTTCTGTGTTTCATCGTCAATAAGAAAGTCCAAGGGATACAGTGTACCTGAAGTGAAGCATCGGAATCTAAAAATTGACTCACGGGAGAGGTTCAAAGCATAGAAAGTTAGAGTGTCAGACCTCTTGTACTTAAGTCGGCATTGTGCCTATTGTATTAAATTCGGATGCAAACTCTGTGTTTCATCGTCAATATGACAGTGCAAGGTATACAGTAAACCTGAAGTGAAGCATCGGAATCTAAAACTGGACACACAGGAGAGGTTAAAATCATAGAAAGTTAGAGTGTCAGTCCTCTTGAACTTAAGTCTGCATTGTGCCTTTTGTATTAAATTCGGATGCAATTTCTGTGTTTCGTCGTCAATAAGAAGGTGCAAGGTATAGAGTAAACCTGAAGTGAAGCATCGGAATCGAAAACTGGACTCACAGGAGAGGTTCAAATCGTTGAAAGTAAGAGGGTCAGTCCTCTTGTACTTAAGGCGGCATTGTGCCTGTTGTATTAAATTCGGATGCAATGTCTGTGTTTCATCATCAATAAGAAGGTGCAAGGTATACAGTTAACCTGAAAAGAAGCATCGGAACCTAAAACTGGACTCACAGGAGAGGTTCAAATCGTAGAAATTGAGAGTGTCAGTCCTCTTTTACTTAAGTCGGCATTGTGCCTTTTGTATTAAATTCGGATGCAATTTCTGTGTTTCATCGTCAATACGAAGGTGCAAGGTATACAGTAAATCTGAATTGAAGCATCGGAATCTAAAACTGGACTCACAGGAGAGATTCAAATCGTAGAAAGTGAGAGTGTCAGTCCTCTGATACTTAAGCCGGCATTGTGCCTTTTGTATTTAATTCGGATGCAATTTCTGTGTTTCATTGTCAAATAGAAGGTGCAAGGTATACAGTAAACCTGAAGTGAAGCATCCGAATCTAAAACTGGACTAACAGGAGAGGTTCAAATCATAGAATGTTAAAGTGTCAGTCCTCTTGTACTTAAGTCGGCATTTTGCCTTTTGTATTAAATTCGGATGCAATTTCTATGTTTCATCGTCAATACGAAGGTGCAAGGTATACAGTAAACCTGAAGTGAAGCATCGGAATCTAAAACTGGACTCACAGGAGAGGTTCAAATCGTTGAAAGTGAGAGGGTCAGTCCACTTGTATTTAAGTCGGCATTGTGCCTGTTGTATTAAATTCGGATGCAATGTGTGTGTTTCATCGTCAATAAGAAGGTGCAAGGTATACAGTAAACCTGAAATGAAGCATCGGAATCTAAAATTGGACTCACAGGATAGGTTCAAATCGTAGAAAGTGAGAGTGTCAGTCCTCTTGTACTTAAGTCGGCATTGTGCCTTTTGTATTAAATTCGGGTGCAATTTCTGTTTCATCGTCAATAAGAAGGTCCAAGGGATACAGTATACCTGAAGTGAAGCATCGGAATCTAAAAATTGACTCACAGGAGAGGTTCAAATCATAGAAAGTTAGAGTGTCAGACCTCTTGTACTTAAGTCGGCATTGTGCCTATTGTATTAAATTCGGATGCAAACTCTGTGTTTCATCGTCAATATGACGGTGCAAGGTATACAGTAAACCTGAAGTGAAGCATCGGAATCTAAAACTGGACACACAGGAGAGGTTCAAATCATAGAAAGTTAGAGTGTCAGTCCTCTTGAACTTAAGTCTGCATTGTGCCTTTTGTATTAAATTCGGATGCAATATCTGTGTTTCATCGTCAATAAGAAGGTGCAAGGTATACAGTAAACCTGAAGTGAAGCATCGGAATCGAAAACTGGACTCACAGGAGAGGTTCAAATCGTTGAATGTAAGAGGGTCAGTCCTCTTGTACTTAAGTCGGCATTGTGCCTGTTGTACTAAATTCGGATGCAATGTCTGTGTTTCATCGTCAATAAGAAGGTGCGAGGTATACAGTAAACCTGAAGTGAAGCATCGGAACCTAAAACTGGACTCACAGAAGAGGTTCAAATCGTAGAAAGTGAGAGTGTCAGTCCTCTTTTACTTAAGTCGGCATTGTGCATTTTGTATTTAATTCGGATGCAATTTCTGTGTTTCATCGTCAATAAGAAGGTGCAAGGTATACACTAAACCTGAAGTGAAGCATCGGAATTTAAAACTGGACTCACAGGAGAGGTTCAAATCGTAGAAAGTGAGAGTATCAGTCCTCTTGTACTTAAGTCGGCATTGTGACTTTTGTATTAAATTCGTATGCAATATCTGTGTTTCATCGTCAATAAGAAGGTGTAAGTGAAGCATCGGAATCTAAAACTGATCTCACAGGAGAGATTCAAATCATTGAAAGTGAGAGTGTCAGTCCTCTTGTACTTATGTCGGCATTGTGCCTTTTGTAATAGATTCGGATGCAATTTCTGTGTTTCATCGTCAACAAGTAGGTGCAAGGTATACAGTAAACCTGAAGTTAAGCATCGGAATCTAAAACTGGACTCACAGGAACGGTTCAAATCGTAGAAACTGAGAGTGTCAGTCCTCTTGTACTTAAGACGGCATTGTGCCTTTTGTATTAGATTCGGATGAATTTCTGTGTTTCATCGTCTATAAGAAGGTCCAAGGTATACAGTAAACCTGAACTGAAGCATCGGAATCTAAAACTGGACTCACAGGAGAGGTTCAAATCGTTGAAAGTGAGAGGGTCAGTCCACTTGTATTTAAGTCGGCATTGTGCCTTTTGTATTAAATTCGGATGCAATTTCTGTGTTTCATCGTCAATACGAAGGTGCAAGGTATACAGTAAATCTGGAGTGAAGCATCGGAATCTAAAACTGGACTCACAGGAGAGATTCAAATCGTAGAAAGTGAGAGTGTCAGACCTCTGATACTTAAGCCGGCATTGTGCCTTTTGTATTTAATTCGGATGCAATTTCTGTGTTTCATTGTCAATTAGAAGGTGCAAGGTATACAGTAAACCTGAAGTGAAACATCGGAATCTAAAACTGGACTCACAGGAGAAGTTCAAATCGTAGAAAGTGAGAGTGTCAGTCCACTTGTACATAAGTCGGCATTGTGCCTTTTGTATTAAATTCGGATGCAATTTTTGTGTTTCATCGTCAACAAGAAGGTAAGAGGTATACAGTAAACCTGAAGTCAAGCATCGGAATCTAAAACTGTACTCACAGGAGAGGTTCAAATCGTAGAAAGTGAGAGTGTCACTCCTCTTGTACTTAAGTCGGCATTGTGTTTTTTGTATTAAATTCGGATGCAATTTCTGTGTTTCATCGTCAATAAGAAGGTGCAAGGTATACACTAAACCTGAAGTGAAGCATCCGAATCTAAAACTAGACTCACAGGAGAGGTTCAAATCATAGTAAGTTAGAGTGTCAGTCCTCTTGTACTTAGGTCTGCATTGTGCCTTTTGTATTAAATTTGGATGCAATTTCTGTGTTTCATCGTCAATAAGAAGGTGCAAGGTATACAGTAAACCTGAAGTGAAGCATCGGAATCTAAAACTGGACTCACAGGAGAGGTTCAATTCGTTGAAAGTAAGAGGGTCAGTCCTCTTGTACTTATGTCGGCATTGTGCCTGTTGTATTAAATTCGGATGCAATGTCTGTTTTTCATCGTCATTAAGAAGGTGCAATGTATACAGTAAACCTGAAGTGAAGCATCCGAATCTAAAACTGGACTCACAGCAGAGGTTCAAATCATAGAAAGTTAAAGTGTCAGTCCTCTTGTTCTTAAGTCTGCATTGTGCCTTTTGTATTAAATTTGGATGCAATTTCTGTGTTTCATCGTCAATACGAAGGTGCAAGGTATACAGTCAATCTGAAGTGAAGCATCGGAATCTAAAACTGGACTCACAGGAGAGATTCAAATCGTAGAAAGTGAGAGTGTCAGTCCTCTGATACTTAAGCCGGCATTGTGCCTTTTGTATTTAATTCGGAAGCAATTTATGTGTTTCATTGTCAATTAGAAGGTGCAAGGTATACAGTAAACCTGAAGTGAAGCATCCGAATCTAAAACTGGACTCACAGGAGATTTTCAAATCATAGAAAGTTAAAGTGTCAGTCCTCTTGTTCTTAAGTCTGCATTGTGCCTTTTGTATTAAATTCGGATGCAATTTCTGTGTTTCATCGTCAATACGAAGGGGCAAGGTATACAGTAAACCTGAAGTGCAGCATCGGAATCTAAAACTGGACTCACAGGAGAGGTTCAAATCGTTGAAAGTGAGAGGGTCAGTCCTCTTGTACTTAAGTCGGCATTGTGCCTGTTGTATTAAATTCGGATGCAATGTCTGTGTTTCATCGTCAATAAGAAGGTGCAAGGTATACAGTAAACCTAAAGTAAAGCATCGGAATCTTAAACTTGACTCACAGGAGAGGTTCAAATCATAGTAAGTGAGAGAGTCAGTCCTCTTGTACTTAAGTCGGCATTGTGCCTTTTATAATAAATTCGAATGCAATTTCTGTGTTTCATCGTCAATAAGAAGGTGCAAGGTATACAGTAAACCTGAAGTGAAGCATCGGAATCTTAAACTGGACTCACAGAAGAGGTTCAAATCATAGAAATTGAGAATGTCAGTCCTCTTGTACTTAAGTCGGCATTGTGACTTTTGTATTAAATTCGGGTGCAATTTCTGTGTTTCATCGTCAATAAGAAAGTCCAAGGGATACAGTGTACCTGAAGTGAAGCATCGTAATCTAAAAATTGACTCACGGGAGAGGTTCAAATCATAGAAAGTTAGAGTGTCAGACCTCTTGTACTTAAGTCGGCATTGTGCCTATTGTATTAAATTCGGATGCAAACTCTGTGTTTCATCGTCAATATGACAGTGCAAGGTATACAGTAAACCTGAAGTGAAGCATCGGAATCTAAAACTGGACACACAGGAGAGGTTCAAATCATAGAAAGTTAGAGTGTCAGTCCTCTTGAACTTAAGTCTGCATTGTGCCTTTTGTATTAAATTCGGATGCAATTTCTGTGTTTCGTCGTCAATAAGAAGGTGCAAGGTATACAGTAAACCTGAAGTGAAGCATCGGAATCGAAAACTGGACTCACAGGAGAGGTTCAAATCGTTGAAAGTAAGAGGGTCAGTCCTCTTGTACTTAAGGCGGCATTGTGCCTGTTGTATTAAATTCGGATGCAATGTCTGTGTTTCATCATCAATAAGAAGGTGCAAGGTATACAGTTAACCTGAAAAGAAGCATCGGAACCTAAAACTGGACTCACAGGAGAGGTTCAAATCGTAGAAAGTGAGAGTGTCAGTCCTCTTTTACTTCAGTCGGCATTGTGCCTTTTGTATTAAATTCGGATGCAATTTCTGTGTTTCATCGTCAATACGAAGGTGCAAGGTATACAGTAAATCTGACGTGAAACATCGGAATCTAAAACTGGACTCACAGGAGAGATTCAAATCGTAGAAAGTGAGAGTGTCAGTCCTCTGATACTTAAGCCGGCATTTGACTTTTGTATTTAATTCGGATGCAATTTCTGTGTTTCATTGTCAATTAGAAGGTGCAAGGTATACAGTAAACCTGAAGTGAAGCATCCGAATCTAAAACTGGACTCACAGGAGAGGTTCAAATCATAGAATGTTAAAGTGTCAGTCCTCTTGTACTTAAGTCAGCATTGTGCCATTTGTATTAAATTCGGATGCAATTTCTATGTTTCATCGTCAATACGAAGGTGCAAGGTATACAGTAAACCTGAAGTGAAGCATCGGAATCTAAAACTGGACTCACAGGAGAGGTTCAAATCGTTGAAAGTGAGAGGGTCAGTCCACTTGTATTTAAGTCGGCATTGTGCCTGTTGTATTAAATTCGGATGCAATATCTGTGTTTCATCGTCAATAAGGAGGTGCAAGGTATACAGTAAACCTTAAGTGAAGCATCGGAATCTAAAATTGGACTCACAGGATAGGTTCAAATCGTAGAAAGTGAGAGTGTCAGTCCTCTTGTACTTAAGTCGGCATTGTGCCTTTTGTATTAAATTCGGGTGCAATTTCTGTTTCATCGTCAATAAGAAGGTCCAAGGGATACAGTATACCTGAAGTGAAGCATCGGAATCTAAAAATTGACTCACAGGAGAGGTTCAAATCATAGAAAGTTAGAGTGTCAGACCTCTTGTACTTAAGTCGGCATTGTGCATTTTGTATTAAATTCGGATGCAATTTCTGTGTTTCATCGTCAATAAGAAGGTGAAAGGTATACAGTAAACCTGAAGTGAAGCATCGGAATCTAAAACTGGACTCACAGGAGAGATTCAAATCGTAGAGAGTGAGAGTGTCAGACCTCTGATACTTAAGCCGGCATTGTGCCATTTGTGTTAAATTCGGATGCAATCTCTTTGTTTCATCGTCAATAAGAAGGTGCAAGGTATATAGTAAACCTGAAGTGAGGCATCGGAATCTATAACAGGACTCACAGGAGAGGTTCAAATCATAGAAAGTGAGAGTGTCAGCCCTGTTTTACTTAAGTCGGCATTGTGCCTTTTGTACTAAATTCGGATGCAATTTCTGTGCTTCATCGTTAATAAGAAGGTGCAAGAAATACAGTAAACATGAAGTGAAGCATCGTAATCTAAAACTGGACTCACAGAAGAGGTTCAAATCGTAGAAAGTGAGAGTGTCAATCCTCTTGTACTTAAGTCGGCATTGTGCCTTTTGTACTAAATTATGATGCAATTTCTGTGTTTCATCAGCAATATGAAGGTGCAAGGTATACAGTAAACCTGAAGTGAAGCATCGGAATCTAAAACTGGGCTCACAGGAGAGGTTCATATAGTAGAAAGTGAGAGTGTCAGTCCTCTTGTACTTAAGTCAGCATTGTGCCTTTTGCATTAAATTCCAATGCAATTTCTGAGTTTCATCATCAATAAGAAGGTGCAAGGTATACAGTAAACCAGAAGTGAAGCATCGGAATGTAAAACTGGACTCACAGGAGAGGTTCAAATCGTAGGAAGTGAGAGTTGTAAGTCCACTTTTTCTTAAGTCGTCATTGTGCCTTTTGTATTAAATTCGGATGCAATTTCTGTGTTTCATCGTCAATAAGAAGGTGCAAGGTACACAGTAATCTTGAAGTGAACCATCGGAATCTAGAACTGGACTCACAGGAGAGGTTCAAATCGTAGAAAGTGAGAGTGTCAGTCCTCTTGTACTTAAGTCGGCATTGTGCCTTTTGTATTAAATTCGGATGCAATTTCCGTGTTTCATCGTCAATAAGAATGTTCACAGTATACAGTAAACCTGAAGTGAAGCATCGGAATCTAAAACTGGACTCACAGGAGAGGTTCAAATCTTAGAAAGTGAGAGTGTCAGTCCTCTTGTACTTAAGTCGGCATTGTGCATTTTGTATTAAATTCGGATGCAATTTCTGTGTTTCATCGTCAATGAGAAGGTGAAAGGTATACAGTAAACCTGAAGTGAAGCATCGGAATCTAAAACTGGACTCACAGGAGAGGTTCAAATCGTTGAAAGTGAGAGGGTCAGTCCTCTTGTACTTAAGTCGGCATTGTGCCTGTTGTATTAAATTCGGATGCAATGTCTGTGTTTCATCGTCAATAAGAAGGTGCAAGGTATACAGTAAACCTGAAGTGAAGCATCGAAATCTAAAACTGGACTCACAGGAGATGTTCAAATCGAAGAAAGTGAGAGTGTCAGTCCTCTTGTACTTAAGTCGGCATTGTGCCTTTTGTAATCAATTCGGATGCAACTCTGTGTTTCATCGTCAATTAGAAGGTGCAGGGTATACTGTAAACCTGAAGTGAAGCATCGGAATCTAAAACCGGACTCACAGGAGAAGTTCAAAACATAGAAAGTGAGAGTTTCAGTCCTCTTTTAATTAAGTCGGCATTGTGCCTTTTGTGTTAAATTCGGATTCAATTTCTGTGTTTCATCGTCATTAAGAAGGTGCAAGGTATACAGTAAACCTGAAGTGAAGCAACGGAATCTAAAACTGGACTCACAGGAGAGGTTCAAATCATAGAAAGTGAGAGTGTCAGTCCTCTTGTTCTTAAGACGGCATTGTGCCTTTTGTATTAAATTCGGATGCAATTTCTGTGTTTCATCGTCAATAAGAAGGTGCAAGGTATACAGTAAACCTGAAGTGAAGCATCGGAATCTAAAACAGGACTCACAGCAGAGCTTCAAATTATAGAAAGTGAGAGTGTCAGTCCTCTTATACTTAAGCCGGCATTGTGTCTTTTGTATTAAATACGGATGCTATTTCTGTGTGTCATGGTCAATAAGAAGGTGTAAGGTATACAGTAAACCTGAAGTGAAGCATCGGAATGTAAAACTGGACCCACAGGTGTGTTTCAAATCATAGAAAGTTAGATCGTCAGTCCTCTTGTACTTAAGTCGGCATTGTGCATTTGGTATTAAATTCGGATGCAAACTCTGTGTTTCATCGTCAATAAGAAGGTCCAAGGTATATAGTAAACCTGAAGTGAAGCATCGGAATCTAAAACTGGACTCACAGGAGAGGTTCAAATCATAGAAAGTGAGAGTGTCAGTCCTCTTGTACTTAAGTCGGCATTGTGCCTTTTGTGTTAAATTCGGATGCAATTTCTGTGTTTCATCGTCAATAAAAAGGTGCAAGGTATACAGTAATCTTGAAGTGAAGCATCGTTATCTAAAACTGGACTCACAGGATAGGTTCAAATCGTAGAAAGTGAGAGTGTCAGTCGTCTTGTACTTAAGTCTTCGTTGTGCCATTTGTATTAAATTCGGATGCAACTTCTGTGTTTCATCGTCAATAAGAAGGTCCAAGGAATACAGTAAACCTGAAATGAAGCATCGGGATCTAAAACTGGACTCACAGCAGAGGTTCAAATCATAGAAAGTGAGAGTGTCAGTCCTCTTGTACTTAAGTCGGCATTGTGCATTTTGTATTAAATTCGGATGTAATTTCTGTGCTTCATCGTTAATAAGATGGTGCAAGGTATAAAGTGAACCTGAAGTGATGCATCGGAATCTAAAACAGGACTCACAGGAGAGAATCAAATCGTAGAAAGTGAGAGTGTCAGTTCTCTTGTACTTAAGTCGGCATTGTGCCTTTTGTATCAAATTCGGATGCAATTTCTGTGTTTCATCGTCAATAAGAAGGGGCAAGGTATATAGTAAACCTGAAGTTAAGCATCGGAATCTAAAACTGGACACACAGGAGAGGTTCAAATCGTAGAAAGTTAGAGTGTCAGTCCCCTTTTGCTTAAGTCGGCAATGTGCCTTTTGTATTAAATTCCGATGCAATTTCTGTGTTTCATCGTCAATAAGAAGCTGCAGGGTATACAGTAAACCTGAAGTGATGCATCGGAATCTAAAACTGGACTCACGGGACAGGTTCAAATCATAGAAAGTGAGAGTGTCAGTCCTCTTTTACATAAGTCGGCATTGTGCCTTTTGTATTAAATTTGGATGCAATTTCTTTGTTTCATCGTCAATAAGAAGGTGCAACGTAAACAGTAAACCTGAAGTGAAGCATCGGAATCTAAAACTGCACTCACAAGAGAGGTTCAAATCATAGAATGTGAGAGTGTCAGTCCTCTTGTACTTAAGTCGGCATTGTGCCTTTTGTATTAAATTCGGATGCAATTTCTGTGTTTCATCGTCAATAAGATGGTGCAAGGTATAGAGTAAACCTGAAGTGAAGCATCGGAATCTAAAACTCGACTCACAGGAGAGGTTCAAATCATAGAAAGTGAGAGTGTCAGTCCTCTTATACTTAAGTCGGCAATGTGCATTTGTATTAAATTCGGATGCAATTTCTGTGTTTCATCGTCAATAAGAAGGTGCAAGTTATACAGTAAACCTGAAGTGAAGCATCGGAATCTAAAACTGGACCCACAGGAGAGGTTCAAATCGTAGAAAGTGAGAGTGTCAGTCCTCTTTTACTTAAGTCTGCATTGTGCCTTTTGTATTAAATTCGGATGCAATTTCTGTGTTTCATCGTCAATTTGAAGGTCCAAGGGATACAGTAAACCTGAAGTGAAGCATCGGAATCTAAAACTGGACTCACAGGAGAGGTTCAAATCATAGAAAGTGAGAGTGTCAGTCCTCTTATACTTAAGTCGGCATTGTGCCTGTTTTTTTAAATTCGGATGCAATTTCTGTGTTTCATCGTCAATAAGAAGGTGCAAGGTATCCAGTAAACCTGAAGTGAAGCATCGGAATCTAAAACTGGACTCACAGGAGAGGTTCAAATCGAAGAAAGTGAGAGTGTCAGTCCTCTTGTACTTAAGTCGGCATTGTGGCTTTTGTATTAAATTCGGATGCAATTTCTGTGTTTCATCGTCAATAAGAAGGTTCAAGTTAAGCATCGCAATCTAAAACTGGACTCACAGGAGAGATTCAAATCATTGAAAGTGAGAGTGTCAGTCCTCCCTTACTTCTGTGGGCATTGTGCCTTTTGTTTTAGATTCGGATGCAATTTCTGTGTTTCATCGTCAATAAGAAGGTGCAAGGTATACAGTAAACCTCAAGTTAAGCATCGGAAACTAAAATTGGACTCACAGGAGCGGTTCAAATCGTAGAAAGTGAGAGTGTCAGTCCTCTTGTACTTAAGTCGGCATTGTGCCTTTTGTATTAGATTCGGATGAATTTCTGTGTTTCATCGTCTATAAGAAGGTCCAAGGTATACAGTAAACCTGAAGTGAAGCATCGGAATCTAAAACTGGACTCACAGGAGAGGGTCATATCGTAGAAAGTGATAGTGTCAGTCCTCTTTTACTTAAGTCGGCATTGTGCCTTTTGTATTAAATTCGGATCCAATTTCTGTGTTTCATCGTCAATAAGAAGGTGCAAGGTATACAGTAAAAACGAAGTGAAGCATCGGATTCGAAAACTGGACTCACAGGAGAGGTTCATATTGTAGAATGTGAGAGTGTCAGTCCTCTTGTACTTAAGTCGGCATTGTGCATTTGGTATTAAATTCGGATGCAAACTCTGTGTTTCATCGTCAATAAGAAGGTCCAAGGTATATAGTAAACCTGAAGTGAAGCATCGGAATCTAAAACTGGACTCACAGGAGAGGTTCAAATCATAGAAAGTGAGAGTGTCAGTCCTCTTGTACTTAAGTCGGCATTGTGCCTTTTGTGTTAAATTCGGATGCAATTTCTGTGTTTCATCGTCAATAAAAAGGTGCAAGGTATACAGTAATCTTGAAGTGAAGCATCGTTATCTAAAACTGGACTCACAGGATAGGTTCAAATCGTAGAAAGTGAGAGTGTCAGTCGTCTTGTACTTAAGTCTTCATTGTGCCATTTGTATTAAATTCGGATGCAACTTCTGTGTTTCATCGTCAATAAGAAGGTCCAAGGGATACAGTAAACCTGAAGTGAAGCATCGGGATCTAAAACTGGACTCACAGGAGAGGTTCAAATCATAGAAAGTGAGAGTGTCAGTCCTCTTGTACTTAAGTCGGCATTGTGCATTTTGTATTAAATTCGGATGCAATTTCTGTGCTTCATCGTTAATAAGAAGGTGCAAGGTATAAAGTGAACCTGAAGTGATGCATCGGAATCTAAAACAGGACTCACAGGAGAGAATCAAATCGTAGAAAGTGAGAGTGTCAGTGCTCTTGTACTTAAGTCGGCATTGTGCCTTTTGTATCAAATTCGGATGCAATTTCTGTGTTTCATCGTCAATAAGAAGGGGCAAGGTATAGAGTAAACCTGAAGTGAAGCATCGGAATCTAAAACTCGACTCACAGGAGAAGTTCAAATCATAGAAAGTGAGAGTGTCAGTCCTCTTATACTTAAGTCGGCAATGTGCATTTGTATTGAATTCGGATGCAATTTCTGTGTTTCATCGTCAATAAGAAGCTGCAGGGTATACAGTAAACCTGAAGTGATGCATCGGAATCTAAAACTGGACTCACGGGACAGGTTCAAATCATAGAAAGTGAGAGTGTCAGTCCTCTTTTACATAAGTCGGCATTGTGCCTTTTGTATTAAATTTGGATGCAATTTCTTTGTTTCATCGTCAATAAGAAGGTGCAACGTAAACAGTAAACCTGAAGTGAAGCATCGGAATCTAAAACTGCACTCACAAGAGAGGTTCAAATCATAGAATGTGAGAGTGTCAGTCCTCTTGTACTTAAGTCGGCATTGTGCCTTTTGTATTAAATTCGGATGCAATTTCTGTGTTTCATCGTCAATAAGATGGTGCAAGGTATAGAGTAAACCTGAAGTGAAGCATCGGAATCTAAAACTCGACTCACAGGAGAGGTTCAAATCATAGAAAGTGAGAGTGTCAGTCCTCTTATACTTAAGTCGGCAATGTGCATTTGTATTAAATTCGGATGCAATTTCTGTGTTTCATCGTCAATAAGAAGGTGCAAGTTATACAGTAAACCTGAAGTGAAGCATCGGAATCTAAAACTGGACTCACAGGAGAGGTTCAAATCGTAGAAAGTGAGAGTGTCAGTCCTCTTTTACTTATGTCTGCATTGTGCCTTTTGTATTAAATTCGGATGCAATTTCTGTGTTTCATCGTCAATTTGAAGGTCCAAGGGATACAGTAAACCTGAAGTGAAGCATCGGAATCTAAAACTGGACTCACAGGAGAGGTTCAAATCATAGAAAGTGAGAGTGTCAGTCCTCTTATACTTAAGTCGGCATTGTGCCTGTTTTTTTAAATTCGGATGCAATTTCTGTGTTTCATCGTCAATAAGAAGGTGCAAGGTATCCAGTAAACCTGAAGTGAAGCATCGGAATCTAAAACTGGACTCACAGGAGAGGTTCAAATCGAAGAAAGTGAGAGTGTCAGTCCTCTTGTACTTAAGTCGGCATTGTGGCTTTTGTATTAAATTCGGATGCAATTTCTGTGTTTCATCGTCAATAAGAAGGTTCAAGTTAAGCATCGCAATCTAAAACTGGACTCACAGGAGAGATTCAAATCATTGAAAGTGAGAGTGTCAGTCCTCCCTTACTTCTGTGGGCATTGTGCCTTTTGTTTTAGATTCGGATGCAATTTCTGTGTTTCATCGTCAATAAGAAGGTGCAAGGTATACAGTAAACCTCAAGTTAAGCATCGGAAACTAAAATTGGACTCACAGGAGCGGTTCAAATCGTAGAAAGTGAGAGTGTCAGTCCTCTTGGACTTAAGTCGGCATTGTGCATTTGGTATTAAATTCGGATGCAAACTCTGTGTTTCATCGTCAATAAGAAGGTCCAAGGGATACAGTAAACCTGAAGTGAAGCATCGGGATCTAAAACTGGACTCACAGGAGAGGTTCAAATCATAGAAAGTGAGAGTGTCAGTCCTCTTGTACTTAAGTCGGCATTGTGCATTTGGTATTAAATTCGGATGCAAACTCTGTGTTTCATCGTCAATAAGAAGGTCCAAGGTATATAGTAAACCTGAAGTGAAGCATCGGAATCTAAAACTGGACTCACAGGAGAGGTTCAAATCATAGAAAGTGAGAGTGTCAGTCCTCTTGTACTTAAGTCGGCATTGTGCCTTTTGTGTTAAATTCGGATGCAATTTCTGTGTTTCATCGTCAATAAAAAGGTGCAAGGTATACAGTAATCTTGAAGTGAAGCATCGTTATCTAAAACTGGACTCACAGGATAGGTTCAAATCGTAGAAAGTGAGAGTGTCAGTCGTCTTGTACTTAAGTCTTCATTGTGCCATTTGTATTAAATTCGGATGCAACTTCTGTGTTTCATCGTCAATAAGAAGGTCCAAGGGATACAGTAAACCTGAAGTGAAGCATCGGGATCTAAAAGTGGACTCACAGGAGAGGTTCAAATCATAGAAAGTGAGAGTGTCAGTCCTCTTGTACTTAAGTCGGCATTGTGCATTTTGTATTAAATTCGGATGCAATTTCTGTGTTTCATCGTCAATAAGAAGGTGCAAGGTATACAGTATTCCTGAAGTGAAGCATCGGAATCTAAAACAGGACTCACAGCAGAGCTTCAAATTATAGAAAGTGAGAGTGTCAGTCCTCTTATACTTAAGCCGGCATTGTGTCTTTTGTATTAAATTCGGATGCTATTTCTGTGTGTCATGGTCAATAAGAAGGTGTAAGGTATACAGTAAACCTGAAGTGAAGCATCGGAATGTAAAACTGGACCCACAGGTGTGGTTCAAATCATAGAAAGTTAGATCGTCAGTCCTCTTGTACTTAAGTCGGCATTGTGCATTTGGTATTAAATTCGGATGCAAACTCTGTGTTTCATCGTCAATAAGAAGGTCCAAGGTATATAGTAAACCTGAAGTGAAGCATCGGAATCTAAAACTGGACTCACAGGAGAGGTTCAAATCATAGAAAGTGAGAGTGTCAGTCCTCTTGTACTTAAGTCGGCATTGTGCCTTTTGTGTTAAATTCGGATGCAATTTCTGTGTTTCATCGTCAATAAAAAGGTGCAAGGTATACAGTAATCTTGAAGTGAAGCATCGTTATCTAAAACTGGACTCACAGGATAGGTTCAAATCGTAGAAAGTGAGAGTGTCAGTCGTCTTGTACTTAAGTCTTCATTGTGCCATTTGTATTAAATTCGGATGCAACTTCTGTGTTTCATCGTCAATAAGAAGGTCCAAGGAATACAGTAAACCTGAAATGAAGCATCGGGATCTAAAACTGGACTCACAGGAGAGGTTCAAATCATAGAAACTGAGAGTGTCAGTCCTCTTGTACTTAAGTCGGCATTGTGCATTTTGTATTAAATTCGGATGCAATTTCTGTGCTTCATCGTTAATAAGATGGTGCAAGGTATAAAGTGAACCTGAAGTGATGCATCGGAATCTAAAACAGGACTCACAGGAGAGAATCAAATCGTAGAAAGTGAGAGTGTCAGTTCTCTTGTACTTAAGTCGGCATTGTGCCTTTTGTATCAAATTCGGATGCAATTTCTGTGTTTCATCGTCAATAAGAAGGGGCAAGGTATATAGTAAACCTGAAGTTAAGCATCGGAATCTAAAACTGGACACACAGGAGAGGTTCAAATCGTAGAAAGTTAGAGTGTCAGTCCCCTTTTGCTTAAGTCGGCAATGTGCCTTTTGTATTAAATTCCGATGCAATTTCTGTGTTTCATCGTCAATAAGAAGCTGCAGGGTATACAGTAAACCTGAAGTGATGCATCGGAATCTAAAACTGGACTCACGGGACAGGTTCAAATCATAGAAAGTGAGAGTGTCAGTCCTCTTTTACATAAGTCGGCATTGTGCCTTTTGTATTAAATTTGGATGCAATTTCTTTGTTTCATCGTCAATAAGAAGGTGCAACGTAAACAGTAAACCTGAAGTGAAGCATCGGAATCTAAAACTGCACTCACAAGAGAGGTTCAAATCATAGAATGTGAGAGTGTCAGTCCTCTTGTACTTAAGTCGGCATTGTGCCTTTTGTATTAAATTCGGATGCAATTTCTGTGTTTCATCGTCAATAAGATGGTGCAAGGTATAGAGTAAACCTGAAGTGAAGCATCGGAATCTAAAACTCGACTCACAGGAGAGGTTCAAATCATAGAAAGTGAGAGTGTCAGTCCTCTTATACTTAAGTCGGCAATGTGCATTTGTATTAAATTCGGATGCAATTTCTGTGTTTCATCGTCAATAAGAAGGTGCAAGTTATACAGTAAACCTGAAGTGAAGCATCGGAATCTAAAACTGGACTCACAGGAGAGGTTCAAATCGTAGAAAGTGAGAGTGTCAGTCCTCTTTTACTTAAGTCTGCATTGTGCCTTTTGTATTAAATTCGGATGCAACTTCTGTGTTTCATCGTCAATTTGAAGGTCCAAGGGATACAGTAAACCTGAAGTGAAGCATCGGAATCTAAAACTGGACTCACAGGAGAGGTTCAAATCATAGAAAGTGAGAGTGTCAGTCCTCTTATACTTAAGTCGGCATTGTGCCTGTTTTTTTAAATTCGGATGCAATTTCTGTGTTTCATCATCAATAAGAAGGTGCAAGGTATCCAGTAAACCTGAAGTGAAGCATCGGAATCTAAAACTGGACTCACAGGAGAGGTTCAAATCGAAGAAAGTGAGAGTGTCAGTCCTCTTGTACTTAAGTCGGCATTGTGGCTTTTGTATTAAATTCGGATGCAATTTCTGTGTTTCATCGTCAATAAGAAGGTTCAAGTTAAGCATCGCAATCTAAGACTGGACTCACAGGAGAGATTCAAATCATTGAAAGTGAGAGTGTCAGTCCTCCCTTACTTCTGTGGGCATTGTGCCTTTTGTTTTAGATTCGGATGCAATTTCTGTGTTTCATCGTCAATAAGAAGGTGCAAGGTATACAGTAAACCTCAAGTTAAGCATCGGAAACTAAAATTGGACTCACAGGAGCGGTTCAAATCGTAGAAAGTGAGAGTGTCAGTCCTCTTGTACTTAAGTCGGCATTGTGCCTTTTGTATTAGATTCGGATGAATTTCTGTGTTTCATCGTCTATAAGAAGGTCCAAGGTATACAGTAAACCTGAAGTGAAGCATCGGAATCTAATACTGGACTCACAGGAGAGGGTCATATCGTAGAAAGTGATAGTGTCAGTCCTCTTTTACTTAAGTCGGCATTGTGCCTTTTGTATTAAATTCGGATCCAATTTCTGTGTTTCATCGTCAATAAGAAGGTGCAAGGTATACAGTAAAAACGAAGTGAAGCATCGGATTCGAAAACTGGACTCACGGGAGAGGTTCATATTGTAGAATGTGAGAGTGTCAGTCCTCTTGTACTTAAGTCGGCATTGTGCATTTTGTATTAAATTCGGATGCAATTTCTGTGCTTCATCGTTAATAAGAAGGGGCAAGGTATATAGTAAACCTCAAGTTAAGCATCGGAATCTAAAACTGGACACACAGGAGAGGTTCAAATCGTAGAAAGTGAGAGTGTCAGTCGTCTTGTACTTAAGTCTTCATTGTGCCATTTGTATTAAATTCGGATGCAACTTCTGTGTTTCATCGTCAATAAGAAGGTCCAAGGGATACAGTAAACCTGAAGTGAAGCATCGGGATCTAAAACTGGACTCACAGGAGAGGTTCAAATCATAGAAAGTGAGAGTGTCAGTCCTCTTGTACTTAAGTCGGCATTGTGCATTTTGTATTAAATTCGGATGCAATTTCTGTGCTTCATCGTTAATAAGAAGGTGCAAGGTATAAAGTGAACCTGAAGTGATGCATCGGAATCTAAAACAGGACTCACAGGAGAGAATCAAATCGTAGAAAGTGAGAGTGTCAGTGCTCTTGTACTTAAGTCGGCATTGTGCCTTTTGTATCAAATTCGGATGCAATTTCTGTGTTTCATCGTCAATAAGAAGGGGCAAGGTATATAGTAAACCTCAAGTTAAGCATCGGAATCTAAAACTGGACACACAGGAGAGGTTCAAATCGTAGAAAGTTAGAGTGTCAGTCCCCTTTTGCTTAAGTCGGCAATGAGCCTTTTGTATTAAATTCCGATGCAATTTCTGTGTTTCATCGTCAATAAGAAGCTGCAGGGTATACAGTAAACCTGAAGTGATGCATCGGAATCTAAAACTGGACTCACGGGACAGGTTCAAATCATAGAAAGTGAGAGTGTCAGTCCTCTTTTACATAAGTCGGCATTGTGCCTTTTGTATTAAATTTGGATGCAATTTCTTTGTTTCATCGTCAATAAGAAGGTGCAACGTAAGCAGTAAACCTGAAGTGAAGCATCGGAATCTAAAACTGCACTCACAGGAGAGGTTCAAATCATTGAATGTGAGAGTGTCAGTCCTCTTGTACTTAAGTCGGCATTGTGCCTTTTCTATTAAATTCGGATGCAATTTCTGTGTTTCATCGTCAATAAGATGGTGCAAGGTATAGAGTAAACCTGAAGTGAAGCATCGGAATCTAAAACTCGACTCACAGGAGAAGTTCAAATCATAGAAAGTGAGAGTGTCAGTCCTCTTATACTTAAGTCGGCAATGTGCATTTGTATTAAATTCGGATGCAATTTCTGTGTTTCATCGTCAATAAGAAGCTGCAGGGTATACAGTAAACCTGAAGTGATGCATCGGAATCTAAAACTGGACTCACGGGACAGGTTCAAATCATAGAAAGTGAGAGTGTCAGTCCTCTTTTACATAAGTCGGCATTGTGCCTTTTGTATTAAATTTGGATGCAATTTCTTTGTTTCATCGTCAATAAGAAGGTGCAACGTAAACAGTAAACCTGAAGTGAAGCATCGGTACTAAAACTGCACTCACAAGAGAGGTTCAAATCATAGAATGTGAGAGTGTCAGTCCTCTTGTACTTAAGTCGGCATTGTGCCTTTTGTATTAAATTCGGATGCAATTTCTGTGTTTCATCGTCAATAAGATGGTGCAAGGTATAGAGTAAACCTGAAGTGAAGCATCGGAATCTAAAACTCGACTCACAGGAGAGGTTCAAATCATAGAAAGTGAGAGTGTCAGTCCTCTTATACTTAAGTCGGCAATGTGCATTTGTATTAAATTCGGATGCAATTTCTGTGTTTCATCGTCAATAAGAAGGTGCAAGTTATACAGTAAACCTGAAGTGAAGCATCGGAATCTAAAACTGGACTCACAGGAGAGGTTCAAATCGTAGAAAGTGAGAGTGTCAGTCCTCTTTTACTTAAGTCTGCATTGTGCCTTTTGTATTAAATTCGGATGCAATTTCTGTGTTTCATCGTCAATTTGAAGGTCCAAGGGATACAGTAAACCTGAAGTGAAGCATCGGAATCTAAAACTGGACTCACAGGAGAGGTTCAAATCATAGAAAGTGAGAGTGTCAGTCCTCTTATACTTAAGTCGGCATTGTGCCTGTTTTTTTAAATTCGGATGCAATTTCTGTGTTTCATCGTCAATAAGAAGGTGCAAGGTATCCAGTAAACCTGAAGTGAAGCATCGGAATCTAAAACTGGACTCACAGGAGAGGTTCAAATCGAAGAAAGTGAGAGTGTCAGTCCTCTTGTACTTAAGTCGGCATTGTGGCTTTTGTATTAAATTCGGATGCAATTTCTGTGTTTCATCGTCAATAAGAAGGTTCAAGTTAAGCATCGCAATCTAAAACTGGACTCACAGGAGAGATTCAAATCATTGAAAGTGAGAGTGTCAGTCCTCCCTTACTTCTGTGGGCATTGTGCCTTTTGTTTTAGATTCGGATGCAATTTCTGTGTTTCATCGTCAATAAGAAGGTGCAAGGTATACAGTAAACCTCAAGTTAAGCATCGGAAACTAAAATTGGACTCACAGGAGCGGTTCAAATCGTAGAAAGTGAGAGTGTCAGTCCTCTTGGACTTAAGTCGGCATTGTGCCTTTTGTATTAGATTCGGATGAATTTCTGTGTTTCATCGTCTATAAGAAGGTCCAAGGTATACAGTAAACCTGAAGTGAAGCATCGGAATCTAAAACTGGACTCACAGGAGAGGGTCATATCGTAGAAAGTGATAGTGTCAGTCCTCTTTTACTTAAGTCGGCATTGTGCCTTTTGTATTAAATTCGGATCCAATTTCTGTGTTTCATCGTCAATAAGAAGGTGCAAGGTATACAGTAAAAACGAAGTGAAGCATCGGATTCGAAAACTGGACTCACAGGAGAGGTTCATATTGTAGAATGTGAGAGTGTCAGTCCTCTTGTACTTAAGTCGGCTTTGTGCATTTGGTATTAAATTCGGATGCAAACTCTGTGTTTCATCGTCAATAAGAAGGTCCAAGGTATATAGTAAACCTGAAGTGAAGCATCGGAATCTAAAACTGGACTCACAGGAGAGGTTCAAATCATAGAAAGTGAGAGTGTCAGTCCTCTTGTACTTAAGTCGGCATTGTGCCTTTTGTGTTAAATTCGGATGCAATTTCTGTGTTTCATCGTCAATAAAAAGGTGCAAGGTATACAGTAATCTTGAAGTGAAGCATCGTTATCTAAAACTGGACTCACAGGATAGGTAAAATCGTAGAAAGTGAGAGTGTCAGTCGTCTTGTACTTAAGTCTTCATTGTGCCATTTGTATTAAATTCGGATGCAACTTCTGTGTTTCATCGTCAATAAGAAGGTCCAAGGGATACAGTAAACCTGAAGTGAAGCATCGGGATCTAAAGCTGGACTCACAGGAGAGGTTCAAATCATAGAAAGTGAGAGTGTCAGTCCTCTTGTACTTAAGTCGGCATTGTGCATTTTGTATTAAATTCGGATGCAATTTCTGTGCTTCATCGTTAATAAGAAGGTGCAAGGTATAAAGTGAACCTGAAGTGATGCATCGGAATCTAAAACAGGACTCACAGGAGAGAATCAAATCGTAGAAAGTGAGAGTGTCAGTGCTCTTGTACTTAAGTCGGCATTGTGCCTTTTGTATCAAATTCGGATGCAATTTCTGTGTTTCATCGTCAATAAGAAGGGGCAAGGTATATAGTAAACCTGAAGTTAAGCATCGGAATCTAAAACTGGACACACAGGAGAGGTTCAAATCGTAGAAAGTTAGAGTGTCAGTCCCCTTTTGCTTAAGTCGGCAATGAGCCTTTTGTATTAAATTCCGATGCAATTTCTGTGTTTCATCGTCAATAAGAAGCTGCAGGGTATACAGTAAACCTGAAGTGATGCATCGGAATCTAAAACTGGACTCACGGGACAGGTTCAAATCATAGAAAGTGAGAGTGTCAGTCCTCTTGTACTTAAGTCGGCATTGTGCCTTTTGTGTTAAATTCGGATGCAATTTCTGTGTTTCATCGTCAATAAAAAGGTGCAAGGTATACAGTAATCTTGAAGTGAAGCATCGGAATCTAAAACTGCACTCACAGGAGAGGTTCAAATCATAGAATGTGAGAGTGTCAGTCCTCTTGTACTTAAGTCGGCATTGTGCCTTTTGTATTAAATTCGGATGCAATTTCTGTGTTTCATCGTCAATAAGATGGTGCAAGGTATAGAGTAAACCTGAAGTGAAGCATCGGAATCTAAAACTCGACTCACAGGAGAAGTTCAAATCATAGAAAGTGAGAGTGTCAGTCCTCTTATACTTAAGTCGGCAATGTGCATTTGTATTAAATTCGGATGCAATTTCTGTGTTTCATCGTCAATAAGAAGGTGCAAGTTATACAGTAAACCTGAAGTGAAGCATCGGAATCTAAAACTGGACTCACAGGAGAGGTTCAAATCGTAGAAAGTGAGAGTGTCAGTCCTCTTTTACTTAAGTCTGCATTGTGCCTTTTGTATTAAATTCGGATGCAATTTCTGTGTTTCATCGTCAATTTGAAGGTCCAAGGGATACAGTAAACCTGAAGTGAAGCATCGGAATCTAAAACTGGACTCACAGGAGAGGTTCAAATCATAGAAAGTGAGAGTGTCAGTCCTCTTGTACTTAAGTCGGCAATGTGTCTTTTGTGTTAAATTCGGATGCAATTTCTGTGTTTCATCGTCAATAAAAAGGTGCAAGGTATACAGTAATCTTGAAGTGAAGCATCGTTATCTAAAACTGGACTCTCAGGATAGGTTCAAATCGTAGAAAGTGAGAGTGTCAGTCGTCTTGTACTTAAGTCTTCATTGTGCCATTTGTATTAAATTCGGATGCAACTTCTGTGTTTCATCATCAATAAGAAGGTCCAAGGGATACAGTAAACCTGAAGTGAAGCATCGGGATCTAAAACTGGACTCACAGGAGAGGTTCAAATCATAGAAAGTGAGAGTGTCAGTCCTCTTGTACTTAAGTCGGCATTGTGCATTTTGTATTAAATTCGCATGCAATTTCTGTGCTTCATCGTTAATAAGAAGGTGCAAGGTATAAAGTGAACCTGAAGTGATGCATCGGAATCTAAAACAGGACTCACAGGAGAGAATCAAATCGTAGAAAGTGAGAGTGTCAGTGCTCTTGTACTTAAGTCGGCATTGTGCCTTTTGTATCAAATTCGGATGCAATTTCTGTGTTTCATCGTCAATAAGAAGGGGCAAGGTATATAGTAAACCTGAAGTTAAGCATCGGAATCTAAAACTGGACACACAGGAGAGGTTCAAATCGTAGAAAGTTAGAGTGTCAGTCCCCTTTTGCTTAAGTCGGCAATGAGCCTTTTGTATTAAATTCCGATGCAATTTCTGTGTTTCATCGTCAATAAGAAGCTGCAGGGTATACAGTAAACCTGAAGTGATGCATCGGAATCTAAAACTGGACTCACGGGACAGGTTCAAATCATAGAAAGTGAGAGTGTCAGTCCTCTTTTACATAAGTCGGCATTGTGCCTTTTGTATTAAATTTGGATGCAATTTCTTTGTTTCATCGTCAATAAGAAGGTGCAACGTAAACAGTAAACCTGAAGTGAAGCATCGGAATCTAAAACTGCACTCACAGGAGAGGTTCAAATCATAGAATGTGAGAGTGTCAGTCCTCTTGTACTTAAGTCGGCATTGTGCCTTTTGTATTAAATTCGGATGCAATTTCTGTGTTTCATCGTCAATAAGATGGTGCAAGGTATAGAGTAAACCTGAAGTGAAGCATCGGAATCTAAAACTCGACTCACAGGAGAAGTTCAAATCATAGAAAGTGAGAGTGTCAGTCCTCTTATACTTAAGTCGGCAATGTGCATTTGTATTAAATTCGGATGCAATTTCTGTGTTTCATCGTCAATAAGAAGGTGCAAGTTATACAGTAAACCTGAAGTGAAGCATCGGAATCTAAAACTGGACTCACAGGACAGGTTCAAATCGTAGAAAGTGAGAGTGTCAGTCCTCTTTTACTTAAGTCTGCATTGTGCCTTTTGTATTAAATTCGGATGCAATTTCTGTGTTTCATCGTCAATTTGAAGGTCCAAGGGATACAGTAAACCTGAAGTGAAGCATCGGAATCTAAAACTGGACTCACAGGAGAGGTTCAAATCATAGAAAGTGAGAGTGTCAGTCCTCTTATACTTAAGTCGGCATTGTGCCTGTTCTTTTAAATTCGGATGCAATTTCTGTGTTTCATCGTCAATAAGAAGGTGCAAGGTATCCAGTAAACCTGAAGTGAAGCATCGGAATCTAAAACTGGACTCACAGGAGAGGTTCAAATCGAAGAAAGTGAGAGTGTCAGTCCTCTTGTACTTAAGTCGGCATTGTGCCTTTTGTATTAGATTCGGATGAATTTCTGTGTTTCATCGTCTATAAGAAGGTCCAAGGTATACAGTAAACCTGAAGTGAAGCATCGGAATCTAAAACTGGACTCACAGGAGAGGGTCATATCGTAGAAAGTGATAGTGTCAGTCCTCTTTTACTTAAGTCGGCATTGTGCCTTTTGTATTAAATTCGGATCCAATTTCTGTGTTTCATCGTCAATAAGAAGGTGCAAGGTATACAGTAAAAACGAAGTGAAGCATCGGATTCGAAAACTGGACTCACAGGAGAGGTTCATATTGTAGAATGTGAGAGTGTCAGTCCTCTTGTACTTAAGTCAGCATTGTGCCTTTTGTATAAAATTCGGTTGCAATTTCTGTGTTTCTTCGTTAATAAGAAGGTGCAAGGTATACAGTAAACCTGAAGTGAAGCATCGGAATCTAAAATTGGACTCACAGGAGAGGTTCAAATCGTTGAAAGTAAGAGGGTCAGTCCTCTTGTACTTAAGTCGGCATTGTGCCTGTTGTATTAAATTCGGATGCAATGTCTGTGTTTCATCGTCAATAAGAAGGTGCAAGGTATACAGTAAACCTGAAGTGAAGCATCGGAATCTAAAAGTAGACTCACAGGAGAGGTTCAAATCGTAGAAAGTGAGAGTGTCAGTCCTCTTTTACTTAAGTCGGCATTGTGCATTTTGTATTTCATTCGAATGCAATTTCTGTGTTTCATCGTCAATAAGAAGGTGCAGGGTATACAGTAAACCTGAAGTGAAGCATCGGAATTTAAAACTGGACTCACAGGAGAGGTTCAAATCGTAGAAAGTGAGAGTATCAGTCCTCTTGTACTTAAGTCGGCATTGTGGCTTTTGTATTAAATTCGTATGCAATATCTGTGTTTCATCGTCAATAAGAAGGTGCAAGTGAAGCATCGGAATCTAAAACTGACCTCACAGGAGAGATTCAAATCATTGAAAGTGAGAGTGTCAGTCCTCTTGTACTTATGTCGGCATTGTGCCTTTTGTATTAGATTCGGATGCAATTTCTGTGTTTCATCTTCAACAAGAAGGTGCAAGGTATACAGTAAACCTGAAGTTAAGCATCGGAATCTAAAACTGGACTCACAGGAGCGGTTCAAATCGTAGAAACTGAGAGTGTCAGTCCTCTTGTACTTAAGTCGGCATTGTGCCTTTTGTATTAGATTCGGATGAATTTCTGTGTTTCATCGTGTATAAGAAGGTCCAAGGTATACAGTAAACCTGAAGTGAAGCATCGGAATCTAAAACTGGACTCACAGGAGAGGTTCAAATCGTAGAAAGTGAGAGTGTGAGCCCTCTTGTACTTAAGTCGGCATTGTGCCTTTTGTATTAAATTCGGATGCAATTTCTGTGTTTCATCGTCAATACGAAGGTGCAAGGTATACAGTAAACCTGAAATGAAGCATCGGAATCTAAAACTGGACTCACAGGAGAGATTCAAATCGTAGAAAGTGAGAGGGTCAGTCCTCTGATACTTAAGCCGGCATTGTGCCTTTTGTATTTAATTCGGATGCAATTTCTGTGTTTCATCGTCAATTAGAAGGTGCAAGGTATACAGTAAACCTGAAGTGAAACATCGGAATCTAAAACTGGACTCACAGGAGAGGTTCAAATCATAGTAAGTTAGAGTGTCAGTCCTCTTGTACTTAAGTCTGCATTGTGCCTTTTGTATTAAATTCGGATGCAATTTCTGTGTTTCATCGTCAATAAGAAGGTGCAAGGCACACAGTAAACCTGAAGTGAAGCATTGGAATCTAAAACTGGACTCACAGGAGAGGTTCAAATCATAGACAGTTAAAGTGTCAGTCCTATTGTACTTAAGTCTGCATTATGCCTTTTGTATTAAATTCGGATGCAATTTCTGTGTTTCATCGTCAATACGAAGGTGCAAGGTATACAGTAAACCTGAAGTGAAGCATCGGAATCTAAAACTGGACTCACAGGAGAGGTTCAACTCGTTGAAAGTGAGAGGGTCAGTCCTCTTGTACTTAAGCCGGCATTGTGCCTGTTGTATTAAATTCGGATGCAGTGTCTGTGTTTCATCGTCAATAAGAAGGTGCAAGGTATACAGTAAACCTAAAGTGAAGCATCGGAATCTTAAACTGGACTCACAGGATAGGTTCAAATCATAGTAAGTGAGAGAGTCAGTCTTCTTGTACTTAAGTCGGCATTGTGCCTTTTGTATTAAATTCGGAGGCAATTTCTGTGCTTCATCGTTAATAAGAAGGTGCAAGGTATTCAGTAAACCTAAAGTGAAGCATTGGAATCTAAAACTGGACTCACAGGAGAGATTCAAATTATTGAAAGTGAGAGTGTCAGTCCTCTTGTACTTAAGTCGGCATTGTGCCTTTTGTACTAAATTCGGGTGCAATTTCTGTGTTTCATCGTCAATAAGAAGGTCCAAGGGATACAGTATACCTGAAGTGAAGCATCGGAATCTAAAAATTGACTCACAGGAGAGGTTCAAATCATAGAAAGTTAGAGTGTCAGACCTCTTGTACTTAAGTCGGCATTGTGCCTATTGTATTAAAATCGGATGCAAACTCTGTGTTTCATCGTCAATATGAAGGTGCAAGGTATACAGTAAACCTGAAGTGAAGCATCGGATTCTAAAACTGGACACACAGGAGTGGTTCAAATCATAGAAAGTTAGAGTGTGAGTCCTCTTATACTTAAGTCTGCATTGTGCCTTTTGTATTAAATTCGGTTGCAATTTCTGTGTTTCATCGTCAATACGAAGGTGCAAGGTATACAGTAAATCTGAAGTGAAGCATCGGAATCTAAAACTGGACTCACAGGAGAGGTTCAAATCGTAGAAAGTGAGAGTGTCAGTCCTCTGATACTTAAGCCGGCATTGTGCCTTTTGTATTTAATTCGGATGCAATTTCTGTGTTTCATTGTCAATTAGAAGGTGCATGGTATGCAGTAAACCTGAAGTGAAACATCGGAATCTAAAACTGGACTCACAGGAGAGGTTCAAATCGTAGAAAGTGAGAGTGTCAGTCCTCTGATACTTAAGCCGGCATTGTGCCTTTTGTATTTAATTCGGATGCAATTTCTGTTTTTCATAGTCAACAAGAAGGTAAGAGGTATACAGAAACCTGAAGTCAAGCATCGGAATCTAAAACTGGACTCTCAGGAGAGGTTCAAATCATAGTAAGTTAGAGTGTCAGTCCTCTTCTACTTAAGTCTGCATTGTGCCTTTTGTATTAAATTCGGATGCAATTTCTGTGTTTCATCGTCAATAAGATGGTGCAAGGTATACAGTAAACCAGAAGTGAAGCATCGGAATCTAAAACTGGACTCACAGGAGAGGTTCAAATCGTAGAAAGTGAGAGTGTGAGTCCTCTTGTACTTAAGTCGGCATTGTGCATTTTGTATTAAATTCGGATGCAATTTCTGTGTTTCATCGTCAATACGAAGGTGCAAGGTATACAGTCAATCTGAAGTGAAGCATCGGAATCTAAAACTGGACTCACAGGAGAAATTCAAATCGTAGAAAGTGAGAGTGTCAGTCCTCTGATACTTAAGCCGGCATTGTGCCTTTTGTATTTAATTCGGAAGCAATTTCTGTGTTTCATTGTCAATTAGAAGGTGCAAGGTATACAGTAAACCTGAAGTGAAGCATCCGAATCTAAGACTGGACTCACAGGAGATTTTCAAATCATAGAAAGTTAAAGTGTCAATCCTCTTGTTCTTAAGTCTGCATTGTGCCTTTTGTTTTAAATTCGGATGCAATTTCTGTGTTTCATCGTCAATACGAAGGTGCAAGGTATACAGTAAACCTGAAGTGAAGCATCGGAATCTAAAACTGGACTCACAGGAGAGGTTCAAATCGTTGAAAGTGAGAGGGTCAGTCCTCTTGTACTTAAGTCGGCATTGAGCCTGTTGTATTAAATTCGGATGCAATGTCTGTGTTTCATCGTCAATAAGAAGGTGCAAGGTATACAGTAAACCTAAAGTGAAGCATCGGAATCTTAAACTGGACTCACAGGAGAGGTTCAAATCATAGTAAGTGAGAGAGTCAGTCCTCTTGTACTTAAGTCGGCATTGTGCCTTTTATATTAAATTCGGATGCAATTTCTGTGTTTCATCGTCAATAAGAAGGTGCAAGGTATACAGTAAACCTGAAGTGAAGCATCGGAATCTAAAACTGGACTCACAGGAGAGGTTCAAATCATAGAAAGTGAGAGTGTCAGTCCTCATGTACTTAAGTCGGCATTGTGCCTTTTGTATTAAATTCGGTTGCAATTTCTGTGCTTCATCGTCAATAAGAAGGTGCAAGGAATACAGTAAACCTGAAGTGAAGCATCGGAATCTAAAATTCGACTTACAGTAGAGGTTCAAATCGTAGAAAATGAGAGTGTCAGTCCTCTTGTACTTATGTCGGCATTGTGCCTTTTGTATTAAATTCGGGTGCAATTTCTGTGTTTCATCGTCAATAAGAAGGTCCAAGGTATACAGTATACCTGAAGTGAAGCATCGGAATCTAAAAATTGACACACAGGAGAGGTTCAAATCATAGAAAGTTAGAGTGTCAGACCTCTTGTACTTAAGTCGGCATTGTGCCAATTGTATTAAATTCGGATGCAAACTCTGTGTTTCATCGTCAATATGACGGTGCAAGGTATACAGTAAACCTGAAGTGAAGCATCGGAATCTAAAACTGGACACACAGGTGAGGTTCAAATCATAGAAAGTTAGAGTGTCAGTCCTCTTGAACTTAAGTCTGCATTGTGCCTTTTGTATTAAATTCGGATGCAATTTCTGTGTTTCATCGTCAATAAGAAGGTGCAAGGTATACAGGAAACCTGAAGTGAAGCATCGGAATAGAAAACTGGACTCACAGGAGAGGTTCAAATCGTTGAAAGTAAGAGGGTAATTCCTCTTGTACTTAAGGCGGCATTGTGCCTGTTGTATTAAATTCGGATGCAATGTCTGTGTTTCATCGTCAATAAGAAGGTGCAAGGTATACAGTTAACCTGAAAAGAAGCATTGGAACCTAAAACTGGACTCACAGGAGAGGTTAAAATCGTAGAAAGTGAGAGTGTCACTCCTCTTTTACTTAAGTCGGCATTGTGCCTTTTGTATTAAATTCGGATGCAATTTCTGTGTTTCATCGTCAATACGAAGGTGCAAGGTATACAATAATTCTGAAGTGAAGCATCGGAATCTAAAACTGGACTCACAGGAGAGATTCAAATCGTAGAAAGAGAGAGTGTCAGTCCTCTGATACTTAAGCCGGCATTGTGCCTTTTGTATTTAATTCGGATGCAATTTCTGTGTTGCATTGTCAATTAGAAGGTGCAAGGTATACAGTAAACCTGAAGTGAAGCATCCGAATCTAAAACTGGACTCACAGGAGAGGTTCAAATCATAGAATGTTAAAGTGTCAGTCCTCTTGTACTTAAGTCTGCATTGTGCCTTTTGTATTAAATTCGGATGCAATTTCTGTTTTTCATCGTCAATACGAAGGTGCAAGGTATACAGTAAACCTGAAGTGAAGCATCGGAATCTAAAACTGGACTCACAGGAGAGGTTCAATTCGTTGAAAGTGAGAGGGTCAGTCCTCTTGTATTTAAGTCGGCATTGTGCCTGTTGTATTAAATTCGGATGCAATGTCTGTGTTTCATCGTCAATAAGACGGTGCAAGGTATACAGTAAACCTGAAGTGAAGCATCGGAATCTAAAATTGGACTCACAGTAGAGGTTCAAATCGTAGAAAGTGATTGTGTCAGTCCTCTTGTACTTAAGTCGGCATTGTGCCTTTTGTATTAAAATCGGGTGCAATTTCTGTGTTTCATCGTCAATAAGAATGTCCAAGGGATACAGTATACCTGAAGTGATGCATCGGAATCTAAAAATTGACTAACAGGAGAGGTTCAAATCATAGAAAGTTAGAGTGTCAGACCTCTTGTACTTAAGTCGGCATTGTGCCCATTGTATTAAATTCGGATGCAAACTCTGTGTTTCATCGTCAATATGACGGTGCAAGGTATACAGTAAACCTGAAGTGAAGCATAGGAGTCTAAAACTGGACACACAGGAGAGTTTCAAATCATAGAAAGTTATAGTGTGAGTCCTCTTGTACTTAAGTCGGCATTGTGCCTTTTGTATTAAATTCGGATGCAATTTCTGTGTTTCATCGTCAATAAGAAGGTGCAAGGTAAAATGTAATCTGGAAGTGAAGCATCGGAATCTAAAACTGGACTCACAGGAGAGGATCAAATCGTAGAAAGAGAGAGTGTCAGTCCTCTTGTACTTAAGTCGGCATTGTGCCTTTTGTATTAAATTCGGATGCAATGTCTGTGTTTCATCGTCAATAAGAAGGTGCAAGGTATACAGTAAACCTGAAGTGAAGCATCGGAACCTAAAACTGGACTCACAGGAGAGGTTCAAATCGTAGAAAGTGAGAGTGTCAGTCCTCTTTTACTTAAGTCGGCATTGTGCATTTTGTATTTAATTCGGATGCAATTTCTGTGTTTCCTCGTCAATAAGAAGGTGCAAGGTATACAGTAAACCTGAAGTGAAGCATCGGAATTTAAAACTGGACTCACAGGAGAGGTTCAAATCGTAGAAAGTGAGAGTATCAGTCCTCTTGTACTTAAGTCGGCATTGAGGCTTTTGTATTAAATTCGTATGCAATTTCTGTGTTTCATAGTCAATAAGAAGGTGCAAGTGAAGCATCGGAATCTAAAACTGACCTCACAGGAGAGATTCAAATCATTGAAAGTGAGAGTGTCAGTCCTCTTGTACTTATGTCGGCATTGTGCCTTTTGTATTAGATTCGGATGCAATTTCTGTGTTTCATCGTCTATAAGAAGGTCCAAGGTATACAGTAAACCTGAAGTGAAGCATCGGAATCTGAAACTGGACGCACAGGAGAGGTTCAAGTCGTAGAAAGTGAGAGTGTGAGTCCTCTTGTACTTAAGTCGGCATTGTGCCTTTTGTATTAAATTCGGATGCAATTTCTGTGTTTCATCGTCAATACGAAGGTGCAAGGTATACCGTAAATCTGGAGTGAAGCATCGGAATCTAAAACTGGACTCACAGGAGAGATTCAAATCGTAGAAAGTGAGAGTGTCAGACCTCTGATACTTAAGCCGGCATTGTGCCTTTTGTATTTAATTCGGATGCAATTTCTGTGTTTCATTGTCAATTAGAAGGTGCAAGGTATACACTAAACCTGAAGTGAAACATCGGAATCTAAAACTGGACTCACAGGAGAGGTTCAAATCGTAGAAAGTGAGAATGTCAGTCCACTTGTACATAAGTCGGCATTGTGCTTTTCGTATTAAATTCGGATGCAATTTTTGTGTTTCATCGTCAACAAGAAGGTGCAAGGTATACAGTAAACCTGAAGTGAAGCATCGGAATCTAAAACTGGACTCACAGGAGAGGTTCAAATCGTAGAAAGTGAGAGTGTCAGTCCTCTTGTACTTAAGTCGGCATTGTGCTATTTGTATTAAATTCGGATGCAATTTCTGTGTTTCATCGTCAATAAGAAGGTGCAAGGTATACAGTAAACCTGAAGTGAAGCATCCGAATCTAAAACTGGACTCACAGGAGAGGTTCAAATCATAGTAAATTAGAGTGTCAGTCCTCTTGTACTTAAGTCTGCATTGTGCCTTTTGTATTAAATTCGGATGCAATTTCTGTGTTTCATCGTCAATAAGAAGGTAAAAGGTATACAGTAAACCTGAAGTGAAGCATCGGAATCTAAAACTGGACTCACAGGAGAGGTTGAAATCGTTGAAAGTTAGCGGGTCAGTCCTCTTGTACTTCTGTCGGCATTGTGCTTGTTGTATTAAATTCGGATGCAATGTCTGTTTTTCATCGTCAATAAGAAGGTGCAATGTATACAGTAAACCTGAAGTGAAGCATCCGAATCTAAAACTAGACTCACAGGAGAGGTTCAAATCGTAGAAAGTGAGAGTGTCAGTCCTCTTGTACTTAAGTCTGCATTGTGCCTTTTGTATTAAATTCGGATGCAATTTCTGTGTTTCATCGTCAATAAGAAGGTGCAAGGTATACAGTATACCTGAAGTGAGGCATCGGAATCTAAAAATTGACTCACAGGAGCGGTTCAAATCATAGTAAGTTAGAGTGTCAGTCCTCTTGTACTTAAGTCTGCATTGTGCCTATTGTATTAAATTCGGATGCAATTTCTGTGTTTCATCGTCAATAAGAAGGTGCAAGGTATACAGTAAACCTGAAGTGAAGCATCGGAATCTAAAACTGGACTCACAGGAGAGGTTCAAATCATAGAAAGTTAGAGTGTCAGACCTCTTGTACTTAAGTCGGCATTGTGCCTTTTGTATTAAATTCGAATGCAATTTCTGTGCTTCATCGTCAATAAGAAGGTGCAAGGTATACAGTAAACCTAAAGGGAAGCATCGGAATCTTAAACTTGACTCACAGGATAGGTTCAAATCATAGTAAGTGAGAGAGTCAGTCTTCTTGTACTTAAGTCGGCATTGTGCCTTTTATATTAAATTCGGATGCAATTTCTGTGTTTCATCGTCAATAAGAATGTGCAAGGTATACAGTAAACCTGAAGTGAAGCATCGGAATCTAAAACTGGACTCACAGGAGAGGTTCAAATCATAGAAAGTGAGAGTGTCAGTCCTCATGTACTTAAGTCAGCATTGTGCCTTTTGTATTACATTCGAATGCAATTTCTGTGCTTCATCGTCAATAAGAAGGTGCAAGGTATACAGTAAACCTGAAGTGAAGCATCGGAATCTGAAACTGGACTCACAGTAGAGGTTCAAATCGTAGAAAGTGAGAGTGTCAGTCCTCTTGTACTTAAGTCTGCATTGTGTCTTTTGTATTAAATTCGGATGCAATTTCTGTGTTTCATCGTCAATAAGAAGGTGCAAGGTATACAGTATACCTGAAGTGAAGCATCGGAATCTAAAAATTGACTCACAGGAGCGGTTCAAATCATAGTAAGTAGTGTCAGTCCTCTCGTACTTAAGTCTGCATTGTGCCTATTGTATTAAATTCGGATGCAATTTCTGTGTTTCATCGTCAATAAGAAGGTGCAAGGTATACAGTAAACCTGAAGTGAAGCATCGGAATCTAAAACTGGACTCACAGGAGAGGTTCAAATCATAGAAAGTTAGAGTGTCAGACCTCTTGTACTTAAGTCGGCATTGTGCCTTCTGTATTAAATTCGAATGCAATTTCTGTGCTTCATCGTCAATAAGAAGGTGCAAGGTATACAGTAAACCTGATGTGAAGCATCGGAATCTGAAATTGGACTCACAGTAGAGGTTCAAATCGTAGAAAGTGAGAGTGTCAGTCCTCTTGTACTTAAGTCGGCATTGTGCCTTTTGTATTTAATTCGGATGCAATTTTTGTGTTTCATCGTCAACAAGAAGGTAAGAGGTATACAGTAAACCTGAAGTCAAGCATCGGAATCTAAAACTGGACTCATAGGAGAGGTTCAAATCGTAGAAAGTGAGAGTGTCAGTCCTCAAGTACTTATGTCTGCATTGTGCCATTTGTATTAAATTCGGATGCAATTTCTGTGTTTCATCGTCAATACGAATGTGCAAGGTATACAGTAAACCTGAAGTGAAGCATCGGAATCTAAAACTGGACTCACAGGAGAGGTTCAACTCGTTGAAAGTGAGAGGGTCAGTCCTCTTGTACTTAAGTCGGCATTGTGCCTGTTGTATTAAATTCGGATGCAATGTCTGTGTTTCATCGTCAATAAGAAGGTGCAAGGTATACAGTAAACCTAAAGTGAAGCATCGGAATCTTAAACTGGACTCACAGGATAGGTTCAAATCATAGTAAGTGAGAGAGTCAGTCTTCTTGTACTTAAGTCGGCATTGTGCCTTTTATATTAAATTCGGATGCAATTTCTGTGTTTCATCGTCAATAAGAATGTGCAAGGTATACAGTAAACCTGAAGTGAAGCATCGGAATCTAAAACTGGACTCACAGGAGAGGTTCAAATCATAGAAAGTGAGAGTGTCAGTCCTCATGTACTAAAGTCAGCATTGTGCCTTTTGTATTACATTCGAATGCAATTTCTGTGCTTCATCGTCAATAAGAAGGTGCAAGGTATACAGTAAACCTGAAGTGAAGCATCGGAATCTGAAACTGGACTCACAGTAGAGGTTCAAATCGTAGAAAGTGAGAGTGTCAGTCCTCTTGTACTTAAGTCTGCATTGTGCCTTTTGTATTAAATTCGGATGCAATTTCTGTGTTTCATCGTCAATAAGAAGGTGCAAGGTATACAGTATACCTGAAGTGAAGCATCGGAATCTAAAAATTGACTCACAGGAGCGGTTCAAATCATAGTAAGTTAGAGTGTCAGTCCTTTCGTACTTAAGTCTGCATTGTGCCTATTGTATTAAATTCGGATGCAATTTCTGTGTTTCATCGTCAATTAGAAGGTGCAAGGTATACAGTAAACCTGAAGTGAAGCATCGGAATCTAAAACTGGACTCACAGGAGAGGTTCAAATCATAGAAAGTTAGAGTGTCAGACCTCTTGTACTTAAGTCGGCATTGTGCCTTTTGTATTAAATTCGAATGCAATTTCTGTGCTTCATCGTCAATAAGAAGGTGCAAGGTATACAGTAAACCTGATGTGAAGCATCGGAATCTGAAATTGGACTCACAGTAGAGCTTCAAATCGTAGAAAGTGAGAGTGTCAGTCCTCTTGTACTTAAGTCGGCATTGTGCCTTTTGTATTTAATTCGGATGCAATTTCTGTGTTTCATTGTCAATTAGAAGGTGCAAGGTATACAGTAAACCTGAAGTGAAACATCGGAATCTAAAACTGGACTCACAGGAGAGGTTCAAATCGTAGAAAGTGAGAATGTCAGTCCACTTGTACATAAGTCGGCATTGTGCTTTTCGTATTAAATTCGGATGCAATTTTTGTGTTTCATCGTCAACAAGAAGGTAAGAGGTATACAGTAAACCTGAAGTCAAGCATCGGAATCTAAAACTGGACTCACAGGAGAGGTTCAAATCGTAGAAAGTGAGAGTGTCAGTCCTCTTGTACTTAAGTCGGCATTGTGCTATTTGTATTAAATTCGGATGCAATTTCTGTGTTTCATCGTCAATAAGAAGGTGCAAGGTATACAGTAAACCTGAAGTGAAGCATCCGAATCTAAAACTGGACTCACAGGAGAGGTTCAAATCATAGTAAATTAGAGTGTCAGTCCTCTTGTACTTAAGTCTGCATTGTGCATTTTGTATTAAATTCGGATGCAATTTCTGTGTTTGATCGTCAATAAGAAGGTAAAAGGTATACAGTAAACCTGAAGTGAAGCATCGGAATCTAAAACTGGACTCACAGGAGAGGTTGAAATCGTTGAAAGTAAGCGGGTCAGTCCTCTTGTACTTCTGTCGGCATTGTGCTTGTTGTATTAAATTCGGATGCAATGTCTGTTTTTCATCGTCAATAAGAAGGTGCAATGTATACAGTAAACCTGAAGTGAAGCATCCGAATCTAAAACTAGACTCACAGGAGAGGTTCAAATCGTAGAAAGTGAGAGTGTCAGTCCTCTTGTACTTAAGTCTGCATTGTGCCTTTTGTATTAAATTCGGATGCAATTTCTGTGTTTCATCGTCAATAAGAAGGTGCAAGGTATACAGTATACCTGAAGTGAGGCATCGGAATCTAAAAATTGACTCACAGGAGCGGTTCAAATCATAGTAAGTTAGAGTGTCAGTCCTCTTGTACTTAAGTCTGCATTGTGCCTATTGTATTAAATTCGGATGCAATTTCTGTGTTTCATCGTCAATAAGAAGGTGCAAGGTATACAGTAAACCTGAAGTGAAGCATCGGAATCTAAAACTGGACTCACAGGAGAGGTTCAAATCATAGAAAGTTAGAGTGTCAGACCTCTTGTACTTAAGTCGGCATTGTGCCTTTTGTATTAAATTCGAATGCAATTTCTGTGCTTCATCGTCAATAAGAAGGTGCAAGGTATACAGTAAACCTGAAGTGAAGCATCGGAATCTGAAATTGGACTCACAGTAGAGGTTCAAATCGTAGAAAGTGAGAGTGTCAGTCCTCTTGTACTTAAGTCGGCATTGTGCCTTTTGTATTAAATTCGGATGCAATTTTTGTGTTTCATCGTCAACAGGAAGTTAAGAGGTATACAGTAAACCTGAAGTCAAGCATCGGAATCTAAAACTGGACTCATAGGAGAGGTTCAAATCGTAGAAAGTGAGAGTGTCAGTCCTCTTGTACTTAAGTCTGCATTGTGCCATTTGTATTAAATTCGGATGCAAATTCTGTGTTTCATCGTCAATACGAATGTGCAAGGTATACAGTAAACCTGAAGTGAAGCATCGGAATCTAAAACTGGACTCACAGGAGAGGTTCAACTCGTTGAAAGTGAGAGGGTCAGTCCTCTTGTACTTCAGTCGGCATTGTGCCGGTTGTATTAAATTCGGATGCAATGTCTGTGTTTCATCGTCAATAAGAAGGTGCAAGGTATACAGTAAACCTAAAGTGAAGCATCGGAATCTTAAACTGGACTCACAGGATAGGTTCAAATCATAGTAAGTGAGAGAGTCAGTCTTCTTGTACTTATGTCGGCATTGTGCCTTTTATATTAAATTCGGATGCAATTTCTGTGTTTCATCGTCAATAAGAATGTGCAAGGTATACAGTAAACCTGAAGTGAAGCATCGGAATGTAAAACTGGACTCACAGGAGAGGTTCAAATCATAGAAAGTGAGAGTGTCAGTCCTCATGTACTTAAGTCAGCATTGTGCCTTTTGTATTACATTCGAATGCAATTTCTGTGCTTCATCGTCAATAAGAAGGTGCAAGGTATACAGTAAACCTGAAGTGAAGCATCGGAATCTGAAATTGGACTCACAGTAGAGGTTCAAATCGTAGAAAGTGAGAGTGTCAGTCCTCTTGTACTTAAGTCTGCATTGTGCCTTTTGTATTCAATTCGGATGCAATTTCTGTGTTTCATCGTCAATAAGAAGGTGCAAGGTATACAGTATACCTGAAGTGAAGCATCGGAATCAAAAAATTGACTCACAGGAGCGGTTCAAATCATAGTAAGTTAGAGTGTCAGTCCTCTTGTACTTAAGTCTGCATTGTGCCTATTGTATTAAATTCGGATGCAATTTCTGTGTTTCATCGTCAATAAGAAGGTGCAAGGTATACAGTAAACCTGAAGTGAAGCATCGGAATCTAAAACTGGACTCACAGGAGAGGTTCAAATCATAGAAAGTTAGAGTGACAGACCTCTTGTACTTAAGTCGGCATTGTGCCTTTTGTATTAAATTCGAATGCAATTTCTGTGCTTAATCGTCAATAAGAAGGTGCAAGGTATACAGTAAACCTGATGTGAAGCATCGGAATCTGAAATTGGACTCACAGTAGAGGTTCAAGTCGTAGAAAGTAAGAGTGTCAGTCCTCTTGTACTTAAGTCGGCATTGTGCCTTTTGTATTAAATTTGGATGCAATTTCGATGTTTCATCGTCAATAAGAAGGTGCAAGGTATACAGTAAACCTGAAGTGAAGCATCCGAATCTAAAACTGGACTCACAGAAGCGGTTCATATCATAGTAAGTTAGAGTGTCAGTCCTCTTGTACTTAAGTCTGCATTGTGCCTTTTGTATTAAATTCGGATGCAATTTCTGTGTTTCATCGTCAATAAGAAGGTGCAAGGTATACACTAAACCTGAAGTGAAGCATCGGAATCTAAAACTGGACCCACAGGAGAGGTTCAAATCATAGAAAGTTAAAGTGTCAGTCCTCTTGTACTTAAGTCTGCATTATGCCTTTTGTATTAAATTCGGATGCAATTTCTGTGTTTCATCGTCAATACGAAGGTGCAAGGTATACAGTTAACCTGAAGTGAAGCATCGGAATCTAAAACTGGACTCACAGGAGAGGTTCAACTCGGTGAAAGTGAGAGGGTCAGTCCTCTTGTACTTAAGCCGGCATTGTGCCTGTTGTATTAAATTCGGATGCAATGTCTGTGTTTCATCGTCAATAAGAAGGTGCAAGGTATACAGTAAACCTAAAGTGAAGCATCGGAATCTTAAACTGGACTCACAGGATAGGTTCAAATCATAGTAAGTGAGAGAGTCAGTCTTCTTGTACTTAAGTCGGCATTGTGCCTTTTGTATGAAATTCGGATGCAATTTCTGTGCTTCATCGTTAATAAGAAGGTGCAAGGTATTCAGTAAACCTAAAGTGAAGCATCGGAATCTAAAACTGGACTCACAGGAGAGATTCAAATCGTTGAAAGTGAGAGTGTCAGTCCTCTTGTACTTATGTCGGCATTGTGCATTTTGTATTAAATTCGGATGTAATTTCTGTGTTTCATCTTCCAAAAGAAGGTGCAAGGTATACAGTAAACCTGATGTGAAGCATCGGAATCTAAAACTGGACTCACAGGAGAGGTTCAAACCGTTGAAAGTGAGAGGGTCAGTCCTCTTATACTTAAGCCGGCATTGTGCCTTTTGTATTAAATTCGGATGCAATATCTGTGTTTCACCGTCAATAAGAAGGTGCAAGGTATACAGTAAACCTGAAGTGAAACATCGGATTCTAAAACTGGACTCACAGGCGAGGTTAAAATCGTAGAAAGTGAGAGTGTCAGTCCTCTTGTACTTAAGTCGGCATTGTGCCTTTTGTATTAAATTCGGATGCAATTTCCGTGTTTCATCGTCAATAAGAATGTTCACAGTATACAGTAAACCTGAGGTGAAGCATCGGAATCTAAAACTGGACTCACAGGAGAGGTTTAAATCGTAGAAAGTGAGAGTGTCAGTCCTCTTGTACTTAAGTCGACATTGTGCCTTTTGTATTAAATTCGGATGCAATTTCCGTGTTTCATCGTGAATAAGAATGTTCACAGTATACAGTAAACCTGAAGTGAAGCATCGGAATCTAAAACTGGACTCACAGGAGAGGTTCAAATCGTAGAAAGTGAGAGTGTCCGTCCTCATGTACTTATGTCGGCATTGTGCCTTTTGTATTAAATTCGGATGCAATTTCTGTGCTTCATCGTCAAATAGAAGGTGCAAGGTATACAGTAAACCTGAAGTGAAGCATCGGAATCTAAAATTGGACTCACAGTAGAGGTTTAAATCGTAGAAAGTGAGAGTGTCAGTCCTCTTGCTCTTAAGTCGGCATTGTGCCTTTGTATTAAATTCGGGTTCAATTTCTGTGTTTCATCGTCAATAAGAAGGTCCAAGGGATACAGTATACCTGAAGTGAAGCATCGGAAACTAAAAATTGACTCACAGGAGAGGTTCAAATCATAGAAAGTTAGAGTGTCAGACCTCTTGTACTTAAGTCACGCATTGTGCCTATTGTATTAAATTCGGATGCAAACTCTGTGTTTTATCGTCAATATGACGGTTCAAGGTATACAGTAAACCTGAAGTGAAGCATCGGAACCTAAAACTGGACTCACAGGAGAGGTTCAAATCGTAGAAAGTGAGAGTGTCAGTCCTCTTTTACTTAAGTCGGCATTGTGCATTTTGTATTTAATTCGGATGCAATTTCTGTGTTTCATTGTCAATAAGAAGGTGCAAGGTATACAGTAAAACTGAAGTGAAGCATCGGAATTTAAAACTGGACTCACAGGAGAGGTTCAAATCGTAGAAAGTGAGAGTATCAGTCCTCTTGTACTTAAGTCGGCATTGTGGCTTTTGTATTAAATTCGTATGCAATTTCTGTGTTTCATCGTCAATAAGAAGGTGCAAGTGAAACATCGGAATCTAAAACTGACCTCACAGGAGAGATTCAAATCATTGAAAGTGAGAGTATCAGTCCTCTTGTACTTAAGTCGGCATTGTGCCTTTTGTATTAGATTCGGATGAATTTCTGTGTTACATCGTCAATAAGAAGGTCCAAGGTATACAGTAAACCTGAAGTGAAGCATCGGAATCTAAAACTGGACTCACAGGAGTGGTTCAAATCGTAGAAAATGAGAGTGTGAGTCCTCTTGTACTTAAGTCAGCATTGTGCCTTTTGTATTAAATTCGGATGTAATTTCTGTGTTTCATCGTCAATAAGAAGGTGCAAGTGAAGCATCGGAATCTAAAACTGACCTCACAGGAGAGATTCAAATCATTGAAAGTGAGAGTATCAGTCCTCTTGTACTTAAGTCGGCATTGTGCCTTTTGTATTAGATTCGGATGAATTTCTGTGTTACATCGTCAATAAGAAGGTCCAAGGTATACAGTAAACCTGAAGTGAAGCATCGGAATCTAAAACTGGACTCACAGGAGAGATTCGAATCGTAGAAAGTGAGAATGTCAGTCCTCTGATACTTAAGCCGGCATTGTGCCTTTTGTATTTAATTCGGATGCAATTTCTATGTTTCATTGTCAATTAGAAGGTGCAAAGTATATAGTAAACCTGAAGTGAAACATCGGAATCTCAAACTGGACTCACAGGAGAGGTTCAAATCGTAGAAAGTGAGAGTGTCAGTCCACTTGTACATAAGTCGGCATTCTGCCTTTTGTATTAAATTCGGATGCAATTTTTGTGTTTCATCGTCAACAAGAAGGTAAGAGGTATACAGTAAACCTGAAGTCAAGCATCGGAATCTAAAACTGGACTCACAGCAGAGGTTCAAATCGTAGAAAGTGGGAGTGTCAGTCCTCTTGTACTTAAGTCGGCATTGTGCTTTTTGTATTAAATTCGGATGCAATTTCTGTGTTTCATCGTCAATAAGAAGGTGCAAGGTATACAGTAAACCTGAAGTGAAGCATCCGAATCTAAAACTGGACTCACAGGAGCGGTTCAAATCATAGTAAGTTAGAGTGTCAGTCCTCTTGTACTTAAGTCTGCATTGTGCCTTTTGTATTAAATTCGGATGCAATTTCTGTGTTTCATCGTCAATAAGAAGGTGCAAGGTATACAGTAAACCTGAAGTGAAGCATCGGAATCTAAAACTGGACTCACAGTAGAGGTTCAAATCGTAGAAAGTGAGAGTGTCAGTCCTCTTGTACTTAAGTCTGCATTATGCCTTTTGTATTAAATTCGGTTGCAATTTCTGTGTTTCATCGTCAATACGAAGGTGCAAGGTATACAGTAAACCTGAAGTGAAGCATCGGAATCTAAAACTGGACTCACAGGATAGGTTCAACTCGGTGAAAGTGAGAGGGTCAGTCCTCTTATACTTAAGTCAGCATTGTGCCTTTTGTATTAAAATCGGATGCAATATCTGTGTTTCATCGTCAATAAGAAGGTGCAAGGTATACAGTAAACCTGAAGTGAAACATCGGATTCTAAAACTGGACTCACAGGAGAGGTTTAAATCGTAGAACGTGAGAGTGTCAGTCCTCTTGTACCTAAGTCGGCATTGTGCCTTTTGTATTAAATTCGGATGCAATTTCCGTGTTTCATCGTCAATAAGAATGTTCACAGTATACAGTAAACTTGAAGTGTAGCATCGGAATCTAAAACTGGATTCACAGGAGAGGTTTAAATCGTAGAAAGTGAGAGTGTCAGTCCTCTTGTACTTAGGTCGGCATTGTGCCTTTTGTATTAAATTCAATGCAATTTCCGTGTTTCATCGTGAATAAGAATGTTCACAGTATGCAGTAAACCTGAAGTGAAGCATCAGAATCTAAAACTGGACTCACAAGAGAGGTTCAAATCGTAGAAAGTGAGAGTGTCCGTCCTCATGTACTTATGTCGGCATTGTGCCTTTTGTATTAAATTCGGATGTAATTTCTGTGCTTCATCGTCAAATAGAAGGTGCAAGGTATACAGTAAACCTGAAGTGAAGCATCGGAATCTAAAATTGGACTCACAGTAGAGGTTCAAATCGTAGAAAGTGAGAGTGTCAGTCCTCTTGCACTTAAGTCGGCATTGTGCCTTTGTATTAAATTCGGGTGCAATTTCTGTGTTTCATCGTCAATAAGAAGGTCCAAGGGATTCAGTATACCTGAAGTGAAGCATCGGAATCTAAAAATTGACTCACAGGAGAGGTTCAAATCATAGAAAGTTAAAGTGTCAGTCCTCTTGTACTTAAGTCTGCGTTGTGCCTTTTGTATTAAATTCGGATGCAATTTCTGTGTTTCATCGTCAATACGAAGGTGCAAGGTATACAGTAAACCCGAAGTGAAGCATCGGAATCTAAAACTGGACTCACAGGAGAGGTTCAACTCGTTGAAAGTGAGAGGGTCAATCCTCTTGTACTTAAGTCGGCATTGTGCCTGTTGTATTAAATTCGGATGCAATGTCTGTGTTTCATCGTCAATAAGAAGGTGCAAGGTATACAGTAAACCTAAAGTGAAGCATCGTAATCTTAAACTGGACTCACAGGATAGGTTCAAATCATAGTAAGTGAGAGAGTCAGTCTTCTTGTACTTAAGTCGGCATTGTGCCTTTTATATTAAATTCGGATGCAATTTCTGTGTTTCATCGTCAATAAGAAGGTGCAAGGTATACAGTAAACCCGAAGTGAAGCATCGGAATCTAAAACTGGACTCACAGGAGAGGTTCAAATCATAGAAAGTGAGAGTGTCAGTCCTCATGTACTTCAGTCAGCATTGTGCCTTTTGTATTAAATTCCAATGCAATTTCTAAGCTTCATCGTCAATAAGAAGGTGCAAAGTATACAGTAAACCTGAAGTGAAGCATCGGAATCTGAAATTGGACTCACAGTAGAGGTTCAAATCGTAGAAAGTGAGAGTGTCAGTCCTCTTGTACTTAAGTCGGCATTGTGCCTTTTGTATTAAATTCGGGTGCAATTTCTGTGTTTCATCGTCAATAAGAAGGTCCAACGGATACAGTATACCTGAAGTGAAGCATCGGAATCTAAAAATTGACTCACAGGAGAGGTTCAAACCATAGAAAGTGAGAGTGTCAGCCCTGTTTTACTTAAATCGTCATTGTGCCTTTTGTATAAAATTCGGATGCTATTTCTATGCTTCATCGTTAATAAGAAGGTGCAAGGTATACAGTAAAACTGAAGTGCAGCATCGCAATGTAAAACTGGACTCACAGGAGAGGTTCAAATCGTAGAAAGTGAGAGTGTCAGTCCTCTTGTACTTAAGTCGGCATTGTGCATTTTGTATTAAATTCGGATGCAATTTCTGTGTTTCATCGTCAATAAGAAGGTGCAAGGTATACAGTAAACCCGAAGTGAAGCATCAGAATCAAAAACTGGACTCACAGGAGAGGTTCATATCGTAGAAAGTGAGAGTGTCAGCCCTCTTGTACTTAAGTCAGCATTTTGCCTTTAGTATTAAATTCCAATGCAAATTCTGAGTTTCATCGTCAATAAGAAGGTGCAAGGTATACAGTAAACCTGAAGTGAAGCATCAGAATGTAAAACTGGACCCACAGGAGAGGTTCAAATCGTAGAAAGTGAGAGTGTGAGTCCTCTTGTAATTAAGTCGGCATTGTGCCTTTTGTATTAAATTATGTTGCAATTTCTGTGTTTCATCGGCAATATGAAGGTGCAAGGTATATAGTAAACCCGAAGTGAAGCATCGGAATCTAAAACTGGACTCACAGGAGAGGTTCATATAGTAGAAAGTGAGAGTGTCAGTCCTCTTGTACTTAAGTCAGCATTGTGCCTTTTGTATTAAATTCCAATGCAATTTCTGAGTTTCATCGTCAATAAGAAGGTGCAAGGTATACAGTAAACCTGAAGTGAAGCATCGGAATGTATAACTGGACTCACAGGAGAGGTTCAAATCATAGAAAGTGAGAGTGTCAGCCCTGTTTTACTTAAGTCGGCATTGTGCCTTTTGTACTAAATTCGGATGCAATTTCTGTGCTTCATCGTTAATAAGAAGGTGCAAGGTATACAGTAAACCTGAAGTGAAGCATCGCAATCTAAAACTGAACTCATAGAAGAGGTTCAAATCGTAGAAAGTGAGAGTGTCAATCCTCTTGTACTTAAGTCGGCATTGTGCCTTTTGTATTAAATTATGTTGCAATTTCTGTGTTTCATCGGCAATATGAAGGTGCAAGGTATACAGTAAACGCGAAGTGAAGCATCGGAATCTAAAACTGGACTCACAGGAGAGGTTCATATAGTAGAAAGTGAGAGTGTCAGTCCTCTTGTACTTAAGTCGGCATTGTGCTTTTTGTATTAAATTCGGATGCAATTTCTGTGTTTCATCGTCAATAAGAAGGTGCAAGGTATACAGTAAACCTGAAGTGAAGCATCCGAATCTAAAACTGGACTCACAGGAGCGGTTCAAATCATAGTAAGTTAGAGTGTCAGTCCTCTTGTACTTAAGTCTGCATTGTGCCTTTTGTATTAAATTCGGATGCAATTTCTGTGTTTCATCGTCAATAAGAAGGTGCAAGGTATACAGTAAACCTGAAGTGAAGCATCGGAATCTAAAACTGGACTCACAGGAGAGATTCAAAACATAGAAAGTAAAAGTGTCAGTCCTCTTGTACTTAAGTCTGCATTGTGCCTTTTGTATTAAATTCGGATGCAATTTCTGTGTTTCATCGTCAATACGAAGGTGCAAGGTATACAGTAAACCTGAAGTGAGGCATCGGAATCTAAAACTGGCCTCACAGGAGAGGTTCAACTCGTTGAAAGTGAGAGGGTCAGTCCTCTTGTACTTAAGCCGGCATTGTGCCTGTTGTATTAAATTCGGATGCAATGTCTGTGTTTCATCGTCAATAAGAAGGTGCAAGGTATAAAGTAACCTAAAGTGAAGCATCGGAATCTTAAACTGGACTCACAGGATAGGTTCAAATCATAGTAAGTGAGAGAGTCAGTCTTCTTGCACTTAAGTCGGCATTGTGCCTTTTGTATTAAATTCGGATGCAATTTCTGTGCTTCATCGTTAATAAGAAGGTGCAAGGTATTCAGTAAACCTAAAGTGAAGCATCGGATACTAAAACTGGACTCACAGGAGAGATTCAAATCGTAGAAAGTGAGAGTGTCAGTCCACTTGTACATAAGTCGGCATTGTGCCTTTTGTATTAAATTCGGATGCAATTTTTGTGTTTCATCGTCAACAAGAAGTTAAAAGGTATTCAGTAAACCTGAAGTCAAGCATCGGAAGCTAAAACTGGACTCACAGGAGAGGTTCAAATCGTAGAAAGTGAGAGTGTCAGTCCTCTTGTACTTAAGTCGGCATTGTGCTTTTTGTATTAAATTCGGATGCAATTTCTGTGTTTCATCGTCAATAAGAAGGTGCAAGGTATACAGTAAACCTGAAGTGAAGCATCGGAATCTAAAACTGGACTCACAGTAGAGTTTCAAATCATAGAAAGTGAGAGTGTCAGTCCTCATGTACTTAAAGTCAGCATTGTGCCTTTTGTATTGAATTCGAATGCAATTTCTGTGCTTTATCGTCAATAAGAAGGTGCAAGGTATACAGTAAACCTGAAGTGAAGCATCGGAATCTGAAATTGGACTCACAGTAGAGGTTCAAATCGTAGAAAGTGAGAGTGTCAGTCCTCTTGTACTTAAGTCGGCATTGTGCCTTTTGTATTAAATTCGGGTGCAATTTCTGTGTTTCATCGTCAATAAGAAGGTCCAAGGTATACAGTATAAGTGAAGTGAAGCTTCGGAATCTAAAAATTGACTCACAGGACAGGTTCAAATCATAGAAAGTGAGAGTGTCAGCCCTGTTTTACTTAAATCGGCATTGTGCCTTTTGTATTAAATTCGGATGCAATTTCTGTGCTTCATCGTTAATAAGAAGGTGCAAGGTATACAGTAAACCTGAAGTGATGCATCGCAATGTAAAACTGGACTCACAGGAGAGGTTCAAATCGTAGAAAGTGAGAGTGTGAGTCCTCTTGTACTTAAGTCGGCATTGTGCCTTTTGTATTATATTATGTTGCAATTTCTGTGTTTCATCGGCAATATGAAGGTGCAAGGTATACAGTAAACCCGAAGTGAAGCATCGGAATCTAAAACTGGACTCATAGGAGAGGTTCATATAGTAGAAAGTGAGAGTGTCAGTCCTCTTGTACTTATGTCAGCATTGTGCCTTTTGTATTAAATTCCAATGCAATTTCTGAGTTTCATCGTCAATAAGAAGGTGCAAGGTATACAGTAAACCTGAAGTGAAGCATCGGAATGTAAAACTGGACTCACAGGAAGGTTCAAATCATAGAAAGTGAGAGTGTCAGTCCTCTTTTACTTAAGTCGGCATTGTGCCATTTATATTAAATTCGGATGCAATCTCTTTGTTTCATCGTCAATACGAAGGTGCAAGGTATATAGTAAACCTGAAGTGAGGCATCGGAATCTATAACTGGACTCACAGGAGAGGTTCAAATCATAGAAAGTGAGAGTGTCAGCCCTGTTTTACTTAAGTCGGCATTGTGCCTTTTGTGCTAAATTCGGATGCAATTTCTGTGCTTCATCGTTAATAAGAATGTGCAAGGTATACAGTAAACCTGAAGTGAAGCATCGCAATCTAAAACTGAACTCACAGAAGAGGTTCAAATCGTAGAAAGTGAGAGTGTCAATCCTCTTGTACTTAAGTCGGCATTGTGCCTTTTGTATTACATTATGTTGCAATTTCTGTGTTTCATCGGCAATATGAAGGTGCAAGGTATACAGTAAACCCGAAGTGAAGCATCGGAATCTAAAACTGTACTCACAGGAGAGGTTCATATAGTAGAAAGTGAGAGTGTCAGTCCTCTTGTACTTAAGTCAGCATTGTGCCTTTTGTATTAAATTCCAATGCAATTTCTGAGTTTCATCGTCAATAAGAAGCTGCAAGGTATACAGTAAACCTGAAGTGAAGCATCGGAATGTAAAACTGGACTCACAGGAGAGGTTCAAATCGTAGGAAGTGAGAGTTGTCAGTCCTCTTTTTCTTAAGTCGGCATTGTGCCTTTTGTATTAAATTCGGATGCAATTTTTGTGTTTCATCGTCAATAAGAAGGTGGAAGGTATACAGTAAACCTGAAGTGAAGCATCGGAATCTAAAACTGGACTCACAGGAGTGGTTCATATCATGGAATGTGAGAGTGTCAGTCCTCTTGTACTTAGGTCGGCATTGTACCTTTTGTATTAAATTCGGATGCAATTTCTGTGTTTCATCGTCAATAAGAAGGTGCAAGGTATACAGTAATCTTGAAGTGAACCATCGGAATCAAAAACTGGACTCACAGGAGAGGTTCAAATCGTAGAAAGTGAGAGTGTCAGTCCTCTTGTACTTAAGTCGGCATTGTGCCTTTTGTATTAAATTCGGATGCAATTTCTGTGTTTCATCGTCAATAAGAAGGTGCAAGGTATACAGTAAACCTGAAGTGAAGCATCGGATTCTAAAACTGGGCTCACAGGAGAGGTTCAAATCGTAGAAAGTGAGAGTGTCAGTCGTCTTGTACTTAAGTCGTCATTGTGCCTTTTGTATTAAATTCGGATGCAATTTCTATGTTTCATCATCAATAAGAGGGTGCAAGGTATACAGTAAACCTGAAGTGAAGCATCGGGATCTAAGTCTGGACTCACAGGAGAGGTTCAAATCATAGAAAGTGAGAGTGTCAGTCCTCTTGTACTTAAGTCGGCGTTGTGCCTTTTGTATTAAATTCGGATGCAATTTCTGTGCTTCATCGTTAATAAGAAGGTGCAAGGTATACAGTAAACCTAAAGTGAAGCATCGGAATCCAAAACTGGACTCACAGGAGAGATTCAAATCATTGAAAGTGAGAGTGTCAGTCCTCTTGTACTTATGTCGGCATTGTGCATTTTGTATTGAATTCGGATGTAATTTCCGTGTTTCATCATCAAAAAGAAGGTGCAAGGTATACAGTAAACCTGAAGACAAGCATCGGAATCTAAAACTGGACTCACAGGTGAGGTTCAAATCGTAGAAAGTGAGAGTGTCAGTCCTCTTATACTTAAGTCGGCATTGTGCCTTTTCTATTAAATTCGGATGCAATATCTGTGTTTCATCGTCAATAAGAAGGTGCAAGATATACAGCAAACCTGAAGTGAAACATCGGATTCTAAAACTGGACTCACAGGAGAGGTTTAAATCGTAGAAAGTGAGAGTGTCAGTCCTCTTGTACTTAAGTCGGCATTGTGCCTTTTGTATTAAATTCGGATGCAATTTCCGTGTTTCATTGTCAATAAGAATGTTCACAGTATACAGTAAACCTGAAGTGAAGCATCGGAATCTAACACTGGACTCACAGGAGAGGTTCAAATCGTAGAAAGTGAGAGTGTCAGTCCTCTTGTACTTAAATCGGCATTGTGCATTTTGTATTAAATTCGGTGCAATTTCTGTGTTTCATCGTCAATAAGAAGGTGCAAGGTATACAGTAAACCTGAAGTGAAGCATCGGAATCTAAAACTGGACTCACAGGAGAGGTTCAAATCATAGAGAGTGAGAGTGTCAGTCCTCTTTTACTTAAGTCGGCATTGTGCCTTTTGTATTAAATTCTTATGCAATTTCTGTGTTTCATCTTCAATAAGAAGGTCCAAGGGATACAGTAAACCTGAAGTGAAGCATCGGAATCTAAAACTGGACTCACAGGAGAGGTACAAATCATGGAATGTGAGAGTGTCAGTCCTCTTGTACTTAGGCCTGCATTGTGCCTTTTGCATTAAATTCCGATGCAATTTTTGTGTTTCATCGTCAATAAGAAGGTAAGAGGTATACAGTAAACCTGAAGTCAAGCATCGGAATCTAAAATTGGTCTCACAGTAGAGGTTCAAGTCGTAGAAAGTGAGAGTGTTAGTCTTCTTGTACTTAAGTCGGCATTGTGCCTTTTGTATTAAATTAGGGGGCAATTTCTGTGTTTCATCGTCAATAAGAAGGTCCAAGGGATACAGTATACCTGAAGTGAAGCATCGGAATCTAAAACGTGACTCACAGGAGAGGTTCAAATCATAGTAAGTTAGAGTGTCAGTCCTCATGTACTTAAGTCTGCTACGTGCCTTTTGTATTAAATTCGGAAGCAATTTCTGTGTTTCATCGTCGATAAGAAGGTGCAAGGTATACAGTTAACCTGAAGTAAAGCATCGGAATCTAAAACTGGACTCACAGGAGAGGTTCAAATCGTTGAAAGTAAGAGGGTCAGTCCTCTTGTACTTAAGTCTTCATTGTGCCTGTTGGATTAAATTCAGATGGAATGTCTGTTTTTCATCGCCAATAAGAAGGTGCAAGGTATACAGTAAACCTGAAGTGAAGCATCGGAATCTAAAACTGGACTCACAGGAGAGGTTCAAATCGTTGAAAGTGAGAGGGTCAGTCCTCTTGTACTTAAGTCGGCATAGTGCCTGTTGTATTAAATTCGGAAGCAATGTCTGTGTTTCATCGTCAATAAGAAGGTGCAAGGTATACAGTAAACCTGAAGTCAAGCATCGGAATCTAAAACTGGACTCACAGGAGAGGTTCAAATCATAGAAGGTGAGAGTGTCAGTCTTCTTGTACTTAAGTGGACATTGTGCCTTTTGTATTAAATTAGGATGCAATTTCTGTGCTTCATCGTCAATAAGAAGGTGCAAGGTATATAGTAAACCTGAAGTGAAGCATCGGAATCTAAAATTGGACTCACAGTAGAGGTTCAATTCGTAGAAAGTGAGAGTGTCAGTCCTCTTGTACTTAAGTCGGTATTGTGCCTTTTGTATTAAATTCGGGTGCAATTTCTGTGTTTCATCGTCAATAAGAAGGTCCAAGGGATACAGTATACCTGAAGTGAAGCATCGGAATTTAAAACTTGACTCACAGGAGAGGTTCAAATCATAGAAAGTTAGAGTGTCAGACCTCTTGTACTTAAGTCGGCATTGTGCCTATTGTATTAAATTCGGATGCAAACTCTGTGTTTCATCGTCAATAAGACGGTGCAAGGTATACAGTAAACCTGAAGTGAAGCATCGGAATCTAAAACTGGACATACAGGCGAGGTTCAAATCATATAATATGAGAGTGTCAGTCCTCTTTTACTTAAGTCGGCATTGTCCCTTTTGTATTAAATTCAGATGCAATTTCTGTGTTTCATCGTCAATAAGAAGGTGGAAGGTATACAGTAAACCTGAAGTGAAGCAACGGAATTTAAAACTGGACTCACAGGAGAGGTTCAAATCGTAGAAAGTGAGACTGTCAGTCCTTTTGTACTTAAGTCGGCATAGTGCCTTTTGCATTAAATTCGGATGCAATTTCGGTGTTTCATCGTCAATAAGAAGGTGGAAGGTATACAGTAGACCTGAAGTGAAGCATCGGAATCTAAAACTGGACTCACAGGAGAGGTTCAAATCGTTGAAAGTGAGAGTGTCAGTCCTCTTGTGCTTAAGTCGGCATTGTGCCTTTTGTATTAAATTCGGATGCAATTTCTGTGTTTCGTCGTCAATAAGAAGGTGCAAGGTATACAGTAATCTTGAAGTGAACCATCGGAATCTAAAACTGGACTCACAGGAGAGGTTCAAATCGTAGAAAGTGAGAGTGTCAGTCCTCTTGTACTTAAGTCGGCATTGTGCCTTTTGTATTAAATTCGGATGCAATTTCTGTGTTTCATCGTCAATAAGAAGGTGCAAGGTATACAGTAAACCTGAAGTGAAGCATCGGATTCTAAAACTGGGCTCACAGGAGAGGTTCAAATCGTAGAATGTGAGAGTGTCAGTCGTCTTGTACTTAAGTCGTCATTGTGCCTTTTGTATTAAATTCGGATGCAATTTCTGTGTTTCATCATCAATAAGAGGGTGCAAGGTATACAGTAAACCTGAAGTGAAGCATCGGGATCTAAGTCTGGACTCACAGGAGAGGTTCAAATCATAGAAAGTGAGAGTGTCAGTCCTCTTGTACTTAAGTCGGCATTGTGCCTTTTGTATTAAATTCGGATGCAATTTTTGTGCTTCATCGTTAATAAGAAGGAGCAAGGTATACAGTAAACCTAAAGTGAAGCATCGGAATCTAAAACTGGACTCACAGGAGAGATTCAAATCATTGAAAGTGAGGGTGTCAGTCCTCTTGTACTTATGTCGGCATTGTGCATTTTGTATTGAATTCGGATGTAATTTCCGTGTTTCATCATCAAAAAGAAGGTGCAAGGTATACAGTAAACCTGAAGACAAGCATCGGAATCTAAAACTGGACTCACAGGTGAGGTTCAAATCGTAGAAAGTGAGAGTGTCAGTCCTCTTATACTTAAGTCGGCATTGTGCCTTTTCTATTAAATTCGGATGCAATATCTGTGTTTCATCGTCAATAAGAAGGTGCAAGGTATACAGCAAACCTGAAGTGAAACATCGGATTCTAAAACTGGACTCACAGGAGAGGTTTAAATCGTAGAAAGTGAGAGTGTCAGTCCTCTTGTACTTAAGTCGGCATTGTGCCTTTTGTATTAAATTCGGATGCAATTTCCGCGTTTCATCGTCAATAAGAATGTTCACAGTATACAGTAAACCTGAGGTGAAGCATCGGAATCTAAAACTGGACTCACAGGAGAGGTTCAAATCGTAGAAAGTGAGAGTGTCAGTCCTCTTGTACTTAAATCGGCATTGTGCATTTTGTATTAAATTCGGTGCAATTTCTGTGTTTCATCGTCAATAAGAAGGTGCAAGGTATACAGTAAACCTGAAGTGAAGCATCGGAATCTAAAACTGGACTCACAGGAGAGGTTCAAATCATAGAGAGTGAGAGTGTCAGTCCTCTTTTACTTAAGTCGGCATTGTGCCTTTTGTATTAAATTCTTATGCAATTTCTGTGTTTCATCTTCAATAAGAAGGTCCAAGGGATACAGTAAACCTGAAGTGAAGCATCGGAATCTGAAACTGGACTCACAGGAGAGGTTCAAATCATGGAATGGGAGAGTGTCAGTCCTCTTGTACTTAGGCCTGCATTGTGCCTTTTGCATTAAATTCGGATGCAATTTTTGTGTTTCATCGTCAATAAGAAGGTAAGAGGTATACAGTAAACCTGAAGTCAAGCATCGGAATCTAAAATTGGTCTCACAGTAGAGGTTCAAGTCGTAGAAAGTGAGAGTGTTAGTCTTCTTGTACTTAAGTCGGCATTGTGCCTTTTGTATTAAATTGGGGGGCAATTTCTGTGTTTCATCGTCAATAAGAAGGTCCAAGGGATACAGTATACCTGAAGTGAAGCATCGGAATCTAAAACGTGACTCACAGGAGAGGTTCAAATCATAGTAAGTTAGAGTGTCAGTCCTCTTGTACTTAAGTCTGCTACGTGCCTTTTGTATTAAATTCGGAAGCAATTTCTGTTTTTCATCGTCGATAAGAAGGTGCAAGGTATACAGTAAACCTGAAGTGAAGCATCGGAATCTAAAACTGCACTCACAGGAGAGGTTCAAATCGTTGAAAGTAAGAGGGTCAGTCCTCTTGTACTTAAGTCTTCATTGTGCCTGTTGGATTAAATTCAGATGCAATGTCTGTTTTTCATCGCCAATAAGAAGGTGCAAGGTATACAGTAAACCTGAAGTGAAGCATCGGAATCTAAAACTGGACTCACAGGAGAGGTTCAAATCGTTGAAAGTGAGAGGGTCAGTCCTCTTGTACTTAAGTCGGCATAGTGCCTGTTGTATTAAATTCGGAAGCAATGTCTGTGTTTCATCGTCAATAAGAAGGTGCAAGGTATACAGTAAACCTGAAGTCAAGCATCGGAATCTAAAACTGGACTCACAGGAGAGGTTCAAATCATAGAAGGTGAGAGTGTCAGTCCTCTTGTACTTAAGTGGGCATTGTGCCTTTTGTATTAAATTCGGATGCAATTTCTGTGCTTCATCGTCAATAAGAAGGTGCAAGGTATATAGTAAACCTGAAGTGAAGCATCGGAATCTAAAATTGGACTCACAGTAGAGGTTCAATTCGTAGAAAGTGAGAGTGTCAGTCCTCTTGTACTTAAGTCGGTATTGTGCCTTTTGTATTAAATTCGGGTGCAATTTCTGTGTTTCATCGTCAATAAGAAGGTCCAAGGGATACAGTATACCTGAAGTGAAGCATCGGAATTTAAAACTTGACTCACAGGAGAGGTTCAAATCATAGAAAGTTTGAGTGTCAGACCTCTTGTACTTAAGTCGGCATTGTGCCTATTGTATTAAATTCGGATGCAAACTCTGTGTTTCATCGTCAATAAGACGGTGCAAGGTATACAGTAAACCTGAAGTGAAGCATCGGAATCTAAAACTGGACATACAGGCGAGGTTCAAATCATAGAATATGAGAGTGTCAGTCCTCTTTTACTTAAGTCGGCATTGTCCCTTTTGTATTAAATTCAGATGCAATTTTTGTGTTTCATCGTCAATTTGAAGGTGGAAGGTATACAGTAAACCTGAAGTGAAGCAACGGAATTTAAAACTGGACTCACAGGAGAGGTTCAAATCGTAGAAAGTGAGACTGTCAGTCCTTTTGTACTTAAGTCGGCATAGTGCCTTTTGCATTAAATTCGGATGCAATTTCTGTGTTTCATCGTCAATAAGAAGGTGGAAGGTATACAGTAGACCTGAAGTGAAGCATCGGAATCTAAAACTGGACTCACAGGAGAGGTTCAAATCGTTGAAAGTGAGAGTGTCAGTCCTCTTATACTTAAGTCGGCATTGTGCCTTTTGTATTAAATTCGGATGCAATTTCTGTGTTTCATCGTCAATAAGAAGGTGCAAGGTATACAGTAAGCCTGAAGTGAAGCATCGGATTCTAAAACTGGGCTCACAGGAGAGGTTCAAATCGTAGAAAGTGAGAGTGTCAGTCGTCTTGTACTTAAGCCGTCATTGTGCCTTTTGTATTAAATTCGGATGCAATTTCTGTGTTTCATCATCAATAAGAGGGTGCAAGGTATACAGTAAACCTGAAGTGAAGCATCGGGATCTAAGTCTGGACTCACAGGAGAGGTTCAAATCATAGAAAGTGAGAGTGTCAGTCCTCTTGTACTTATGTCGGCATTGTGCCTTTTGTATTAAATTCGGATGCAATTTCTGTGCTTCATCGTTAATAAGAAGGTGCAAGGTATACAGTAAACCTAAAGTGAAGCATCGGAATCTAAAACTGGACTCACAGGAGAGATTCAAATCATTGAAAGTGAGAGTGTCAGTCCTCTTGTACTTATGTCGGCATTGTGCATTTTGTATTGAATTCGGATGTAATTTCCGTGTTCCATCATCAAAAAGAAGGTGCAAGGTATACAGTAAACCTGAAGACAAGCATCGGAATCTAAAACTGGACTCACAGGTGAGGTTCAAATCGTAGAAAGTGAGAGTGTCAGTCCTCTTATACTTAAGTCGGCATTGTGCCTTTTCTATTAAATTCGGATGCAATATCTGTGTTTCATCGTCAATAAGAAGGTGCAAGGTATACAGCAAACCTGAAGTGAAACATCGGATTCTAAAACTGGACTCACAGGAGAGGTTTAAATCGTAGAAAGTGAGAGTGTCAGTCCTCTTGTACTTAAGTCGGCATTGTGCCTTTTGTATTAAATTCGGATGCAATTTCCGTGTTTCATCGTCAATAAGAATGTTCACAGTATACAGTAAACCTGAAGTGAAGCATCGGAATCTAAAACTGGACTCACAGGAGAGGTTCAAATCGTAGAAAGTGAGAGTGTCAGTCCTCTTGTACTTAAATCGGCATTGTGCATTTTGTATTAAATTCGGTGCAATTTCTGTGTTTCATCGTCAATAAGAAGGTGCAAGGTATACAGTAAACCTGAAGTGAAGCATCGGAATCTAAAACTGGACTCACAGGAGAGGTTCAAATCATAGAGAGTGAGAGTGTCAGTCCTCTTTTACTTAAGTCGGCATTGTGCCTTTTGTATTAAATTCTTATGCAATTTCTGTGTTTCATCTTCAATAAGAAGGTCCAAGGGATACAGTAAACCTGAAGTGAAGCATCGGAATCTAAAACTGGACTCACAGGAGAGGTACAAATCATGGAATGTGAGAGTGTCAGTCCGCTTGTACTTAGGCCTGCATTGTGCCTTTTGCATTAAATTCGGATGCAATTTTTGTGTTTCATCGTCAATAAGAAGGTAAGAGGTATACAGTAAACCTGAAGTCAAGCATCGGAATCTAAAATTGGTCTCACAGTAGAGGTTCAAGTCGTAGAAAGTGAGAGTGTTAGTCTTCTTTTACTTAAGTCGGCATTGTGCCTTTTGTATTAAATTGGGGGGCAATTTCTGTGTTTCATCGTCAATAAGAAGGTCCAAGGGATACAGTATACCTGAAGTGAAGCATCGGAATCTAAAACGTGACTCACAGGAGAGGTTCAAATCATAGTAAGTTAGAGTGTCAGTCCTCTTGTACTTAAGTCTGCTACGTGCCTTTTGTATTAAATTCGGAAGCAATTTCTGTGTTCCATCGTCGATAAGAAGGTGCAAGGTATACAGTAAACCTGAAGTGAAGCATCGGAATCTAAAACTGGACTCACAGGAGAGGTTCAAATCGTTGAAAGTAAGAGGGTCAGTACTCTTGTACTTAAGTCTTCATTGTGCCTGTTGTATTAAATTCAGATGCAATGTCTGTTTTTCATCGCCAATAAGAAGGTGCAAGGTATACAGTAAACCTGAAGTGAAGCATCGGAATCTGAAACTGGACTCACAGGAGAGGTTCAAATCGTTGAAAATGAGAGGGTCAGTCCTCTTGTACTTAAGTCGGCATAGTGCCTGTTGTATTAAATTCGGAAGCAATGTCTGTGTTTCATCGTCAATAAGAAGGTGCAAGGTATACAGTAAACCTGAAGTCAAGCATCGGAATCTAAAACTGGACTCACAGGAGAGGTTCAAATCATAGTAAGTGAGAGAGTCAGTCCTCTTGTATTTAAGTCGGCATTGTGCCTTTTATATTAAATTCGGATGCAATTTCTGTGTTTCATCGTCAATAAGAAGGTGCAAGGTATACAGTAAACCTGAAGTGAAGCATCGGAATCTAAAACTGGACTCACAGGAGAGGTTCAAATCATAGAAGGTGAGAGTGTCAGTCCTCTTGTACTTAAGTGGGCATTGTGCCTTTTGTATTAAATTCGGATGCAATTTCTGTGCTTCATCGTCAATAAGAAGGTGCAAGGTATATAGTAAACCTGAAGTGAAGCATCGGAATCTAAAATTGGACTCACAGTAGAGGTTCAATTCGTAGAAAGTGAGAGTGTCAGTCCTCTTGTACTTAAGTCGGTATTGTGCCTTTTGTATTAAATTCGGGTGCAATTTCTGTGTTTCATCGTCAATAAGAAGGTCCAAGGGATACAGTATACCTGAAGTGAAGCATCGGAATTTAAAACTTGACTCACAGGAGAGGTTCCAATCATAGAAAGTTAGAGTGTCAGAACTCTTGTACTTAAGTCGGCATTGTGCCTATTGTATTAAATTCGGATGCAAACTCTGTGTTTCATCGTCAATAAGACGGTGCAAGGTATACAGTAAACCTGAAGTGAAGCATCGGAATCTAAAACTGGACATACAGGCGAGGTTCAAATCATAGAATATGAGAGTGTCAGTCCTCTTTTACTTAAGTCGGCATTGTCCCTTTTGTATTAAATTCAGATGCAATTTTTGTGTTTCATCGTCAATTTGAAGGTGGAAGGTATACAGTAAACCTGAAGTGAAGCAACGGAATTTAAAACTGGACTCACAGGAGAGGTTCAAATCGTAGAAAGTGAGACTGTCAGTCCTTTTGTACTTAAGTCGGCATAGTGCCTTTTGCATTAAATTCGGATGCAATTTCTGTGTTTCATCGTCAATAAGAAGGTGGAAGGTATACAGTAGACCTGAAGTGAAGCATCGGAATCTAAAACTGGACTCACAGGAGAGGTTCAAATCGTTGAAAGTGAGAGTGTCAGTCCTCTTATACTTAAGTCGGCATTGTGCCTTTTGTATTAAATTCGGATGCAATTTCTGTGTTTCATCGTCAATAAGAAGGTGCAAGGTATACAGTAAACCTGAAGTGAAGCATCGGATTCTAAAACTGGGCTCACAGGAGAGGTTCAAATCGTAGAAAGTGAGAGTGTCAGTCGTCTTGTACTTAAGCCGTCATTGTGCCTTTTGTATTAAATTCGGATGCAATTTCTGTGTTTCATCATCAATAAGAGGGTGCAAGGTATACAGTAAACCTGAAGTGAAGCATCGGGATCTAAGTCTGGACTCACAGGAGAGGTTCAAATCATAGAAAGTGAGAGTGTCAGTCCTCTTGTACTTATGTCGGCATTGTGCCTTTTGTATTAAATTCGGATGCAATTTCTGTGCTTCATCGTTAATAAGAAGGTGCAAGGTATACAGTAAACCTAAAGTGAAGCATCGGAATCTAAAACTGGACTCACAGGAGAGATTCAAATCATTGAAAGTGAGAGTGTCAGTCCTCTTGTACTTATGTCGGCATTGTGCATTTTGTATTGAATTCGGATGTAATTTCCGTGTTCCATCATCAAAAAGAAGGTGCAAGGTATACAGTAAACCTGAAGACAAGCATCGGAATCTAAAACTGGACTCACAGGTGAGGTTCAAATCGTAGAAAGTGAGAGTGTCAGTCCTCTTATACTTAAGTCGGCATTGTGCCTTTTCTATTAAATTCGGATGCAATATCTGTGTTTCATCGTCAATAAGAAGGTGCAAGGTATACAGCAAACCTGAAGTGAAACATCGGATTCTAAAACTGGACTCACAGGAGAGGTTTAAATCGTAGAAAGTGAGAGTGTCAGTCCTCTTGTACTTAAGTCGGCATTGTGCCTTTTGTATTAAATTCGGATGCAATTTCCGTGTTTCATCGTCAATAAGAATGTTCACAGTATACAGTAAACCTGAAGTGAAGCATCGGAATCTAAAACTGGACTCACAGGAGAGGTTCAAATCGTAGAAAGTGAGAGTGTCAGTCCTCTTGTACTTAAATCGGCATTGTGCATTTTGTATTAAATTCGGTGCAATTTCTGTGTTTCATCGTCAATAAGAAGGTGCAAGGTATACAGTAAACCTGAAGTGAAGCATCGGAATCTAAAACTGGACTCACAGGAGAGGTTCAAATCATAGAGAGTGAGAGTGTCAGTCCTCTTTTACTTAAGTCGGCATTGTGCCTTTTGTATTAAATTCTTATGCAATTTCTGTGTTTCATCTTCAATAAGAAGGTCCAAGGGATACAGTAAACCTGAAGTGAAGCATCGGAATCTAAAACTGGACTCACAGGAGAGGTACAAATCATGGAATGTGAGAGTGTCAGTCCGCTTGTACTTAGGCCTGCATTGTGCCTTTTGCATTAAATTCGGATGCAATTTTTGTGTTTCATCGTCAATAAGAAGGTAAGAGGTATACAGTAAACCTGAAGTCAAGCATCGGAATCTAAAATTGGTCTCACAGTAGAGGTTCAAGTCGTAGAAAGTGAGAGTGTTAGTCTTCTTTTACTTAAGTCGGCATTGTGCCTTTTGTATTAAATTGGGGGGCAATTTCTGTGTTTCATCGTCAATAAGAAGGTCCAAGGGATACAGTATACCTGAAGTGAAGCATCGGAATCTAAAACGTGACTCACAGGAGAGGTTCAAATCATAGTAAGTTAGAGTGTCAGTCCTCTTGTACTTAAGTCTGCTACGTGCCTTTTGTATTAAATTCGGAAGCAATTTCTGTGTTCCATCGTCGATAAGAAGGTGCAAGGTATACAGTAAACCTGAAGTGAAGCATCGGAATCTAAAACTGGACTCACAGGAGAGGTTCAAATCGTTGAAAGTAAGAGGGTCAGTACTCTTGTACTTAAGTCTTCATTGTGCCTGTTGTATTAAATTCAGATGCAATGTCTGTTTTTCATCGCCAATAAGAAGGTGCAAGGTATACAGTAAACCTGAAGTGAAGCATCGGAATCTGAAACTGGACTCACAGGAGAGGTTCAAATCGTTGAAAATGAGAGGGTCAGTCCTCTTGTACTTAAGTCGGCATAGTGCCTGTTGTATTAAATTCGGAAGCAATGTCTGTGTTTCATCGTCAATAAGAAGGTGCAAGGTATACAGTAAACCTGAAGTCAAGCATCGGAATCTAAAACTGGACTCACAGGAGAGGTTCAAATCATAGTAAGTGAGAGAGTCAGTCCTCTTGTATTTAAGTCGGCATTGTGCCTTTTATATTAAATTCGGATGCAATTTCTGTGTTTCATCGTCAATAAGAAGGTGCAAGGTATACAGTAAACCTGAAGTGAAGCATCGGAATCTAAAACTGGACTCACAGGAGAGGTTCAAATCATAGAAGGTGAGAGTGTCAGTCCTCTTGTACTTAAGTGGGCATTGTGCCTTTTGTATTAAATTCGGATGCAATTTCTGTGCTTCATCGTCAATAAGAAGGTGCAAGGTATATAGTAAACCTGAAGTGAAGCATCGGAATCTAAAATTGGACTCACAGTAGAGGTTCAATTCGTAGAAAGTGAGAGTGTCAGTCCTCTTGTACTTAAGTCGGTATTGTGCCTTTTGTATTAAATTCGGGTGCAATTTCTGTGTTTCATCGTCAATAAGAAGGTCCAAGGGATACAGTATACCTGAAGTGAAGCATCGGAATTTAAAACTTGACTCACAGGAGAGGTTCCAATCATAGAAAGTTAGAGTGTCAGAACTCTTGTACTTAAGTCGGCATTGTGCCTATTGTATTAAATTCGGATGCAAACTCTGTGTTTCATCGTCAATAAGACGGTGCAAGGTATACAGTAAACCTGAAGTGAAGCATCGGAATCTAAAACTGGACATACAGGCGAGGTTCAAATCATAGAATATGAGAGTGTCAGTCCTCTTTTACTTAAGTCGGCATTGTCCCTCTTGTATTAAATTCAGATGCAATTTCTGTGTTTCATCGTCAATAAGAAGGTGGAAGGTATACAGTAAACCTGAAGTGAAGCAACGGAATTTAAAACTGGACTCACAGGAGAGGTTCAAATCGTAGAAAGTGAGACTGTCAGTCCTTTTGTACTTAAGTCGGCATAGTGCCTTTTGCATTAAATTCGGATGCAATTTCTGTGTTTCATCGTCAATAAGAAGGTGGAAGGTATACAGTAGACCTGAAGTGAAGCATCGGAATCTAAAACTGGACTCACAGGAGTGGTTCAAATCGTAGAAAGTGAGAGCGTGAGTCCTCTTGTACTTAAGTCGGCATTGTGCCTTTTGTATTAAATTCGGATGCAATATCTGTGTTTCATCGTCAATAAGTAGGTGCAAGGTATACACTAATGTTGAAGTGATGCATCGCAATCTAAAACTGGAGTCACAGGACAGGTTCAAATCGTAGAAAGTGAGAGTGTCAGTCCTCTTGTACTTATGTCGGCATTGTGCATTTTGTATTAAATTCGGATGTAATTTCTGTGTTTCATCGTCAATAAGAAGGTGCAAGGTATACAGTAAACCTGAAGTGAAGCATCGGAATCTAAAACTGGACTCACAGGAGAGGTTCAAATCACAGAAAGTGAGAGTGTCAGTCCTCTTGTACTTAAGTCGGCATTGTGCCTTTTGTATCAAATTCGGATGCAATTTCTGTGTTTCATCGTCAATAAGAAGGTGCAAGGTATACAGCGATCTTGACGTGAAGCATCAGAATCTAAAACTGGACTCACAGGAGAGGCTCAAATCGTAGAAAGTGAGAGTGTCAGTCGTCTTGTACTTAAGTCGGCATTGTGCCTTTTGTATTAAATTCGGATGCAACTTCTGTGTTTCATCGTCAATAAGAAGGTGCAAGGTATACAGTAAACCTGAAGTGAAGCATCGGGATCTAAGTCTGGACTCACAGGAGAGGTTCAAATCATAGAAAGTGAGATTGTCAGTCCTCTTGTACTTATGTCGGCATTGTGCCTTTTGTATTAAATTCGGATGCAATATCTGTGTTTCATCGTCAATAAGAAGGTGCAAGGTATACAGTAAACCTGAAGTGAAACATCGGATTCAAAAACTGGACTCACAGGAGAGGTTTAAATCGTAGAAAGTGAGAGTGTCAGTACTCTTATACTTAAGTCGGCATTGTGCCTTTTGTATTAAATTCGGATGCAATATCTGTGTTTCATCGTCAATAAGAAGGTGCAAGGTATGCAGTAAACCTGAAGTGAAACATCGGATTCTAAAACTGGACTCACAGGAGAGGTTTAAATCGTAGATAGTGAGAGTGTCAGTACTCTTGTACTTAAATCGGCATTGTGCCTTTTGTATTAAATTCGGATGCAATTTCTGTGTTTATTCGTCAATAAGAATGTTCACGGTATACAGTAAACCTGAAGTGAAGCATCGGAATCTAAAACTGGACTCACAGGAGAGGTTCAAATCGTAGAAAGTGAGAGTGTCAGTCCTCTTGTACTTAAGTCGGCATTGTGCATTTTGTATTAAATTCGGATGCAAATTCTGTGTTTCATCGTCAATAAGTAGGTGCAAGGTATACAGTAATGTTGAAGTGAAGCATCGGAATCTAAAACTGGAGTCACAGGAGAGGTTCAAATCGTAGAAAGTGAGAGTGTCAGTCCTCTTGTACTTAAGTCGGCATTTTGCCTTTTGTATTAAATTCGGATGCAATTTCTGTGCTTTATGGTTAATAAGAAGGTGCAAGGTATACAGTAAACCTGAAGTGAAGCATCGGAATCTAAAACTGGACTCACAGGAGAGATTGAAATCATTGAAAGTGAGAGTGTCAGTCCTCTTGTACTTATGTCGGCATTGTGCCTTTTGTAATAAATTCGGATGTAATTTCTGTGTTTCATCGTCAATAAGAAGGTGCAAGGTATACAGTAAAACTGAAGTGAAACATCGGATTCTAAAACTGGACTCACAGGAGACGTTCAAATCGTAGAAAGTGAGAGTGTCAGTCCTCTTTTACTTAAGTCGGCATAGTGCCTATTGTATTAAATTCGGATGCAATTTCTGTGTTTCATCTTCAATAAGAAGGTCCAAGGGATACAGTAAACCTGAAGTAAAACATCGGAATCTAAAACTGGACTAACAGCAGAGGGTCAAATCATAGAAAGTGAGAGTGTCAGTCCTCTTTTACTTAAGTCGGCATTGTGCCTTTTATATTAAATTCTAATGCAATTTCTGTGTTTCATCTTCAAGAAGAAGGTCCAAGGGATACAGTAAACCTGAAGTGAAGAATCAGAATCTAAAACTGGACTCACAGGAGAGGTTCAAATCATGGAATGTGAGAGTGTTAGTCTTCTTGTACTTAAGTCGGCATTGTGCCTTTTGTATAAAATTCGGATGCAATTTCTGTGTTTCATCTTCAAGAAGAAGGTCCAAGGGATACAGTAAACCTGAAGTGAAGCATCAGAATCTAAAACTGGACTCACAGGAGAGGTTCAAATCGTAGAAAGTGAGAGTGTCAGTCCTCTTGTACTTAAGTCGGCATTGTGCCTTTTGTATTAAATTCGGATGCAATTTCTGTGTTTCATCGTCAATAAGAAGGTGCCAGGTATACAGTAATCTTGAAGTGAAGCATCGTAATCTAAAACTGGACTCACAGGAGAGGTTCAAATCGTAGAAAGTGAGAGTGTCAGTCCTCTTGTACTTAAGTCGGCATTGTGCCTTTTGTATCAAATTCCGATGCACTTTCTGTGTTTCATCGTCAATAAGAAGGTGCAAGGTATACAGTAAACCTGAAGTGAAGCATCGGAATCTAAAACTGGGCTCACAGGAGAGTATCAAATCATAGAAAGTGAGAGTGGCAGTCCTCTTGTACTTAAGTCGGCATTGTGCCTTTTGTATTAAATTCGGATGCAATTTCTGTGTTTCATCGTCAATACGAAGGTGCAAGGTATACAGTAATCTTGACGTGAAGCATCATAATCTAAAACTGGACTCACAGGATAGGTTCAAATCGTAGTAAGTGAGAGTGTCAGTCGTCTTGTACTTAAGTCGGCATTGTGCCTTTTGTATTAATTTCGGATGCAACTTCTGTGTTTCATCGTCAATAAGAAGGTGCAAGGTATACAGTAAACCTGAAGTGAAGCATCGGGATCTAAAACTGGACTCACAGGAGAGGTTCAAATCATAGAAAGTGAGAGTGTCAGTCCTCTTGTACTTAAGTCGGCATTGTGCCTTTTGTATTAAATTCGGATGCAATTTCTGTGTTTCAGCGTCAATAAGAAGGTGCAAGGTATACAGTAAACCTAAAGTGAAACATCGGAATGTAAAACTGGACTCGCAGGAGAGGTTCAAATCTTAGAAAGTGTGAGTGTCAGTCCTCTTTAACTTAAGTCCGCATTGTGCCTTTTGTATTAAATTCGGATGCAATTTCTGTGTTTCATCGTCAATAAGAAGGTGGAAGGTATACAGTAAACCTGAAGTGAAGCATCGGAATTTAAAACTGGACTCACTGGAGAGGTTCGAATCGTAGAAAGTGAGAGTGTCTGTCCTCTTGTACTTAAGTCGGCATTGTGCCTTTTGTATTAAATTAGGATGCAATTTCTGTGTTTCATGGTCAATAAGAAAGTGCAAGGTATACAGTAAACCTGAAGTGAAGCATCGTAATCTGAAACTGGACTCACAGGAGATATTCAAATCATTGAAAGTGAGAGTGTCAGTCCTCTTGTACTGATGTCGGCATTGTGCCTTTTGTATTACATTCGGATGCAATTTCTGTGTTTCATCATCAATAAGAAGGTGCAAGGTATACAGTAAACCTGAAGTTAAGCATCGGAATGTAAAACTGGACTCACAGGAGAGGTTGAAATCATAGAAAGTGAGAGTGTCAGTCCTCGTTTACTTAAGTCGGCATTGTGCCTTTTGTATTAAATTCGGATGCAATTTCCGTGTTTCATCTTCAATAAGAAGGTCCAAGGGATACAGTAAAGCTGAAGTGAAGCATCGGAATCTAAAACTGGACTCACATGTGAGGTTCGAATCATAGAAAGTGAGAGTGTCAGTTTTCTAGTGCTTAGGTCGGCGTTGTGCCTTTTGTATTATATTCGGATGCAATTTCCGTGTTTCATCGTCAATAAGTAGGTGCAAGGTATACAGTAATCTTGAAGTGACGCATCGGAATCTAAAACTGGACTCACAGGAGAGGTTCAAATCGTAGAAAGTCAGGGTGTCAGTCCTCTTGTACTTAAGTCGGCATTGTGCCTTTTGTATTATATTCGGATGCAATTTCCGTGTTTCATCGTCAATAAGAAGGTGCAAGGTATACACTAAACCTGAAGTGAAGCATCGGAATTTAAAACTGGCCTCACAGGAGAGGTTTAAATCATAGAAAGTGTAAGTGTCAGTCCTCTTGTACTTTAGTCGGCATTGTGCTTTTTGTATTATATTCGGATGCAATTTCTGTGTTTCATCGTCAATAAGAAGGTGCAAGGTATACAGTAAACCTGAAGTGAAGCATCGGAATCTAAAACTGGACTCACAGGAGAGGTTCAAATCATAGAAAGTGAGAGTGTCAGTCCTCTTTTACTTAAGTCGGCATTGTGCCTTTTGTATTAAATTCGGATGCAATTTCTGTGTTTCATCTTCAATAAGTAGGTCCAAGGGATACAGTAAACCTGAAGTGAAGCATCAGAATCTAAAACTGGACTCACAGGAGAGGTTCAAATCATAGAAAGTAATAGTGTCAGTCCTCTTGTACTTAAGTCGGCATTGTGCATTTTTTATCAATTTCCGATGCAATTTCTGTGTTTCATCGTCAATAAGAAGGTGCAAGGTATACAGTAATCTTGAAGTGAAACATCGGAATCTAAAACTGGACTCACAGGAGAGGTTCAAATCATAGAAAGTGAGAGTGTCAGTCCTCTTGTACTTAAGTCGGCATTGTGCATTTTGTATTAAATTTCGGATGCAATTTCTGTGTTTCATCGTCAATAAGAAGATGCAAGGTATTGACCAATATTGAAAATTGAGCATCGGAATCTAATATTGGACTCACAGGAGAGGTTCAAATCATAGAAAAGTGAGAGTGTCAGTGCTCTTGTACTCAAGTCGGCATTGTGCCTCTTGTATTAAATTCGGATGCAATTTCTGTGTTTCATCGTCAATAAGAAGGTGCAAGGTATACAGTTATCTTGACGTGAAGCACCGGAATCTAAAACTGGACTCACAGGAGAGGTTTAAATCGTAGATAGTGAGAGTGTCAGTCGTCTTGTATTTACGTCGGCATTGTGGCTTTTGTATTATATTCGGATGCAATTTCTGTGTTTCGTCGTCAATAAGAATGTGCAAGGTGTACAGTAAACCTGAAGTGAAGTATCGGAAACTAAAACTGGACTCACAGGAGAGGTTCAAATCATAGAAAGTCAGAGTGCGAGTCCTCTTGTACTTAAGTCGGAATTGTGCCTTATGTATTAAATTAGGGTGCAATTTCTTTGTCTCATCATCAATAAGAAGGTGCAAGGTATACATTAAACTTGAAGTGAAGCATCGGAATCTAAAACTGGACTCACAGGAGAGGTTCAAATCATTGAATGTGAGAGTGTCGGATCTCTTTTACTTAAGTCGGCATTGTGCCTTTTGTATTAAATTCGGATGCAATTTCGGTGTTTCATCGTCAATACGAAGGTGCAAGGTATACAGTAATCTTGACGTGAAGCATCAGAATCTAAAACTGGACTCACAGGATAGGTTCAAATCGTAGTAAGTGAGAGTGTCAATCGTCTTGTACTTAAGTCGGCATTGTGCCTTTTGTATTAATTTCGGATGCAACTTCTGTGTTTCATCGACAATAAGAGGGTGCAAGGTATACAGTAAACCTGAAGTGAAGCATCGGGATCTAAAACTGGACTCACAGGAGAGGTTCAAATCATAGAAAGTGAGAGTGTCAGTCCTCTTGTACTTAAGTCGGCATTGTGCCTTTTCTATTAAATTCGGATGCAATTTCTGTGTTTCATCGTCAATAAGAAGGTGCAAGGTATACAGTAAACCTAAAGTGAAACATCGGAATGTAAAACTGGACTCGCAGGAGAGGTTCAAATCGTAGAAAGTGAGAGTGTCAGTCCTCTTTTACTTAAGTCCGCATTGTGCCTTTTGTATTAAATTCGGATGCAATTTCTGTGTTTCATCGTCAATAAGAAGGTGGAAGATATACAGTAAACCTGAAGTGAAGCATCGGAATTTAAAACTGGACTCACAGGAGAGGTTCAAATCGTAAAAAGTGAGAGTGTCTGTCCTCTTGTACTTAAGTCGGCATTGTGCCTTTGTATTACATTCGGATGCAATTTCTGTGTTTCATCATCAATAAGAAGGTGCAAGGTATACAGTAAACCTGAAGTGAAGCATCGGAATCTAAAACTGGACTCACGTGAGCGGTTCGAATCATAGAAAGTGAGAGTGTCAGTTCTCTGTTACTTAGGTCGGCGTTGTGCCTTTTGTATTAAATTCGGATGCAATTTCTGTGTATCTTCGTCAAAAAGTAGGTGCAAGGTATACAGTAACCTTGAAGTGAAGCATCGGAATCTAAAATTGGGCTCACAGGAGACGTTCTAATCGTAGAAAGTGAGTGTGTCAGTCCTCTTGTACTTAAGTCGGCATTGTGCCTTTTGTTTTATATTCGGATGCAATTTCTGTGTTTCATCGTCAATAAGAAGGTGCAAGGTATACACTAAACCTGAGGTGAAGCATCGGAATTGAAAACTGGGCTCACAGGAGAGGTTCAAATCATAGAAAGTGTAAGTGTCTGTCCTCTTGTACTTAAGTCGGCATTGTGCCTTTTGTATTACAATCGGATGCAATTTCTGTGTTTCATCATCAATAAGAAGGTGCAAGGTATACAGTAAACCTGAAGTGAAGCATCGGAATCTAAAACTGGACTCACAGGAGAGGTACAAATCATAGATAGTGAGGGCGTCAGTTCTCTTGTACTTAGGTCGGCATTTTGCCTTTTGTATTGAATTCGGATGCAATTTCTGTGTTTCATCGTCAATAAGTAGGTGCAAGGTATACAGTAATCTTGAAGTGACGCTTCGGAATCTAAAACTGGACTCACAGGAGAGGTTCAAATCGTAGAAAGTCAGGGTGTCAGTCCTCTTGTACTTAAGTCGGCATTGTGCCTTTTGTATTGTATTCGGATGCAATTTCTGTGTTTCATCGTCAATAAGAAGGTGCAAGGTATACACTAAACCTGAAGTGAAGCATCGGAATTTAAAACTGGACTCACAGGAGAGGTTTAAATCATAGAAAGTGTACGTGTCAGTCCTCTTTTACTTAAGTCGGCATTGTGCCTTTTGTATTAAATTCGGATGCAATTTCTGTGTTTCATCTTCAATAAGAAGGTCCAAGGGATACAGTAAACCTGAAGTGAAGCATCGGAATCTAAAACTGGACTCACAGGAGAGGTTCAAATCATAGAAAGTGATAGTGTCAGTCCTCTTGTACTTAAGTCGGCATTGTGCATTTTTTATTAATTTCCGATGCAATTTCTGTGTTTCATCGTCAATAAGACGGTGCAAGGTATACAGTAATCTTGAAGTGAAACATCGGAATATAAAACTGGACTCACAGGAGAGGTTCAAATCATAGAAAGTGAGAGTGTCAGTCCTCTTGTACTTAAGTCGGCATTGTGCTTTTTGTATTAAATTTCGGATGCAATTTCTGTGTTTCATCGTCAATAAGAAGAAGCAAGGTATTGAGCAATATTGAAAATTAAGCATCGGAATCTAATATTGGACTCACAGGAGAGGTTCAAATCATAGAAAGTGAGAGTGTCAGTCCTCTTGTACTCAAGTCGGCATTGTGCCTCTTGTATTAAATTCGGATGCAATTTCTGTGTTTCAACGTCAATAAGAAGGTGCAAGGTATACAGTAATCTTGACGTGAAGCATCGGAATCTAAAACTGGACTCACAGGAGAGGTTTAAATCGTAGATAGTGAGAGTGTCAGTCGTCTTGTATTTACGTCGGCATTGTGGCTTTTGTATTATATTCGGATGCAATTTCTGTGTTTCATCGTCAATAAGAATGTGCAAGGTATACAGTAAACCTGAAGTGAAGTATCGGAAACTAAAACTGGACTCACAGGAGAGGTTCAAATCATAGAAAGTGAGAGTGTGAGTCCTCTTGTACTTAAGTCGGAATTGTGCTTTATGTATTAAATTCGGGTGCAATTTCTGTGTTTCTTCATCAATAAGAAGGTGCAAGGTATACATTAAACCTGAAGTGAAGCATCGGAATCTAAAACTGGACTCACAGGGGAGGTTCAAATCGTTGAAGGTGAGAGTGTCGGTCCTCTTGTACTTAAGTCGGCATTGTGCCTTTTGTATTGAATTCGGATGCAATTTCTGTGTTTCATCGTCAATTAGAAGGTGCAAGGTATACAGTAAACCTGAAGTGAAGCATCGGAATTTAAAACTGGACTCACAGGAGAGGTTCAAATCATAGAAAGTGAGAGTGTCAGTCCTCTTTTACGTAAGTCGGCATTGTGCCTTTTGTATTAAATTCGGATGCAATTTCTGTGTTTCATCTTCAATAAGAAGGTCCAAGGGATACAGTAAACCTGAAGTGAAGCATCGGAATCTAAAACTGGACTCACAGGAGAGGTTCAAATCATAGAAAGTGATAGTGTCAGTCCTCTTGTACTTAAGTCGGCATTGTGCATTTTTTATTAATTTCCGATGCAATTTCTGTGTTTCATCGTCAATAAGACGGTGCAAGGTATACAGTAATCTTGAAGTGAAACAACGGAATCTAAAACTGGACTCACAGGAGAGGTTCAAATCATAGAAAGTGAGAGTGTCAGTCCTCTTGTACTTAAGTCGGCATTGTGCTTTTTGTATTAAATTTCGGATGCAATTTCTGTGTTTCATCGTCAATAAGAAGAAGCAAGGTATTGAGCAATATTGAAAATTAAGCATCGGAATGTAATATTCTACTCACAGGAGAGGTTCAAATCATAGAAAGTGAGAGTGTCAGTCCTCTTGTACTCAAGTCGGCATTGTGCCTCTTGTATTAAATTCGGATGCAATTTCTGTGTTTCATCGTCAATAAGAAGGTGCAAGGTATACAGTAATCTTGACGTGAAGCATCGGAATCTAAAACTGGACTCACAGGAGAGGTTTAAATCGTAGATAGTGAGAGTGTCAGTCGTCTTGTATTTACGTCGGCATTGTGGCTTTTGTATTATATTCGGATGCAATTTCTGTGTTTCATCGTCAATAAGAATGTGCAAGGTATACAGTAAACCTGAAGTGAAGTATCGGAAACTAAAACTGGACTCACAGGAGAGGTTCAAAACATAGAAAGTGAGAGTGTGAGTCCTCTTGTACTTAAGTCGGAATTGTGCTTTATGTATTAAATTCGGGTGCAATTTCTGTGTTTCATCATCAATAAGAAGGTGCAAGGTATACATTAAACCTGAAGTGAAGCATCGGAATCTAAAACTGGACTCACAGGGGAGGTTCAAATCGTTGAAGGTGAGAGTGTCGGTCCTCTTGTACTTAAGTCGGCATTGTGCCTTTTGTATTGAATTCGGATGCAATTTCTGTGTTTCATCGTCAATAAGAAGGTGCAAGGAATACAGTAAACCTGAAGTGAAGCTTCGGAATCTAAAACTGGGCTCACAGGAGAGGTTCAAATCATAGAAAGTGAGAGTGTCAGTCCTCTTGTACTTAAGTCAGCTTTGTGCATTTTATATTAATTTCGGATGCAATTTCTGTGTTTCATCGTCAAAAGAAGGTGCAAGGTATACAGTAATCTTGAAGTGAAGCATCGGAATCTAAAACTGGACTCACAGGAGATGTTCAAATCGTAGAAAGTGAGAGTGTCAGTCCTCTTGTACTTAAGTCGGCATTGTGCCTTTTGTGTTAAGTTCGGATGCAATTTCTTTGCTTCATCGTCAATAAGAAGGTCCGAGGTATACAGTAAACCTGAAGTGAAGCATCGGAATCTAAAACTGCACTCACAGGAGAGGTTCTACTCATAGAAAGTGAGAGTGTCAATTCTCTTGTACTTAAGTTGGCATTGTGCTTTTTGTATCAAATTCGGATGCAATTTCTGTGTTTCATCGTCAATAAGAAGGTGCAAGGTATACAGTAAACCTGAAGTGAAGCATCGGAATGTAAAACAGGACTCACAGGAGAGGTTCAAATCATAGAAAGTGACAGTGTCAGTCCTCGTTTACTTAATTCGGCATTGTGCCTTTTGTATTACATTTGGATGCAATTTCTGTTTTCATCGTCAATAAGAAGGTACACGGTATACAGTAAACCTGAAGTGAAGCATCGGAATCTAAAACTGGAGTCACAGGAGATGTTCAAATCGTAGATAGTGAGAGTGTCAGTCCTCTTGTACTTAAGTTGGCATTGTGCTTTTTGTATTATATTCGGATGCAATTTCTGTGTTTCATCGTCAATAAGAATGTGCACGGTATACAGTAAACCTGTAGTGAAGCATCGGAACGTAAAACTGGACTCACAAGAGAGGTTCAAATCATAGAAAGTGAGAGTGTCAGTCCTCGTTTACTTAAGTCGGCATTGTGCCTTTTGTATCAAATTCGGATGCAATTTCTGTGTTTCATCGTCAATAAGATGGTGCAAGGTATACAGTAAACCTGAAGTGAAGCATCGGAATCTAAAACTGGACGCACAGGAGAGGTTCTAATCGTAGAAAGTAAGGGTGTCAGTCCTCTTGTACTTAAGTCGGCATTGTGCCTTTTGTATTAAATTCGGATGCAATTTCTGTGCTTCATCGTCAATAAGAAGGTGCACGGTATACAGTAATCTAGAAGTGAAGCATCGGAATATAAAACTGGTCTCACAGGAGAGGTTCAAATCGTAGGAAGTGAGATTGTCAGTCCTCTTGTACTTAAGTCGGCATTGTGCCTTTTATATTAAATTCGGATGCAGTTTCTGTGTTGCATCGTCAATAAGAAGGTGCAAGGTATACATTAATCTTGAAGTGAAGCATCGGAATCCAAAACTAGAATCACAGGAGAGGTTCAAATCGTGGAAAGTGAGAGTGTCAGTCCTCTTGTACTTAAGTCGGCATTGTGCCTTTTGTATTAAATTCGGATACAATTTCTGTGTTTCATCGTCAATAAGATGGTGCAAGGTATACACTAAACCTGAAGTAAAGCATCGGAATCTAAAACTGGACTCACAGGAGAGGTTCAAATAATAGAAAATGAGAGTGTCAGTCCTCGTTCACTTAAGTCGGCATTGTGCCTTTTGTATTATATTCGGATGCAATTTCCGTGTTTCATCTTCAATAAGAAGGTCCAAGGGATATAGTAAACCTGAAGTGAAGCATCGGAATGTTAAACTGGACTTACATGAGAGGTTCGAATCATAGAAAGTGAGAGTGTCAGTTTTCTGGTACTTATGTCGGCATTGTGCCTTTTGTATTAAATTCGGATACAATTTCTGTGTTTCATCGTCAATAAGATGGTGCAAGGTATACATTAAACCTGAAGTGAAGCATCGGAATCTCAAACTGGACTCACATGAGAGGTTCGAATCATAGAAAGTGAGAGTGTCAGTTTTCCGGGACTTAAGTCGGCGTTGTGCCTTTTGTATTAAATTCGGATGCAATTTCTGTGTTTCTTCGTCAATAAGTAGGTGCATGGTATACAGTAACCTTGAAGTGAAGCATCGGAATCTAAAACTGGACTCACAGGAGATATTCTAACCTTAGAAAGTGAGAGTGTCAGTCCTCTTGTACTTAAGTCGGCATTGTGCTTTTTGTATTAAATTCGTATGCAATGTCTGTGTTTCATCGTCAACAAGAAGGTGCAAGGTATACAGTAAACCTGAAGTGAAGCATCGGAATCTAAAACTGGACTCACAGGAGAGGTTCAAATCATAGAAAGTGAGAGTGTCAGTCCTCTTTTACTTAAGTCGGCATTGTGCCTTTTGTATTAAATTCGGATGCAATTTCTGTGTTTCATCTTCAATAAGAAGGTCCAAGGGATACAGTAAACCTGAAGTGAAGCATCGGAATCTAAAACTGGACTCACAGGAGAGGTACAAATCATAGATAGTGAGGGTGTGAGTCCTCTTGTACTTAGGTCGGCTATGTGCCTTTTGTATTGAATTCGGATGCAATTTCTGTGTTTCATCGTCAATAAGAAGGTGCAAGGTATACAGTAATCTTAAAGTGACGCATCGGAATCTAAAACTGGGCTCACAGGAGAGGTTCAAATCATAGAAAGAGAGAGTGTCAGTCCTCTTGTACTTATGTCGGCATTGTGCCTTTTGTATTAAATTCGGATGCAATTTCTGTGTTTCATCGTCAATAAGAAGGTGCAAGGTATACAGTAATCTTGAAGTGAAGCATCGGAATCTAAAACTTGATTCACAGGAGAGGTTCAAATCATAGAAAGTGATACTGTCAGTCCTCTTGTACTTAAGTCGGCATTGTGAATTTTTTATTAATTTCCGATGAAATTTCTTTGATTCATCGTCAATAAGAAGGTGGATGGTATACAGTAATCTTGAAGTGAAGCATCGGAATCTAAAACTTGACTCCCAGGAGAGGTTCAAATCGTAGATAGTGAGAGTGTCAGTCGTCTTGTACATACGTCGGCATTGTGGCTTTTGTATTAAATTCGGATGCAATTTCTGTGTTTCATCTTCAATAAGAATGTGCAAGGTATACAGTAAACCTGAAGTGAAGTATCGGAAACTAAAACTGGACTCACAGGAGAGGTTCAAATCATAGAAAGTGAGAGTGTGAGTCCTCTTGTACTTAAGTCGGCATTGTGCCTTATGTATGAAATTCGGGTGCAATTTCTGTGTTTCATCATCAATAAGAAGGTGCAAGGTATACATTAAACCTGAAGTGAAGCATCGGAATCTAAAACTGGACTCACAGGAGAGGTTCAAATCGTTGAAAGTGAGAGTGTCAGTCCTCTTGTACTTAAGTCGGCATTGTGCCTTTTGTATTAAGTTCGGATGCAATTTCTGTGTTTCATCGTCAATCAGAACGTGCAAGGAATACAGTAAACCTGAAGTGAAGTATCGGAAACTAAAACTGGACTCACAGGAGAGGTTCAAATCATAGAAAGTGAGAGTGTGAGTCCTCTTGTACTTAAGTCGGCATTGTGCCTTATGTATTAAATTCGGGTGCAATTTCTGTGTTTCATCATCAATAAGAAGGTGCAAGGTATACATATAACCTGAAGTGAAACATCGGAATCTAAAACTGGACTCACAGGAGAGGTTCAAATCATAGAAAGTGAGAGTGTCAGTCCTCTTGTACTTAAGTCGGCATTGTGCATTTTGTATTAAATTTCGGATGCAATTTCTGTGTTTCATCGTCAATAAGAAGATGCAAGGTATTGACCAATATTGAAAATTAAGCATCGGAATCTAATATTGGACTCACAGGAGAGGTTCAAATCATAGAAAGTGAGAGTGTCAGTGCTCTTGTACTCAAGTCGGCATTGTGCCTCTTGTATTAAATTCGGATGCAATTTCTGTGTTTCATCGTCAATAAGAAGGTGCAAGGCATACAGTAATCTTGACGTGAAGCATCGGAATCTAAAACTGGACTCACAGGAGAGGTTTAAATCGTAGATAGTGAGAGTGTCAGTCGTCTTGTATTTACGTCGGTATTGTGGCTTTTGTATTATATTCAGTTGCAATTTCTGTGTTTCGTCGTCAATAAGAGGGTGCAAGATAAACATTAAACCTGAAGTGAAGCATCGGAATCTAAAACTGGACTCACAGGAGAGGTTCAAATCGTTGAATGTGAGAGTGTCGGATCTCTTGTACTTAAGTCGGCATTGTGCCTTTTGTATTAAATTCGGATGCAATTTCGGTGTTTCATCGTCAATACGAAGGTGCAAGGTATACAGTAATCTTGACGTGAAGCATCAGAATCTAAAACTGGACTCACAGGATAGGTTCAAAACGTAGTAAGTGAGAGTGTCAGTCGTCTTGTACTTAAGTCGGCATTGTGCATTTTTTATTAATTTCCGATGCAATTTCTGTGTTTCATCGTCAATAAGACGGTGCAAGGTATACAGTAATCTTGAAGTGAAACATCGGAATCTAAAACTGGACTCACAGGAGAGGTTCAAATCATAGAAAGTGAGAGTGTCAGTCCTCTTGTACTTAAGTCGGCATTGTGCTTTTTGTATTAAATTTCGGATGCAATTTCTGTGTTTCATCGTCAATAAGAAGAAGCAAGGTATTGAGCAATATTGAAAATTAAGCATCGGAATCTAATATTGGACTCACAGGAGAGGTTCAAATCATAGAAAGTGAGAGTGTCAGTCCTCTTGTACTCAAGTCGGCATTGTGCCTCTTGTATTAAATTCGGATGCAATTTCTGTGTTTCAACGTCAATAAGAAGGTGCAAGGTATACAGTAATCTTGACGTGAAGCATCGGAATCTAAAACTGGACTCACAGGAGAGGTTTAAATCGTAGATAGTGAGAGTATCAGTCGTCTTGTATTTACGTCGGCATTGTGGCTTTTGTATTATATTCGGATGCAATTTCTGTGTTTCATCGTCAATAAGAATGTGCAAGGTATACAGTAAACCTGAAGTGAAGTATCGGAAACTAAAACTGGACTCACAGGAGAGGTTCAAATCATAGAAAGTGAGAGTGTGAGTCCTCTTGTACTTAAGTCGGAATTGTGCTTTATGTATTAAATTCGGGTGCAATTTCTGTGTTTCTTCATCAATAAGAAGGTGCAAGGTATACATTAAACCTGAAGTGAAGCATCGGAATCTAAAACTGGACTCACAGGGGAGGTTCAAATCGTTGAAGGTGAGAGTGTCGGTCCTCTTGTACTTAAGTCGGCATTGTGCCTTTTGTATTGAATTCGGATGCAATTTCTGTGTTTCATCGTCAATTAGAAGGTGCAAGGTATACAGTAAACCTGAAGTGAAGCATCGGAATCTAAAACTGGACTCACAGGAGAGGTTCAAATCATAGAAAGTGAGAGTGTCAGTCCTCTTTTACTTAAGTCGGCATTGTGCCTTTTGTATTAAATTCGGATGCAATTTCTGTGTTTCATCTTCAATAAGAAGGTCCAAGGGATACAGTAAACCTGAAGTGAAGCATCGGAATCTAAAACTGGACTCACAGGAGAGGTTCAAATCATAGAAAGTGATAGTGTCAGTCCTCTTGTACTTAAGTCGGCATTGTGCATTTTTTATTAATTTCCGATGCAATTTCTGTGTTTCATCGTCAATAAGACGGTGCAAGGTATACAGTAATCTTGAAGTGAAACAACGGAATCTAAAACTGGACTCACAGGAGAGGTTCAAATCATAGAAAGTGAGAGTGTCAGTCCTCTTGTACTTAAGTCGGCATTGTGCTTTTTGTATTAAATTTCGGATGCAATTTCTGTGTTTCATCGTCAATAAGAAGAAGCAAGGTATTGAGCAATATTGAAAATTAAGCATCGGAATGTAATATTCTACTCACAGGAGAGGTTCAAATCATAGAAAGTGAGAGTGTCAGTCCTCTTGTACTCAAGTCGGCATTGTGCCTCTTGTATTAAATTCGGATGCAATTTCTGTGTTTCATCGTCAATAAGAAGGTGCAAGGTATACAGTAATCTTGACGTGAAGCATCGGAATCTAAAACTGGACTCACAGGAGAGGTTTAAATCGTAGATAGTGAGAGTGTCAGTCGTCTTGTATTTACGTCGGCATTGTGGCTTTTGTATTATATTCGGATGCAATTTCTGTGTTTCATCGTCAATAAGAATGTGCAAGGTATACAGTAAACCTGAAGTGAAGTATCGGAAACTAAAACTGGACTCACAGGAGAGGTTCAAATCATAGAAAGTGAGAGTGTGAGTCCTCTTGTACTTAAGTCGGAATTGTGCTTTATGTATTAAATTCGGGTGCAATTTCTGTGTTTCATCATCAATAAGAAGGTGCAAGGTATACATTAAACCTGAAGTGAAGCATCGGAATCTAAAACTGGACTCACAGGGGAGGTTCAAATCGTTGAAGGTGAGAGTGTCGGTCCTCTTGTACTTAAGTCGGCATTGTGCCTTTTGTATTGAATTCGGATGCAATTTCTGTGTTTCATCGTCAATAAGAAGGTGCAAGGAATACAGTAAACCTGAAGTGAAGCTTCGGAATCTAAAACTGGGCTCACAGGAGAGGTTCAAATCATAGAAAGTGAGAGTGTCAGTCCTCTTGTACTTAAGTCAGCTTTGTGCATTTTATATTAATTTCGGATGCAATTTCTGTGTTTCATCGTCAAAAGAAGGTGCAAGGTATACAGTAATCTTGAAGTGAAGCATCGGAATCTAAAACTGGACTCACAGGAGATGTTCAAATCGTAGAAAGTGAGAGTGTCAGTCCTCTTGTACTTAAGTCGGCATTGTGCCTTTTGTGTTAAGTTCGGATGCAATTTCTTTGCTTCATCGTCAATAAGAAGGTCCGAGGTATACAGTAAACCTGAAGTGAAGCATCGGAATCTAAAACTGCACTCACAGGAGAGGTTCTACTCATAGAAAGTGAGAGTGTCAATTCTCTTGTACTTAAGTTGGCATTGTGCTTTTTGTATCAAATTCGGATGCAATTTCTGTGTTTCATCGTCAATAAGAAGGTGCAAGGTATACAGTAAACCTGAAGTGAAGCATCGGAATGTAAAACAGGACTCACAGGAGAGGTTCAAATCATAGAAAGTGACAGTGTCAGTCCTCGTTTACTTAATTCGGCATTGTGCCTTTTGTATTACATTTGGATGCAATTTCTGTTTTCATCGTCAATAAGAAGGTACACGGTATACAGTAAACCTGAAGTGAAGCATCGGAATCTAAAACTGGAGTCACAGGAGATGTTCAAATCGTAGATAGTGAGAGTGTCAGTCCTCTTGTACTTAAGTTGGCATTGTGCTTTTTGTATTATATTCGGATGCAATTTCTGTGTTTCATCGTCAATAAGAATGTGCACTGTATACAGTAAACCTGTAGTGAAGCATCGGAACGTAAAACTGGACTCACAAGAGAGGTTCAAATCATAGAAAGTGAGAGTGTCAGTCCTCGTTTACTTAAGTCGGCATTGTGCCTTTTGTATCAAATTCGGATGCAATTTCTGTGTTTCATCGTCAATAAGATGGTGCAAGGTATACAGTAAACCTGAAGTGAAGCATCGGAATCTAAAACTGGACGCACAGGAGAGGTTCTAATCGTAGAAAGTAAGGGTGTCAGTCCTCTTGTACTTAAGTCGGCATTGTGCCTTTTGTATTAAATTCGGATGCAATTTCTGTGCTTCATCGTCAATAAGAAGGTGCACGGTATACAGTAATCTAGAAGTGAAGCATCGGAATATAAAACTGGTCTCACAGGAGAGGTTCAAATCGTAGGAAGTGAGATTGTCAGTCCTCTTGTACTTAAGTCGGCATTGTGCCTTTTATATTAAATTCGGATGCAGTTTCTGTGTTGCATCGTCAATAAGAAGGTGCAAGGTATACATTAATCTTGAAGTGAAGCATCGGAATCCAAAACTAGAATCACAGGAGAGGTTCAAATCGTGGAAAGTGAGAGTGTCAGTCCTCTTGTACTTAAGTCGGCATTGTGCCTTTTGTATTAAATTCGGATACAATTTCTGTGTTTCATCGTCAATAAGATGGTGCAAGGTATACACTAAACCTGAAGTGAAGCATCGGAATCTAAAACTGGACTCACAGGAGAGGTTCAAATAATAGAAAATGAGAGTGTAAGTCCTCGTTCACTTAAGTCGGCATTGTGCCTTTTGTATTATATTCGGATGCAATTTCCGTGTTTCATCTTCAATAAGAAGGTCCAAGGGATACAGTAAACCTGAAGTGAAGCATCGGAATGTTAAACTGGACTTACATGAGAGGTTCGAATCATAGAAAGTGAGAGTGTCAGTTTTCTGGTACTTATGTCGGCATTGTGCCTTTTGTATTAAATTCGGATACAATTTCTGTGTTTCATCGTCAATAAGATGGTGCAAGGTATACATTAAACCTGAAGTGAAGCATCGGAATCTCAAACTGGACTCACATGAGAGGTTCGAATCATAGAAAGTGAGAGTGTCAGTTTTCCGGTACTTAGGTCGGCGTTGTGCCTTTTGTATTAAATTCGGATGCAATTTCTGTGTTTCTTCGTCAATAAGTAGGTGCATGGTATACAGTAACCTTGAAGTGAAGCATCGGAATCTAAAACTGGACTCACAGGAGATATTCTAACCGTAGAAAGTGAGAGTGTCAGTCCTCTTGTACTTAAGTCGGCATTGTGCTTTTTGTATTAAATCGTATGCAATGTCTGTGTTTCATCGTCAACAAGAAGGTGCAAGGTATACAGTAAACCTGAAGTGAAGCATCGGAATCTAAAACTGGACTCACAGGAGAGGTTCAAATCATAGAAAGTGAGAGTGTCAGTCCTCTTTTACTTAAGTCGGCATTGTGCCTTTTGTATTAAATTCGGATGCAATTTCTGTGTTTCATCTTCAATAAGAAGGTCCAAGGGATACAGTAAACCTGAAGTTAAGCATCGGAATCTAAAACTGGACTCACAGGAGAGGTACAAATCATAGATAGTGAGGGTGTGAGTCCTCTTGTACTTAGGTCGGCTATGTGCCTTTTGTATTGAATTCGGATGCAATTTCTGTGTTTCATCGTCAATAAGAAGGTGCAAGGTATACAGTAATCTTGAAGTGACGCATCGGAATCTAAAACTGGGCTCACAGGAGAGGTTCAAATCATAGAAAGTGAGAGTGTCAGTCCTCTTGTACTTATGTCGGCATTGTGCCTTTTGTACTAAATTCGGATGCAATTTCTGTGTTTCATCGTCAATAAGAAGGTGCAAGGTATACAGTAATCTTGAAGTGAAGCATCGGAATCTAAAACTTGATTCACAGGAGAGGTTCAAATCATAGAAAGTGATAGTGTCAGTCCTCTTGTACTTAAGTCGGCATTGTGAATTTTTTATTAATTTCCGATGAAATTTCTTTGATTCATCGTCAATAAGAAGGTGCATGGTATACAGTAATCTTGAAGTGAAGCATCGGAATCTAAAACTTGACTCCCAGGAGAGGTTCAAATCGTAGATAGTGAGAGTGTCAGTCGTCTTGTACATACGTCGGCATTGTGGCTTTTGTATTAAATTCGGATGCAATTTCTGTGTTTCATCTTCAATAAGAATGTGCAAGGTATACAGTAAACCTGAAGTGAAGTATCGGAAACTAAAACTGGACTCACAGGAGAGGTTCAAATCATAGAAAGTGAGAGTGTGAGTCCTCTTGTACTTAAGTCGGCATTGTGCCTTATGTATGAAATTCGGGTGCAATTTCTGTGTTTCATCATCAATAAGAAGGTGCAATGTATACAATAAACCTGAAGTGAAGCATCGGAATCTAAAACTGGACTCACAGGAGAGGTTCAAATCGTTGAAAGTGAGAGTGTCAGTCCTCTTGTACTTAAGTCGGCATTGTGCCTTTTGTATTAAGTTCGGATGCAATTTCTGTGTTTCATCGTCAATCAGAACGTGCAAGGAATACAGTAAACCTGAAGTGAAGTATCGGAAACTAAAACTGGACTCACAGGAGAGGTTCAAATCATAGAAAGTGAGAGTGTGAGTCCTCTTGTACTTAAGTCGGCATTGTGCCTTATGTATTAAATTCGGGTGCAATTTCTGTGTTTCATCATCAATAAGAAGGTGCAAGGTATACATATAACCTGAAGTGAAACATCGGAATCTAAAACTGGACTCACAGGAGAGGTTCAAATCATAGAAAGTGAGAGTGTCAGTCCTCTTGTACTTAAGTCGGCATTGTGCATTTTGTATTAAATTTCGGATGCAATTTCTGTGTTTCATCGTCAATAAGAAGATGCAAGGTATTGACCAATATTGAAAATTAAGCATCGGAATCTAATATTGGACTCACAGGAGAGGTTCAAATCATAGAAAGTGAGAGTGTCAGTGCTCTTGTACTCAAGTCGGCATTGTGCCTCTTGTATTAAATTCGGATGCAATTTCTGTGTTTCATCGTCAATAAGAAGGTGCAAGGTATACAGTAATCTTGACGTGAAGCATCGGAATCTAAAACTGGACTCACAGGAGAGGTTTAAATCGTAGATAGTGAGAGTGTCAGTCGTCTTGTATTTACGTCGGTATTGTGGCTTTTGTATTATATTCGGATGCAATTTCTGTGTTTCGTCGTCAATAAGAGGGTGCAAGGTAAACATTAAACCTGAAGTGAAGCATCGGAATCTAAAACTGGACTCACAGGAGAGGTTCAAATCGTTGAATGTGAGAGTGTCGGATCTCTTGTACTTAAGTCGGCATTGTGCCTTTTGTATTAAATTCGGATGCAATTTCGGTGTTTCATCGTCAATACGAAGGTGCAAGGTATACAGTAATCTTGACGTGAAGCATCAGAATCTAAAACTGGACTCACAGGATAGGTTCAAAACGTAGTAAGTGAGAGTGTCAGTCGTCTTGTACTTAAGTCGGCATTGTGCCTTTTGTATTAATTTCGGATGCAACTTCTGTGTTTCATCGTGAATAAGAGGGTGCAAGGTATACAGTAAACCTGAAGTGAAGCATCGGGATCTAAAACTGGACTCACAGGAGAGGTTCAAATCATAGAAAGTGAGAGTGTCGGTCCTCTTGTACATAAGTCGGCATTGTGCCTTTTCTATTAAATTCGGATGCAATTTCTGTGTTTCATCGTCAATAAGAGGGTGCAAGGTATACAGTAAACCTGAAGTGAAGCATCGGGATCTAAAACTGGACTCACAGGAGAGGTTCAAATCATAGAAAGTGTGAGTGTCAGTCCTCTTGTACTTAAGTCGGCATTGTGCCTTTTCTATTAAATTCGGATGCAATTTCTGTGTTTCATCGTCAATAAGAAGGTGCAAGGTATACAGTAAACCTAAAGTGAAACATCGGAATGTAAAACTGGACTCGCAGGAGAGGTTCAAATCGTAGAAAGTGAGAGTGTCAGTCCTCTTTTACTTAAGTCCGCATTGTGCCTTTTGTATTAAATTCGGATGCAATTTCTGTGTTTCATCGTCAATAAGAAGGTGGAAGATATACAGTAAACCTGAAGTGAAGCATCGGAATTTAAAACTGGACTCACAGGAGAGGTTCAAATCGTAAAAAGTGAGAGTGTCTGTCCTCTTGTACTTAAGTCGGCATTGTGCCTTTTGTATTAAATTAATATGCAATTTCTGTGTTTCATGGTCAATAAGAAAGTGCAAGGTATACAGTAAACCTGAAGTGAAGCATCGTAATCTGAAACTGGACTCACAGGAGATATTCAAATCATTGGAAGTGAGCGTGTTAGTCCTCTTGTACTGATGTCGGCATTGTGCCTTTTGTATTACATTCGGATGCAATTTCTGTGTTTCATCATCAATAAGAAGGTGCAAGGTATACAGTAAACCTGAAGTGAAGCATCGGAATCTAAAACTGGACTCACATGAGCGGTTCGAATCATAGAAAGTGAGAGTGTCAGTTCTCTGTTACTTAGGTCGGCGTTGTGCCTTTTGTATTAAATTCGGATGCAATTTCTGTGTTTCTTCGTCAATAAGTAGGTGCAAGGTATCCAGTAACCTTGAAGTGAAGCATCGGAATCTAAAACTGGGCTCACAGGAGAGGTTCTAATCGTAGAAAGTGAGAGTGTCAATCCTCTTGTACTTAAGTCGGCATTGTGCCTTTTGTATTAAATTCGGATGCAATTTCTGTGTTTCATCGTCAATAAGAATGTGCACGTTATACAGTAATCTTGAAGTGAAGCATCGGAATCTAAAACTGGACTCACAGGAGAGGTTCAAATCGTAGGAAGTGAGATTGTCAGTCCTCTTGTACTTAAGTCGGCATTGTGCCTTTTGTTTTATATTCGGATGCAATTTCTGTGTTTCATCGTCAATAAGAAGGTGCAAGGTATACACTAAACCTGAGGTGAAGCATCGGAATTTAAAACTGGGCTCACAGGAGAGGTTCAAATCATAGAAAGTGTAAGTGTCTGTCCTCTTGTACTTAAGTCGGCATTGTGCCTTTTGTATTACAATCGGATGCAATTTCTGTGTTTCATCATCAATAAGAAGGTGCAAGGTATACAGTAAACCTGAAGTGAAGCATCGGAATCTAAAACTGGACTCACATGAGCGGTTCGAATCATAGAAAGTGAGAGTGTCAGTTCTCTGTTACTTAGGTCGGCGTTGTGCCTTTTGTATTAAATTCGGATGCAATTTCTGTGTTTCTTCGTCAATAAGTAGGTGCAAGGTATCCAGTAACCTTGAAGTGAAGCATCGGAATCTAAAACTGGGCTCACAGGAGAGGTTCTAATCGTAGAAAGTGAGAGTGTCAATCCTCTTGTACTTAAGTCGGCATTGTGCCTTTTGTATTAAATTCGGATGCAATTTCTGTGTTTCATCGTCAATAAGAATGTGCACGTTATACAGTAATCTTGAAGTGAAGCATCGGAATCTAAAACTGGGCTCACAGGAGAGGTTCTAATCGTAGAAAGTGAGAGTGTCAGTCCTCTTGTACTTAAGTCGGCATTGTGCTTTTTGTATTAAATCGTATGCAATGTCTGTGTTTCATCGTCAACAAGAAGGTGCAAGGTATACAGTAAACCTGAAGTGAAGCATCGGAATCTAAAACTGGACTCACAGGAGAGGTTCAAATCATAGAAAGTGAGAGTGTCAGTCCTCTTTTACTTAAGTCGGCATTGTGCCTTTTGTATTAAATTCGGATGCAATTTCTGTGTTTCATCTTCAATAAGAAGGTCCAAGGGATACAGTAAACCTGAAGTGAAGCATCGGAATCTAAAACTGGACTCACAGGAGAGGTACAAATCATAGATAGTGAGGGTGTGAGTCCTCTTGTACTTAGGTCAGCTATGTGCCTTTTGTATTGAATTCGGATGCAATTTCTGTGTTTCATCGTCAATAAGAAGGTGCAAGGTATACAGTAATCTTGAAGTGACGCATCGGAATCTAAAACTGGGCTCACAGGAGAGGTTCAAATCATAGAAAGTGAGAGTGTCAGTCCACTTGTACTTATGTCGGCATTGTGCCTTTTGTATTAAATTCGGATGCAATTTCTGTGTTTCATCGTCAATAAGAAGGTGCAAGGTATACAGTAATCTTGAAGTGAAGCATCGGAATCTAAAACTTGATTCACAGGAGAGGTTCAAATCATAGAAAGTGATAGTGTCAGTCCTCTTGTACTTAAGTCGGCATTGTGAATTTTTTATTAATTTCCGATGAAATTTCTTTGATTCATCGTCAATAAGAAGGTGCATGGTATACAGTAATCTTGAAGTGAAGCATCGGAATCTAAAACTTGACTCCCAGGAGAGGTTCAAATCGTAGATAGTGAGAGTGTCAGTCGTCTTGTACATACGTCGGCATTGTGGCTTTTGTATTAAATTCGGATGCAATTTCTGTGTTTCATCTTCAATAAGAATGTGCAAGGTATACAGTAAACCTGAAGTGAAGTATCGGAAACTAAAACTGGACTCACAGGAGAGGTTCAAATCATAGAAAGTGAGAGTGTGAGTCCTCTTGTACTTAAGTCGGCATTGTGCCTTATGTATGAAATTCGGGTGCAATTTCTGTGTTTCATCATCAATAAGAAGGTGCAAGGTATACATTAAACCTGAAGTGAAGCATCGGAATCTAAAACTGGACTCACAGGAGAGGTTCAAATCGTTGAAAGTGAGAGTGTCAGTCCTCTTGTACTTAAGTCGGCATTGTGCCTTTTGTATTAAGTTCGGATGCAATTTCTGTGTTTCATCGTCAATCAGAACGTGCAAGGAATACAGTAAACCTGAAGTGAAGTATCGGAAACTAAAACTGGACTCACAGGAGAGGTTCAAATCATAGAAAGTGAGAGTGTGAGTCCTCTTGTACTTAAGTCGGCATTGTGCCTTATGTATTAAATTCGGGTGCAATTTCTGTGTTTCATCATCAATAAGAAGGTGCAAGGTATACATATAACCTGAAGTGAAACATCGGAATCTAAAACTGGACTCACAGGAGAGGTTCAAATCATAGAAAGTGAGAGTGTCAGTCCTCTTGTACTTAAGTCGGCATTGTGCATTTTGTATTAAATTTCGGATGCAATTTCTGTGTTTCATCGTCAATAAGAAGATGCAAGGTATTGACCAATATTGAAAATTAAGCATCGGAATCTAATATTGGACTCACAGGAGAGGTTCAAATCATAGAAAGTGAGAGTGTCAGTGCTCTTGTAGTCAAGTCGGCATTGTGCCTCTTGTATTAAATTCGGATGCAATTTCTGTGTTTCATCGTCAATAAGAAGGTGCAGGGTATACAGTAATCTTGACGTGAAGCATCGGAATCTAAAACTGGACTCACAGGAGAGGTTTAAATCGTAGATAGTGAGAGTGTCAGTCGTCTTGTATTTACTTCGGTATTGTGGCTTTTGTATTATATTCGGATGCAATTTCTGTGTTTCGTCGTCAATAAGAGGGTGCAAGGTAAACATTAAACCTGAAGTGAAGCATCGGAATCTAAAACTGGACTCACAGGAGAGGTTCAAATCGTTGAATGTGAGAGTGTCGGATCTCTTGTACTTAAGTCGGCATTGTGCCTTTTGTATTAAATTCGGATGCAATTTCGGTGTTTCATCGTCAATACGAAGGTGCAAGGTATACAGTAATCTTGACGTGAAGCATCAGAATCTAAAACTGGACTCACAGGATAGGTTCAAAACGTAGTAAGTGAGAGTGTCAGTCGTCTTGTACTTAAGTCGGCATTGTGCCTTTTGTATTAATTTCGGATGCAACTTCTGTGTTTCATCGTCAATAAGAGGGTGCAAGGTATACAGTAAACCTGAAGTGAAGCATCGGGATCTAAAACTGGACTCACAGGAGAGGTTCAAATCATAGAAAGTGAGAGTGTCGGTCCTCTTGTACATAAGTCGGCATTGTGCCTTTTCTATTAAATTCGGATGCAATTTCTGTGTTTCATCGTCAATAAGAGGGTGCAAGGTATACAGTAAACCTGAAGTGAAGCATCGGGATCTAAAACTGGACTCACAGGAGAGGTTCAAATCATAGAAAGTGTGAGTGTCAGTCCTCTTGTACTTAAGTCGGCATTGTGCCTTTTCTATTAAATTCGGATGCAATTTCTGTGTTTCATCGTCAATAAGAAGGTGCAAGGTATACAGTAAACCTAAAGTGAAACATCGGAATGTAAAACTGGACTCGCAGGAGAGGTTCAAATCGTAGAAAGTGAGAGTGTCAGTCCTCTTTTACTTAAGTCCGCATTGTGCCTTTTGTATTAAATTCGGATGCAATTTCTGTGTTTCATCGTCAATAAGAAGGTGGAAGATATACAGTAAACCTGAAGTGAAGCATCGGAATTTAAAACTGGACTCACAGGAGAGGTTCAAATCGTAAAAAGTGAGAGTGTCTGTCCTCTTGTACTTAAGTCGGCATTGTGCCTTTTGTATTAAATTAATATGCAATTTCTGTGTTTCATGGTCAATAAGAAAGTGCAAGGTATACAGTAAACCTGAAGTGAAGCATCGGAATCTAAAACTGGACTCACATGAGCGGTTCGAATCATAGAAAGTGAGAGTGTCAGTTCTCTGTTACTTAGGTCGGCGTTGTGCCTTTTGTATTAAATTCGGGTGCAATTTCTGTGTTTCTTCGTCAATAAGTAGGTGCAAGGTATCCAGTAACCTTGAAGTGAAGCATCGGAATCTAAAACTGGGCTCACAGGAGAGGTTCTAATCGTAGAAAGTGAGAGTGTCAATCCTCTTGTACTTAAGTCGGCATTGTGCCTTTTGTATTAAATTCGGATGCAATTTCTGTGTTTCATCGTCAATAAGAATGTGCACGTTATACAGTAATCTTGAAGTGAAGCATCGGAATCTAAAACTGGACTCACAGGAGAGGTTCAAATCGTAGGAAGTGAGATTGTCAGTCCTCTTGTACTTAAGTCGGCATTGTGCCTTTTGTTTTATATTCGTATGCAATTTCTGTGTTTCATCGTCAATAAGAAGGTGCAAGGTATACACTAAACCTGAAGTGAAGCATCGGAATCTAAAACTGGACTCACAGGAGAGGTTCAAATCATAGAAAGTGAGAGTGTCAGTCCTCTTTTACTTAAGTCGGCATTGTGCCTTTTGTATTAAATTCGGATGCAATTTCTGTGTTTCATCTTCAATAAGAAGGTCCAAGGGATACAGTAAACCTGAAGTGAAGCATCGGAATCTAAAACTGGACTCACAGGAGAGGTTCAAATCATAGAAAGTGATAGTGTCAGTCCTCTTGTACTTAAGTCGGCATTGTGCATTTTTTATTAATTTCCGATGCAATTTCTGTGTTTCATCGTCAATAAGAAGAAGCAAGGTATTGAGCAATATTGAAAATTAAGCATCGGAATCTAATATTGGACTCACAGGAGAGGTTCAAATCTTAGAAAGTGAGAGTGTCAGTCCTCTTGTACTCAAGTCGGCATTGTGCCTCTTGTATTAAATTCAGATGCAATTTCTGTGTTTCATCGTCAATAAGAAGGTGCAAGGTATACACTAAACCTGAAGTGAAGCATCGGAATCTAAAACTGGACTCACAGGAGAGGTTCAAATCGTAGATAAAGAGAGTGTCAGTCGTCTTGTATTTACGTCGGCATTGTGGCTTTTGTATTATATTCGGATGCAATTTCTGTGTTTCATCGTCAATAAGAATGTGCAAGGTATACAGTAAACCTGAAGTGAAGTATCGGAAACTAAAACTGGACTCACAGGAGAGGTTCAAATCATAGAAAGTGAGAGTGTGAGTCCTCTTGTACTTAAGTCGGAATTGTGCTTTATGTATTAAATTCGGGTGCAATTTCTGTGTTTCATCATCAATAAGAAGGTGCAAGGTATACATTAAACCTGAAGTGAAGCATCGGAATCTAAAACTGGACTCACAGGGGAGGTTCAAATCGTTGAAGGTGAGAGTGTCGGTCCTCTTGTACTTAAGTCGGCATTGTGCCTTTTGTATTGAATTCGGATGCAATTTCTGTGTTTCATCGTCAATAAGAAGGTGCAAGGAATACAGTAAACCTGAAGTGAAGCTTCGGAATCTAAAACTGGGCTCACAGGAGAGGTTCAAATCATAGAAAGTGAGAGTGTCAGTCCCCTTGTACTTAAGTCAGCTTTGTGCATTTTATATTAATTTCGGATGCAATTTCTGTGTTTCATCGTCAAAAGAAGGTGCAAGGTATACAGTAATCTTGAAGTGAAGCATCGGAATCTAAAACTGGACTCACAGGAGATGTTCAAATCGTAGAAAGTGAGAGTGTCAGTCCTCTTGTACTTAAGTCGGCATTGTGCCTTTTGTGTTAAGTTCGGATGCAATTTCTTTGCTTCATCGTCAATAAGAAGGTCCGAGGTATACAGTAAACCTGAAGTGAAGCATCGGAATCTAAAACTGCACTCACAGGAGAGGTTCTACTCATAGAAAGTGAGAGTGTCAATTCTCTTGTACTTAAGTTGGCATTGTGCTTTTTGTATCAAATTCGGATGCAATTTCTGTGTTTCATCGTCAATAAGAAGGTGCAAGGTATACAGTAAACCTGAAGTGAAGCATCGGAATGTAAAACAGGACTCACAGGAGAGGTTCAAATCATAGAAAGTGACAGTGTCAGTCCCCGTTTACTTAAGTCGGCATTGTGCCTTTTGTATTACATTTGGATGCAATTTCTGTTTTCATCGTCAATAAGAAGGTACACGGTATACAGTAAACCTGAAGTGAAGCATCGGAATCTAAAACTGGAGTCACAGGAGATGTTCAAATCGTAGATAGTGAGAGTGTCAGTCCTCTTGTACTTAAGTTGGCATTGTGCTTTTTGTATTATATTCGGATGCAATTTCTGTGTTTCATCGTCAATAAGAATGTGCACGGTATACATTAAACCTGTAGTGAAGCATCGGAACGTAAAACTGGACTCACAGGAGAGGTTCAAATCATAGAAAGTGAGAGTGTCAGTCCTCGTTTACTTAAGTCGGCATTGTGCCTTTTGTATCAAATTCGGATGCAATTTCTGTGTTTCATCGTCAATAAGATGGTGCAAGGTATACAGTAAACCTGAAGTGAAGCATCGGAATCTAAAACTGGACGCACAGGAGAGGTTCTAATCGTAGAAAGTAAGAGTGTCAGTCCTCTTGTACTTAAGTCGGCATTGTGCCTTGTGTATTAAATTCGGATGCAATTTCTGTGCTTCATCGTCAATAAGAAGGTGCACGGTATACAGTAATCTAGAAGTGAAGCATCGGAATATAAAACTGGTCTCACAGGAGAGGTTCAAATCGTAGGAAGTGAGATTGTCAGTCCTCTTGTACTTAAGTCGGCATTGTGCCTTTTGTATTAAATTCGGATGCAGTTTCTGTGTTGCATCGTCAATAAGAAGGTGCAAGGTATACATTAATCTTGAAGTGAAGCATCGGAATCCAAAACTAGAATCACAGGAGAGGTTCAAATCGTGGAAAGTGAGAGTGTCAGTCCTCTCGTACTTAAGTCGGCATTGTGCCTTTTGTATTAAATTCGGATACAATTTCTGTGTTTCATCGTCAATAAGATGGTGCAAGGTATACACTAAACCTGAAGTGAAGCATCGGAATCTAAAACTGGACTCACAGGAGAGGTTCAAATAATAGAAAATGAGAGTGTCAGTCCTCGTTCACTTAAGTCGGCATTGTGCCTTTTGTATTATATTTGGATGCAATTTCCGTGTTTCATCTTCAATAAGAAGGTCCAAGGGATACATTAAACCTGAAGTGAAGCATCGGAATCTAAAACTGGACTCACAGGGGAGGTTCAAATCGTTGAAGGTGAGAGTGTCGGTCCTCTTGTACTTAAGTCGGCATTGTGCCTTTTGTATTGAATTCGGATGCAATTTCTGTGTTTCATCGTCAATAAGAAGGTGCAAGGAATACAGTAAACCTGAAGTGAAGCTTCGGAATCTAAAACTGGGCTCACAGGAGAGGTTCAAATCATAGAAAGTGAGAGTGTCAGTCCCCTTGTACTTAAGTCAGCTTTGTGCATTTTATATTAATTTCGGATGCAATTTCTGTGTTTCATCGTCAAAAGAAGGTGCAAGGTATACAGTAATCTTGAAGTGAAGCATCGGAATCTAAAACTGGACTCACAGGAGATGTTCAAATCGTAGAAAGTGAGAGTGTCAGTCCTCTTGTACTTAAGTCGGCATTGTGCCTTTTGTGTTAAGTTCGGATGCAATTTCTTTGCTTCATCGTCAATAAGAAGGTCCGAGGTATACAGTAAACCTGAAGTGAAGCATCGGAATCTAAAACTGCACTCACAGGAGAGGTTCTACTCATAGAAAGTGAGAGTGTCAATTCTCTTGTACTTAAGTTGGCATTGTGCTTTTTGTATCTAATTCGGATGCAATTTCTGTGTTTCATCGTCAATAAGAAGGTGCAAGGTATACAGTAAACCTGAAGTGAAGCATCGGAATGTAAAACAGGACTCACAGGAGAGGTTCAAATCATAGAAAGTGACAGTGTCAGTCCCCGTTTACTTAAGTCGGCATTGTGCCTTTTGTATTACATTTGGATGCAATTTCTGTTTTCATCGTCAATAAGAAGGTACACGGTATACAGTAAACCTGAAGTGAAGCATCGGAATCTAAAACTGGAGTCACAGGAGATGTTCAAATCGTAGATAGTGAGAGTGTCAGTCCTCTTGTACTTAAGTTGGCATTGTGCTTTTTGTATTATATTCGGATGCAATTTCTGTGTTTCATCGTCAATAAGAATGTGCACGGTATACATTAAACCTGTAGTGAAGCATCGGAACGTAAAACTGGACTCACAGGAGAGGTTCAAATCATAGAAAGTGAGAGTGTCAGTCCTCGTTTACTTAAGTCGGCATTGTTTCTTTTGTATCAAATTCGGATGCAATTTCTGTGTTTCATCGTCAATAAGATGGTGCAAGGTATACAGTAAACCTGAAGTGAAGCATCGGAATCTAAAACTGGACGCACAGGAGAGGTTCTAATCGTAGAAAGTAAGAGTGTCAGTCCTCTTGTACTTAAGTCGGCATTGTGCCTTGTGTATTAAATTCGGATGCAATTTCTGTGCTTCATCGTCAATAAGAAGGTGCACGGTATACAGTAATCTAGAAGTGAAGCATCGGAATATAAAACTGGTCTCACAGGAGAGGTTCAAATCGTAGGAAGTGAGATTGTCAGTCCTCTTGTACTTAAGTCGGCATTGTGCCTTTTGTATTAAATTCGGATGCAGTTTCTGTGTTGCATCGTCAATAAGAAGGTGCAAGGTATACATTAATCTTGAAGTGAAGCATCGGAATCCAAAACTAGAATCACAGGAGAGGTTCAAATCGTGGAAAGTGAGAGTGTCAGTCCTCTCGTACTTAAGTCGGCATTGTGCCTTTTGTATTAAATTCGGATACAATTTCTGTGTTTCATCGTCAATAAGATGGTGCAAGGTATACACTAAACCTGAAGTGAAGCATCGGAATCTAAAACTGGACTCACAGGAGAGGTTCAAATAATAGAAAATGAGAGTGTCAGTCCTCGTTCACTTAAGTCGGCATTGTGCCTTTTGTATTATATTTGGATGCAATTTCCGTGTTTCATCTTCAATAAGAAGGTCCAAGGGATACAGTAAACCTGAAGTGAAGCATCGGAATGTTAAACTGGACTTACATGAGAGGTTCGAATCATAGAAAGTGAGAGTGTCAGTTTTCTGGTACTTATGTCGGCATTGTGCCTTTTGTATTAAATTCGGATACAATTTCTGTGTTTCATCGTCAATAAGATGGTGCAAGGTATACATTAAACCTGAAGTGAAGCATCGGAATCTCAAACTGGACTCACATGAGAGGTTCGAATCATAGAAAGTGAGAGTGTCAGTTTTCTGGTACTTAGGTCGGCGTTGTGCCTTTTGTATTAAATTCGGATGCAATTTCTGTGTTTCTTCGTCAATAAGTAGGTGCATGGTATACAGTAACCTTGAAGTGAAGCATCGGAATCTAAAACTAGACTCACAGGAGATATTCTAATCGTAGAAAGTGAGAGTGTCAGTCCTCTTGTACTTAAGTCGGCATTGTGCTTTTTGTATTAAATTCGTATGCAATGTCTGTGTTTCATCGTCAACAAGAAGGTGCAAGGTATACAGTAAACCTGAAGTGAAGCATCGGAATCTAAAACTGGACTCACAGGAGAGGTTCAAATCATAGAAAGTGAGAGTGTCAGTCCTCTTTTACTTAAGTCGGCATTGTGCCTTTTGTATTAAATTCGGATGCAATTTCTGTGTTTCATCTTCAATAAGAAGGTCCAAGGGATACAGTAAACCTGAAGTGAAGCATCGGAATCTAAAACTGGACTCACAGGAGAGGTACAAATCATAGATAGTGAGGGTGTGAGTCCTCTTGTACTTAGGTCGGCTATGTGCCTTTTGTATTGAATTCGGATGCAATTTCTGTGTTTCATCGTCAATAAGTAGGTGCAAGGTATACAGTAATCTTGAAGTGACGCATCGGAATCTAAAACTGGGCTCACAGGAGAGGTTCAAATCATAGAAAGTGAGAGTGTCAGTCCTCTTGTACTTATGTCGGCATTGTGCCTTTTGTATTAAATTCGGATGCAATTTCTGTGTTTCATCGTCAATAAGAAGGTGCAAGGTATACAGTAATCTTGAAGTGAAGCATCGGAATCTAAAACTTGATTCACAGGAGAGGTTCAAATCATAGAAAGTGATAGTGTCAGTCCTCTTGTACTTAAGTCGGCATTGTGCATTTTTTATTAATTTCCGATGAAATTTCTGTGATTCATCGTCAATAAGAAAGTGCATGGTATACAGTAATCTTGAAGTGAAGCATCGGAATCTAAAACTTGACTCCCAGGAGAGGTTCAAATCGTAGATAGTGAGAGTGTCAGTCTTCTTGTACATACGTCGGCATTGTGGCTTTTGTATTAAATTCGGATGCAATTTCTGTGTTTCATCTTCAATAAGAATGTGCAAGGTATACAGTAAACCTGAAGTGAAGTATCGGAAACTAAAACTGGACTCACAGGAGAGGTTCAAATCATAGAAAGTGAGAGTGTGAGTCCTCTTGTACTTAAGTCGGCATTGTGCCTTATGTATGAAATTCGGGTGCAATTTCTGTGTTTCATCATCAATAAGAAGGTGCAAGGTATACATTAAACCTGAAGTGAAGCATCAGAATCTAAAACTGGACTCACAGGAGAGGTTCAAATCGTTGAAAGTGAGAGTGTCAGTCCTCTTGTACTTAAGTCGGCATTGTGCCTTTTGTATTAAGTTCGGATGCAATTTCTGTGTTTCATCGTCAATCAGAACGTGCAAGGAATACAGTAAACCTGAAGTGAAGTATTGGAAACTAAAACTGGACTCACAGGAGAGGTTCAAATCATAGAAAGTGAGAGTGTGAGTCCTCTTGTACTTAAGTCGGCATTGTGCCTTATGTATTAAATTCGGGTGCAATTTCTGTGTTTCATCATCAATAAGAAGGTGCAAGGTATACATATAACCTGAAGTGAAGCATCGGAATCTAAAACTGGACTCACAGGAGAGGTTCAAATCGTTGAAAGTGAGAGTGTCAGTCCTCTTGTACTTAAGTCGGCATTGTGCCTTTTGTATTAAATTCGGATGCAATTTCTGTGTTTCATCTTCAATAAGAAGGTCCAAGGGATACAGTAAACCTGAAGTGAAGCATCGGAATCTAAAACTGGACTCACAGGAGAGGTACAAATCATAGATAGTGAGGGTGTCAGTCCTCTTGTACTTAGGTCGGCTATGTGCCTTTTGTATTGAATTCGGATGCAATTTCTGTGTTTCATCGTCAATAAGTAGGTGCAAGGTATACAGTAACCTTGAAGTGGCGCATCGGAATCTAAAACTGGACTCACAGGAGAGGTTCAAATCGTAGAGAGTGAGGGTGTCAGTCCTCTTGTAATTAAATCGACATTGTGCCTTTTGTATTAAATTCGGATGCAGTTTCTGTGTTGCATCGTCAATATGAAGGTGCAAGGTATACAGTTATCTTGAAGTGAAGCATCGGAATCTAAAACTAGAATCACAGGAGAGGTTCAAATCCTGGAAAGTGAGAGTGCCAGTCCTCTTGTACTTAAGTCGGCATTGTGCCTTTTGTATAAAATTCGGATGCAATTTCCGTGTTTCATCTACAATAAGAAGGTCCAAGGTATACAGTAAACCTGAAGTGAAGCATCGGAATCTTAAACTGTACTCACATGAGAGGTTCGAATCATAGAAAGTGAGAGTGTCAGTTTTCTGGTACTTAGGTCGGCATTGTGCCTTTTGTATTAAATTCGGATGCAATTTCTGTGTTTCTACGTCAATAAGTAGATGCAAAGTATACAGTAACCTTGAAGTGAAGCATCGGAATCTAAAACTGGACTCACAGGAGAGGTTCTAATCGTAGAAAGTGAGAGTGTCAGTCATCTTGTACATAAGTCGGCATTGTGCCTTTTGTATTAAAGTCGGATGCAATTTCTGTGTTTCATCTTCAGTAAGAAGGTCCAAGGGATACAGTAAACCTGAAGTGAAGTATCGGAATCTAAAACTGGACTCACAGGAGAGGTACTAATCATAGATAGTGAGGGTGTCAGTCCTCTTGTACTTAGGTCGGCATTGTGCCTTTTGTATTAAATTCGGATGTAATTTCTGTGTTTCATCGTCAATAGGTAGGTGCAAGGTATACAGTAATTTTGAAGTGACGCATCGGAATCTAAAACTGGACTCACAGGACAGGCTCAAATCGTAGAAAGTGAGGGTTTCAGTCCTCTTGTAATTAAGTAGGCATTGTGCCTTTTGTATTAAATTCGGATGCAGTTTCTGTGTTGCATCGTCAATAAGAAGGTGCAAGGTATACAGGAATCTTGAAGTGAAGCATCGGAATCGAAAACTAGTATCACAGGAGAGGTTCAAATCGTGGAATGTGAGAGTGTCATTCCTCTTGTACTTAAGTCGGCATTGTGCCTTTTGTATTAAATTCGGATGCAATTTCTGTGTTTCATCGTCAATAAGAAAGTGCAAGGTATACACTAAACATGAAGTGAAGCATCTGTATCTAAAACTGGGCTCACAGGAGAGGTTCAAATGATAGAAAGTGAGAGTGTCAGTCCTCTTGTACTTATGTCTGCATTGTGCCCTTTGTATTAAATTCGGATGCAATTTCTGTGTTTCATCGTCAATAAGAAGGTCAAGGTATACAGTAATCTTGAAGTGAAGCATCGGAATCTAAAACTTGACTCACAGGAGAGGTTCAAATCATAGAAAGTGATAGTGTCAGTCCTCTTGTACTGAAGTCGGCATTGTGCATTTTTTATTAATTTCCGATGAAATTTCTGTGTTTCATTGTCAATAAGAAGGTGCAAGGTATACAGTAATCTTGAAGTGAAACATCGGAATCTAAAACTGGACTCACAGGAGAGGTTCAAATCATAGAAAGTGAGAGTGTCAGTCCTCTTGTACTTAAGTCGGCATTGTGCCTTTTGTATTACATTTCGGATGCAATTTCTGTGTTTCATCGTCAATAAGAAGGTGCAAGGTATAGAGTAACCTCGAAAATGAAGCATCCGAATCTAATACTGGACTCACAGGAAAGGTTCAAATCATAGAAAGTGAGAGTGTCAGTCCTCTTGTACTCAAGTCGGCATTGTGCCTCTTGTATTAAATTCGGATGCAATTTCGGTGTTTCATCGTCAATAAGAAGGTGCAAGGTATACAGTAATCTTGAAGTGAAGCATCGGAATCTAAAACTGGACTCACAGGAGAGGTTCAAATCGTAGATAGTGAGAGTGTCAGTCGTCTTGTACTTACGTCGGCATTGTGGCTTTTGTATTAAATCCCGATGCAATTTCTGTGTTTCATCGTCAATAAGAATGTGCAAGGTATACAGTAAACTTGAAGTGAAGCATCGGAATCTAAAACTGGACTCACAGGAGAGGTTCAAATCGTTGAAAGTGAGAGTGTCAGTCCTCTTGTACTTAAGTCGGCATTGTGCCATTTGTATTACATTCGGATGCAATTTCTGTGTTTCATCGTCAATCAGAACGTGCAAGGAATACAGTAAACCTGAAGTGAAGTATCGGAAACTAAAACTGGACTCACAGGAGAGGTTCAAATCATAGAAAGTGAGAGTGTGAGTCCTCTTGTACTTAAGTCGGCATTGTGCCTTATGTATTAAATTCGGGTGCAATTTCTGTGTTTCATCATCAATAAGAAGGTGCAAGGTTTACATAAAACCTGAAGTGAAGCATCGGAATCTAAAACTGGACTCACAGGAGAGGTTCAAATCGTTGAAAGTGAGAGTGTCAGTCCTCTTGTACTTAAGTCGGCATTGTGCCTTTTGTATTAAATTCGGATGCAATTTCCGTGTTTCATCTTCAATGAGAAGGTCCAAGGGATACAGTAAACCTGAAGTGAAGCATCGGAATCTAAAACTGGACTCACATGAGAGGTTCGAATCATAGAAAGTGAGAGTGTCAGTTTTCCGGTACTTAGGTCGGCGTTGTGCCTTTTGTATTAAATTCGGATGCAATTTCTGTGTTTCTTCATCAATAAGTAGGTGCATGGTATACAGTAACCTTGAAGTGAAGCATCGGAATCTAAAACTGGACTCACAGGAGAGGTTCAAATCAAAGAAAGTGACAGTGTCAGTCCTCTTTTACTTAAGTCGGCATTGTGCCTTTTGTATTAAATTCGGATGCAATTTCTGTGTTTCATCTTCAATAAGAAGGTCCAAGGGTTACAGTAAACCTGAAGTGAAGCATCGGAATCTAAAACTGGACTCACAGGAGAGGTACAAATCGTAGAAAGTGAGGGTGTCAGTCCTCTTGTAATTAAATCGACATTGTGCCTTTTGTATTAAATTCGGATGCAGTTTCTGTGTTGCATCGTCAATAAGAAGGTGCAAGGTATACAGTAATCTTGAAGTGAAGCATCGGAATCTAAAACTAGAATCACAAGGAGAGGTTCAAATCGTGGAAAGTGAGAGTGTCAGTCCTCTTGTACTTAAGTCGGCATTGTGCCTTTTGTATTAAATTCGGAAACAATTACTGTGATTCATCGTCAATAAGAAGGTGCAAGGTATACACTAAACCTGAAGTGTAGCATCGGAATCTAAAAGTGGACTCACAGGAGAGGTTAGAATAATAGAAATTGGGAGTGTCAGTCCTCGTTTACTTAAGTCGGCATTGTGCCTTTTGTATAAAATTCGGATGCAATTTCCGTGTTTCATCTACAATGAGAAGGTCCAAGGTATACAGTAAACCTGAAGTGAAGCATCGGAATCTTAAACTGTACTCACATGAGAGGTTCGAATCATAGAAAGTGAGAGTGTCAGTTTTCTGTTACTTAGGTCGGCATTGTGCCTTTTGTATTAAATTCGGATGCAATTTCTGTGTTTCTTCGTCAATAAGTAGGTGCAAAGTATACGGTAACCTTGAAGTGAAGCATCGGAATCTAAAACTGGACTCACAGGAGAGGTTCTAATCGTAGAAAGTGAGAGTGTCCGTCATCTTGTACTTATGTCGGCATTGTGCCTTTTGTATTAAAGTCGGATGCAATTTCTGTGTTTCATCTTCAGTAAGAAGGTCCAAGGGATACAGTAAACCTGAAGTGAAGTATCGGAATCTAAAACTGGACTCACAGGAGAGGTACAAATCATAGATAGTGAGGGTGTCAGTCCTCTTGTACTTAGGTCGGCATTGTGCCTTTTGTATTAAATGCGGATGTAATTTCTGTGTTTCATCGTCAATAGGTAGGTGCAAGGTATACAGTAATCTTGAAGTGACGAATCGAAATCTAAAAGTGGACTCACAGGAGACGCTCAAATCGTAGAAAGTGAGGGTTTCAGTCCTCTTGCAATTAAGTAGGCATTGTGCCTTTTGTATTAAATTCGGATGCAGTTTCTGTGTTGCATCGTCAATAAGAAGGTGCAAGGTATACAGTAATCTTGAAGTGAAGCATCGGAATCGAAAACTAGAATCACAGGAGAGGTTCAAATCGTGGAAAGTGAGAGTGTCAGTCCTCTTGTACTTAAGTCGGCATTGTGCCTTTTGTATTAAATTCGGATGCAATTTCTGTGTTTCATCGTCAATAAGAAGGTGCAAGGTATACAGTAATCTTGAAGTGAAGCATCGGAATCTAAAACTTGACTCACAGGAGAGGTTCAAATCATAGAAAGTGATAGTGTCAGTCCTCTTGTACTGAAGTCGGCATTGTGCATTTTTTATTAATTTCCGATGAAATTTCTGTGTTTCATCGTCAATAAGAAGGTGCAAGGTATACAGTAATCTTGAAGTGAAACATCGGAATCTAAAACTGGATTCACAGGAGAGGTTCAAATCATAGAAAGTGAGAGTGTGAGTCCTCTTGTAGTTAAGTCGGCATTGTGCCTTATGTATTAAATTCGGCTGCAATTTCTGTGTTTCATCGTCAATAAGAAGGTGCAAGGTATACAGTAAACCTGAAGTGAAGCATCGGGATCTAAGTCTGGACTCACAGGAGAGGTTCAAATCATAGAAAGTGAGAGTGTCAGTCCTCTTGTACTAAAGTCGCCATTTTGCCCTTTGTATTAAATTCGGATGCAATTTCTGTGCATCATCGTTAATAAGAAGGTGCAAGGTATACAGTAAACCTGAAGTGAAGCATTGGAATCTAAAACTGGACTCACAGGATAGGTTGAAATCATAGAAATCGAGAGTGTCTGTCCTCTTTTACTTAAGTCGGCATTGTGCCTATTGTATTAAATTCGGTTGCATTTTCTGTGTTTCATCTTCAATAAGAAGGTCCAAGGGATACAGTAAACCTGAAGTAAAGCATCGGAATCTAAAACTGGACTAACAGGAGATGGTCAAATCATAGAAAGTGAGGGTGTCAGTCCTCTTTTACTTAAGTCGGCATTGTGCCTTTTATATTAAATTCTAATGCAATTTCTGTGTTTCATCTTCAAGAAGAAGGTCCAACGGATATAGTAAACCTGAAGTGAAGCATCAGAATCTAAAACTGGACTCACAGGAGAGGTTCAAATCATGGAATGTGAGAGTGTCAGTCCTCTTGAACTTAGGTCGGCATTGTGCCTTTTGTATAAAATTCGGATGCAATTTCTGTGTTTTATCGTCAATACGTAGGTGCAAGGTATACAGTAATCTTGAAGTGAAGCATCGGAATCTAAAACTGGACTCACAGGAGAGGTTCAAATAGTAGAAAGTGAGAGTGTCAGTAATCTTGTACTTAAGTCGGCATTGTGCATTTTGTATTAAATTCGGTTGCAATTTCTGTGTTTCATCGTCAATAAGAAGGTGCAAGGTATACAGTAAACCTGAAGTGAAGCAACGGAATCTAAAACTGTACTCACAGGAGAGGTTCAAATCATAGAAAACGAGAGAGTCAGTCCTCTTTTACTTAAGTCGGCATTGTGCCTTTTGTATTAAATTCTATTGCAATTTCTGTGTTTCATCTTCAATAAGAAGGTCCAAGGGATACAGTAAACCTGAAGTGAAGCATCGGAATCTAAAACCGGACTCACAGGAGAGGTTCAAATCATGGAATGTAAGAGTGTCACTCCTCTTGTACTTAGGTCGGCATTGTGCCTTTTGTATTGAATTCGGATGCAAATTCTGTGTTTCATCGTCAATAAGAAGGTGCAAGGTGTACAGTAATCTTGACGTGAAGCATCAGAATCTAAAACTGGACTCACAGGAGAGGTTCAAATCATAGAAAGTGAGAGTGTCAGTCCTCTTGTACTTAAGTCGGCATTGTGCTTTTTGTATTAAATTCGGATGCAACTTCTGTGCTTCATCGTTAATAAGAAGGTGCAAGGCATACAGTAAACCTGAAGTGAAGCATCGGAATCTAAAACTGGACTCACAAGAGAGATTCAAATCATTGAAACTGAGAGTGTCAGTCCTCTTGTACTTATGTCGGCATTGTGCCTTTTGTATTAAATTCGGATGTAATTTCTGTGTTTCATCATCAATAAGAAGGTGCATGGTATACAGTAAACCTGAAGTGAAGCATCCGAATCTAAAACTGGACTCACAGAAGAGATTCAAATCATAGAAAGTGAGAGTGTCAGTCCTTTTGTACTTAAGTCGGCATTGTGCCTTTTGTATTAAATTCGGATGCAATTTCTGTGTTTCATCGTCAATAAGAAGGTCCAAAGAATACAGTAAACATCAGGTGAAGCATCGGAATCTAAAGCTGGACTCACAGGAGTGGTTCAAATCGTAGAAAGTGAGAGTATGAGTCCTCTTGTACTTAAGTCGACATTGTGCCTTTTGTATTAAATTCGGATGCAATTTCTGTGTTTCATCGTCAATACGAAGGTGCAAGGTATACAGTAATCTTGACGTGAAGCATCAGAATCTAAAACTGGACTCACAGGATAGGTTCAAATCGTAGTAAGTGAGAGTGTCAGTCGTCTTGTACTTGAAGTCGGCATTGTGCCTTTTGTATTAATTTCGGATGCAACTTCTGTGTTTCATCGTCAATAAGAAGGTGCAAGGTATACAGTAAACCTGAAGTGAAGCATCGGGATCTAAAACTGGACTCACAGGAGAGGTTCAAATCATAGAAAGTGAGAGTGTCAGTCCTCTTGTACTTAAGTCGGCATTGTGCCGTTTGTATTAAATTCGAATGCAATTTCTGTGTTTCATCGTCAATAAGACGGTGCAAGGTATACAGTAAACCTAAAGTGAGACATCGGAATGTAAAACTGGACTCGCAGGAGAGGTTCAAATCGTAGAAAGTGAGAGTGTCAGTCCTCATTTACTTAAGTCCGCATTGTGCCTTTTGTATTAAATTCGGATGCAATTTCTGTGTTTCATCGTCAATAAGAAGGTGGAAGGTATACAGTAAACCTGAAGTGAAGCATCGGAATTTAAAACTGGACTCATAGGAGAGGTTCAAATCGTAGAAAGTGAGAGTGTCTGTCCTCTTGTACTTAAGTCGGCATTGTGCCTTTTGTATTAAATTAGGCTGCAATTTCGGTGTTTCATGGTCAATAAGAAAGTGCAAGGTATACAGTAAACCTGAAGTGAAGCATCGTAATGTAAAACTGGACTCAAAGGAGAGGTTCAAATCATAGAAAGTGAGAGTGTCAGTCCTCGTTTACTTAAGTCGGCATTGTGCCTTTTGTATTAAATTCGGATGCAATTTCCGTGTTTCATCTTCAATAAGAAGGTAAAAGGGATACAGTAAACCTGACGTGAAGCATCGGAATCTAAAACTGGACTCACAGGAGAGGTTCTAATCGTAGAAAGTGAGAGTGTCAGTCCTCTTGTACTTAAGTCGGCATTGTGCCTTTTGTATTAAATTCGGATGCAATTTCTGTGTTTCATCGTCAATAAGAAGGTGCACAGTATACAGTAATCTTGAAGTGAAGCATCGGAATCTAAACCTGACTCACAGGAGAGGTTCAAATCGTAGGAAGTGAGATTGTCAGTCCTCTTGTACTTAAGTCGGCATTGTGCCTTTTGTTTTATATTCGGATGCAATTTCTGTGTTTCATCGTCAATAAGAAGGTGCAAGGTATACACTAAACCTGAAGTGAAGCATCGGAATTTAAAACTGGGCTCACAGGAGAGGTTCAAATCATAGAAAGTGTAAGTGTCTGTCCTCTTGTACTTAAGTCGGCATTGTGCCTTTTGTATTAAATTCGGATGCAATTTCTGTGTTTCATCGTCAATAAGAAGGTGCAAGGTATACAGTAAACCTGAAGTGAAGCATCGGAATCTAAAACTGGACTCACAGGAGAGTTTCAAAACGTAGGAAGTGAGAAAGTCAGTCCTCTTATACTTAAGTCGGCATTGTGCATTTTGTATTAAATTCGGAAGCAATTTCTGGGTTTCATCGTCAATAAGAAGGTGCAAGGTATACAGTAAACCTGAAGTGAAGCATCGGAATCTAAAACTGGACCCACAGGAGAGTTTCAAAACGTAGAAAGTGAGAAAGTCAGTCCTCTTATACTTAAGTCGGCATTGTGCATTTTGTATTAAAATCGGAAGCAATTTCTGTGTTTCATCTTCAATAAGAAGGTCCAAGGGATACAGTAAACCTGAAGTGAAGCATCGGAATCTAAAACTGGACTCACAGGAGAGGATCAAATCATAGAATGTGAGAGTGTCAGTCCTCTGGTAGTTAGGTCGGCATTGTGCCTTTCGTATTAAATTCGGATCAATTTCTGTGTTTCATCGTCAATAAGTAGGTGCAAGGTATACAGTAATCTTGAAGTGTAGCATCGGAATCTAAATCTGGACTCACAGGAGAGGTTGAAATCGTAGAAAGTGAGAGTTTCAGTCCTCTTGTACTTAAGTCGGCATTGTGCCTTTTGTATTAAATTCGGATGCAATTTCTGTGTTTCATCGTCAATAAGAAGGTGCAAGGTATACAGTAAACCTGAAGTGAAGCATCGGAATCTAAAACTGGGCTAACAGGAGAGGTTCAAATCATAGAAAGTGAGAGTGTCAGTCCTCTTGTACTTAAGTCGACATTATGCCTTTTGTATTAAATTCGGATGCAATTTCTGTGTTTCATCGTCAATACGAAGGTGCAAGGTATACAGTAATCTTGACGTGAAGCATCAGAATCTAAAACTGGACTCACAGGATAGGTTCAAATCGTAGTAAGTGAGAGTGTCAGTCCTCTTGTACTTAAAGTCGGCATTGTGCCTTTTGTATTAATTTCGGATGCAACTTCTGTGTTTCATCGTCAATAAGAAGGTGCAAGGTATACAGTAAACCTGAAGTGAAGCATCGGGATCTAAAACTGGACTCACAGGAGAGGTTCAAATCATAGAAAGTGAGAGTGTCAGTCCTCTTGTACTTAAGTCGGCATTGTGCCGTTTGTATTAAATTCGAATGCAATTTCTGTGTTTCATCGTCAATAAGACGGTGCAAGGTATACAGTAAACCTAAAGTGAGACATCGGAATGTAAAACTGGACTCGCAGGAGAGGTTCAAATCGTAGAAAGTGAGAGTGTCAGTCCTCATTTACTTAAGTCCGCATTGTGCGTTTTGTATTAAATTCGGATGCAATTTCTGTGTTTCATCGTCAATAAGAAGGTGGAAGGTATACAGTAAACCTGAAGTGAAGCATCGGAATTTAAAACTGGACTCATAGGAGAGGTTCAAATCGTAGAAAGTGAGAGTGTCTGTCCTCTTGTACTTAAGTCGGCATTGTGCCTTTTGTATTAAATTAGGCTGCAATTTCGGTGTTTCATGGTCAATAAGAAAGTGCAAGGTATACAGTAAACCTGATAGTGAAGCATCGTAATCTGAAACTGGACTCACAGGAGATATTCAAATCATTGAATGTGAGAGTGTCAGTCCTCTTGTACTGATGTCGGCATTGTGCCTTTTGTATTACATTCGGATGGAATTTCTGTGTTTCATCATCAATAAGAAGATGCAAGGTATACAGTGAAACTGAAGTGAAGCATCGAAATTTAAAACTGGACTCACAGGAGAGGTTCAAATCATAGAAAGTGAGAGTGTCAGTCCTCGTTTACTTAAGTCGGAATTGTGCCTTTTGTATTAAATTCGGATGCAATTTCCGTGTATCATCTTCATTAAGAAGGTAAAAGGGATACAGTAAACCTGACGTGAAGCATCAGAATCTAAAACTGGACTCACAGGAGAGGTTCTAATCGTAGAAAGTGAGAGTGTCAGTCCTCTTGTACTTAAGTCGGCATTGTGCCTTTTGTATTAAATTCGGATGCAATTTCTGTGTTTCATCGTCAATAAGAAGGTGCACAGTATACAGTAATCTTGAAGTGAAGCATCGGAATCTAAAACTGGACTCACAGGAGAGGTTCAAATCGTAGGAAGTGAGATTGTCAGTCCTCTTGTACTTAAGTCGGCATTGGGCCTTTTGTTTTATATTCGGATGCAATTTCTGTGTTTCATCGTCAATAAGAAGGTGCAAGGTATACACTAAACCTGAAGTGAAGCATCGGAATTTAAAACTGGGCTCACAGGAGAGGTTCAAATCATAGAAAGTGTAAGTGTCTGTCCTCTTGTACTTAAGTCGGCATTGTGCCTTTTGTATTAAATTCGGATGCAATTTCTGTGTTTCATCGTCAATAAGAAGGTGCAAGGTATACAGTAAACCTGAAGTGAAGCATCGGAATCTAAAACTGGACTCACAGGAGAGTTTCAAAACGTAGGAAGTGAGAAAGTCAGTCCTCTTATACTTAAGTCGGCATTGTGCATTTTGTATTAAATTCGGAAGCAATTTCTGGGTTTCATCGTCAATAAGAAGGTGCAAGGTATACAGTAAACCTGAAGTGAAGCATCGGAATCTAAAACTGGACCCACAGGAGAGTTTCAAAACGTAGAAAGTGAGAAAGTCAGTCCTCTTATACTTAAGTCGGCATTGTGCATTTTCTATTAAAATCGGAAGCAATTTCTGTGTTTCATCTTCAATAAGAAGGTCCAAGGGATACAGTAAACCTGAAGTGAAGCATCGGAATCTAAAACTGGACTCACAGGAGAGGATCAAATCATAGAATGTGAGAGTGTCAGTCCTCTGGTAGTTAGGTCGGCATTGTGCCTTTTGTATTAAATTCGGATCAATTTCTGTGTTTCATCGTCAATAAGTAGGTGCAAGGTATACAGTAATCTTGAAGTGTAGCATCGGAATCTAAATCTGGACTCACAGGAGAGGTTCAAATCGTAGAAAGTGAGAGTGTCAGTCCTCTTGTACTTAAGTCGGCATTGTGCCTTTTGTATTTAATTCGGATGCAATTTCTGTGTTTCATCGTCAATAAGAAGGTTCCAGGTATACAGTAATCTTGAAGTGAAGCATCGTATCTAAAACTGGACTCACAGGAGAGGTTCAAATCGTAGAAAGTGAGAGTGTCAGTCCTCTTGTACTAAAGTCGGCATTGTGCCTTTTGTATTAAATTCGGATGCAATTTCTGTGTTTCATCGTCAATAAGAAGGTGCAAGGTATACAGTAAACCTGAAGTGAAGCATCGGAATCTAAAACTGGGCTAACAGGAGAGGTTCAAATCATAGAAAGTGAGAGTGTCAGTCCTCTTGTACTTAAGTCGACATTATGCCTTTTGTATTAAATTCGGATGCAATTTCTGTGTTTCATCGTCAATACGAAGGTGCAAGGTATACAGTAATCTTGACGTGAAGCATCAGAATCTAAAACTGGACTCACAGGATAGGTTCAAATCGTAGTAAGTGAGAGTGTCAGTCCTCTTGTACTTAAGTCGGCATTGTGCCTTTTGTATTAATTTCGGATGCAACTTCTGTGTTTCATCGTCAATAAGAAGGTGCAATGTATACAGTAAACCTGAAGTGAAGCATCGGGATCTAAAACTGGACTCACAGGAGAGGTTCAAATCATAGAAAGTGAGAGTGTCAGTCCTCTTGTACTTAAGTCGGCATTGTGCCTTTTGTATTAAATTCGGATGCAATTTCTGTGTTTCATCGTCAATAAGAAGGTGCAAGGTATACAGTAAACCTAAAGTGAGACATCGGAATGTAAAACTGGACTCGCAGGAGAGGTTCAAATCGTAGAAAGTGAGAGTGTCAGTCCTCATTTACTTAAGTCCGCATTGTGCCTTTTGTATTAAATTCGGATGCAATTTCTGTGTTTCATCGTCAATAAGAAGGTGGAAGGTATACAGTGAACCTGAAGTGAAGCATCGGAATTTAAAACTGTACTCATAGGAGAGGTTCAAATCGTAGAAAGTGAGAGTGTCTGTCCTCTTGTACTTAAGTCGGCATTGTGCCTTTTGTATTAAATTAGGATGCAATTTCTGTGTTTCATGGTCAATAAGAAAGTGCAAGGTATACAGTAAACCTGAAGTGAAGCATCGTAATCTGAAACTGGACTCACAGGAGATATTCAAATCATTGAAAGTGAGAGTGTCAGTCCTCTTGTACTGATGTCGGCATTGTGCCTTTTGTATTACATTCGGATACAATTTCTGTGTTTCATCATCAATAAGAAGATGCAAGGTATACAGTAAACCTGAAGTGAAGCATCGAAATGTAAAACTGGACTCACAGGAGAGGTTCAAATCATAGAAAGTGAGAGTGTCAGTCCTCGTTTACTTAAGTCGGCATTGTGCCTTTTGTATTAAATTCGGATGCAATTTCCGTGTTTCATCTTCAATAAGAAGGTCCAAGGGATACAGTAAACCTGAAATGAAGCATCGGAATCTAAAACTGGACTCACATGAGAGGTTCGAATCATAGAAAGTGAGAGTGTCAGTTTTCTGGTACTTAGGTCGGCGTTGTGCCTTTTGTATTAAATTCGGATGCAATTACTGTGTTTCTTCGTCAATAAGTAGGTGCAAGGTATACAGTAACCTTGACGTGAAGCATCGAAATCTAAAACTGGACTCACAGGAGAGGTTCTAATCGTAGAAAGTGAGAGTGTCAGTCCTCTTGTACTTAAGTCGGCATTGTGCCTTTTGTATTAAATTCGGATGCAATTTCTGTGTTTCATCGTCAATAAGAAGGTGCACAGTATACAGTAATCTTGAAGTGAAGCATCGGAATCCAAAACTGGACTCACAGGAGAGGTTCAAATCGTAGGAAGTGAGATTGTCAGTCCTCTTGTACTTAAGTCGGCATTGTGCCTTTTGTTTTATATTCGGATGCAATTTCTGTGTTTCATCGTCAATAAGAAAGTGCAAGGTATACACTAAACCTGAAGTGAAGCATCGGAATTAAAAACTGGGCTCACAGGAGAGGTTCAAATCATAGAAAGTGTAAGTGTCTGTCCTCTTGTACTTAAGTCGGCATTGTGCCTTTTGTATTAAATTCGGATGCAATTTCTGTGTTTCATCGTCAATAAGAAGGTGCAAGGTATACAGTAAACCTGAAGTGAAGCATCGGAATCTAAAACTGGACTCACATGAGAGGTTCAAATCATAGAAAGGGAGAGTGTCAGTCCTCTTTTACTTAAGTCGGCATTGTGCCTTTTGTATTAAATTCGGATGCAATTTCTGTGTTTTATCGTCAATAAGAAGGTGCAAGGTATACAGTAAACCTGAAGTGAAGCATCGGAACCTAAAACTGGACTCACAGGAGAGGTTCAAATCATAGAAAGTGAGAGTGTCAGTAATCTTTTACTTAAGTCGGCATTGTGCCTTTTGTATTAAATTCGGATGCAATTTCTGTGTTTCATCTTCAATAAGAAGGTCCAAGGGATACAGTAAACCTGAAGTGAAGCATCGGAATCTAAAACTGGACTCACAAGACAGGTTCAAATCATAGAAAGTGATAGTGTCAGTCCTCTTGTACTTAAGTCGGCATTGTGCATTTTTCATTAATTTCCGATGCAATTTCTGTGTTTCATCGTCAATAAGAAGGTGCAAGGTACACAGTAATCTTGAAGTGAAACATCGGAATCTAAAACTGGACTCACAGGAGAGGTTCAAATCATAGAAAGTGAGAGTGTCAGTCCTCTTGTACTTAAGTCGGCATTGTGCATTTTGTATTAAATTTCGGATGCAATTTCTGTGTTTCATCGTCAATAAGAAGATGCAAGGTATTGAGCAATATTGAAAATTAAGCATCGGAATCTAATACTGGACTCACAGGAGAGGTTCAAATCATAGAAAGTGAGAGTGTCAGTCCTCTTGTACTTAAGTCGGAATTGTGCCTTATGTATTAAATTCGGGTGCAATTTCTGTGTTTCATCATCAATAAGAAGGTGCCAGGTATACATTAAACCTGAAGTGAAGCATCGGAATCTAAAACTGGACTCACAGGAGAGGTTCAAATCGTTGAAAGTGAGAGTGTCGGTCCTCTTGTACTTAAGTCGGCATTGTGCCTTTTGTATTAAATTCGGATGCAATTTCTGTGTTTCATCGTCAATAAGAAGGTGCAAGGAATACAGTAAACCTGAAGTGAAGCTTCGGAATCTAAAACTGGGCTCACAGGAGAGGTTCAAATCATAGAAAGTGAGAGTGTCAGTCCTCTTGTACTTAAGTCAGCTTTGTGCATTTTATATTAATTTCGGATGCAATTTCTGTGTTTCATCGTCAAAAGAAGGTGCAAGGTATACAGTAATCTTGAAGTGAAGCATCGGAATCTAAAACTGGACTCACAGGAGATGTTCAAATCGTAGAAAGTGAGAGTGTCAGTCCTCTTGTACTTAAGTCGGCATTGTGCCTTTTGTGTTAAGTTCGGATGCAATTTCTGTGCTTCATCGTCAATAAGAAGGTCCGAGTTATATAGTAAACCTGAAGTGAAGCATCGGAATGTAAAACTGAACTCACAGGAGAGGTTCTACTCATAGAAAGTGAGAGTGTCAATTCTCTTGTACTTAAGTTGGCATTGTGCTTTTTGTATCAAGTTCGGATGCAATTTCTGTGTTTCATCGTCAATAAGAAGGTGCAAGGTATACAGTAAACCTGAAGTGAAGCATGGGAATGTAAAACAGGACTCACAGGAGAGTTTCAAATCATAGAAAGTGACAATGTCAGTCCTCGTTTACTTAAGTCGGCATTGTGCCTTTTGTATTACATTTGGATGCAATTTCTGTTTTCATCGTCAATAAGAAGGTACACGGTATACAGTAAACCTGAAGTGAAGCATCAGAATCTAAAACTGGAGTCACAGGAGATGTTCAAATCGTAGAAAGTGAGAGTGTCAGTCCTCTTGTACTTAAGTTGGCATTGTGCTTTTTGTATTAATTTCGGATGCAATTTCTGTGTTTCATTGTCAGTAAGAAGGTGCAAGGTATACAGTAAACCTGAAGTGAAGCATCGGAATCTAAAACTGGACTCACAGGAGAGGTTCTAATCGTAGAAAGTAAGAGTGTCAGTCCTCTTGTACTTAAGTCGACATTGTGCCTTTTGTATTAAATTCGGATGCATTTTCTGTGTTTTATCGTCAATAAGAAGGTGCACGGTATACAGTAATGTAGAAGTGAAGCATCGGAATATAAAACTGGTCTCACAGGAGGGGTTCAAATCGTAGGAAGTGAGATTGTCAGACCTCTTGTACTTAAGTCGGCATTGTGCCTTTTGTATTATATTCGGATGCAATTTCTGTGTTTCATCGTCAATAAGAAGGTGCAAGGTATAAACTAAACCTGAAGTGAAGCATCGGAATTTAAAACTGGGCCCACAGGAGAGGTTTAAATCATAGAAAGTGTAAGTGTCAGTCCTCTTGTACTTAAGTCGGCATTGTGCCTTTTGTATTAATTTCGGATGCAATTTCTGTGTTTCATCGTCAATAAGAAGTGCAAGGTATACAGTAAACCTGAAGTGAAGCATCGGAATCTAAAACTGGACTCACAGGAGAGGTTCAAATCATAGAAAGTGAGAGTGTCAGTCCTCTTTTACTTAAGTCGGCATTGTGCCTTTTGTATTAAATTCGGATGCAATTTCTGTGTTTCATATTCAATAAGAAGGTCCAAGGGATACAGTAAACCTGAAGTGAAGCATCGGAATCTAAAACTGGACTCACAGGAGAGGTACAAATCATAGATGGTGATGGTGTCAGTCCTCTTGTACTTAGGTCGGCATTGTGCCTTTTGTATTGAATTCGGATGCAATTTCTGTGTTTCATCGTCAATAAGTAGGTGCAAGGTATATAGTAATCTTGAAGTGACGCATCGGAATCTAAAACTGGACTCACAGGAGAGGTTCAAATCGTAGAAAGTGAGGGTGTCAGTCCTCTTGTAATTAAATCGACATTGTGCCTTTTGTATTAAATTCGGATGCAGTTTCTGTGTTGCATCGTCAATAAGATGGTGCAAGGTGTACAGTAATCATGAAGTGAAGCATCGGAATCTAAAACTAGAATCACAGGAGAGGTTCAAATCGTGGAAAGTGAGAGTGTCAGTCCTCTTGTACTTAAGTCGGCATTGTGCCTTTTGTATTAAATTCGGATACAATTTCTGTGTTTCATCGTCAATAAGATGGTGCAAGGTATACACTAAACCTGAAGTGAAGCATCGGAATCTAAAACTGGACTCACAGGAGAGGTTCAAATAATAGAAAGTGAGAGTGTCAGTCCTCGTTTATTTAAGTCGGCATTGTGCCTTTTGTATTAAATTCGGATGCAATTTCCGTGTTTCATCTTCAATAAGAAGGTCCAAGGGATACAGTAATCCTGAAGTGAAGCATCGGAATGTTAAACTGGACTTACATGAGAGGTTCGAATCATAGAAAGTGAGAGTGTCAGTTTTCTGGTACTTATGTCGGCATTGTGCCTTTTGTATTAAATTCGGATACAATTTCTGTGTTTCATCGTCAATAAGATGGTGCAAGGTATACACTAAACCTGAAGTTAAGCATCGGAATCTAAAACTGGACTCACAGGAGAGGTTCAAATAATAGAAAGTGAGAGTGTCAGTCCTCGTTTATTTAAGTCGGCATTGTGCCTTTTGTATTAAATTCGGATGCAATTTCCGTGTTTCATCTTCAATAAGAAGGTCCAAGGGATACAGTAATCCTGAAGTGAAGCATCGGAATGTTAAACTGGACTTACATGAGAGGTTCGAATCATAGAAAGTGAGAGTGTCAGTTTTCTGGTACTTATGTCGGCATTGTGCCTTTTGTATTAAATTCGGATGCAATTTCTGTGTTTCTTCGTCAATAAGTAGGTGCAAGGTATACAGTAACCTTGAAGTGAAGCATCGGAATCTAAAACTGGACTCACAGGAGAGGTTCAAATCGTAGAAAGTGAGGGTGTCAGTCCTCTTGTAATTAAGTCGGCATTGTGCCTTTTGTATTAAATTCGGATGCAGTTTCTTTGTTGCATCGTCAATAAGAAGGTGCAAGGTATACAGTAATCTTGAAGTGTAGCATCGGAATCTAAAACTAGAATCACAGGAGAGGTTCAAATCGTGGAAAGTGAGAGTGTCAGTCCTCTTGTACTGAAGTCGGCATTGTGCCTTTTGTATTAAATTCGGATGCAATTTCTGTGTTTCATCGTCAATAAGAAGGTGCAAGGTATACACTAAACCTGAAGTGAAGCATCGGAATCTAAAACTGGGCTCACAGGAGAGGTTCAAATCATAGAAAGTGAGAGTGTCAGTCCTCTTGTACATATGTCGGCATTGTGCCTTTTGTATTAAATTCGGATGCAATTTTTGTGTTTCATCGTCAATAAGAAGGTGCAAGGTATACAGTAATCTTGAAGTGAAGCATCGGAATCTAAAACTTGATTCACAGGAGAGGTCCAAATCATAGAAAGTGATAGTGACAGTCCTCTTGTACTTAAGTCGGCATTGTGCACTTTTTATTAATTTCCGATGAAATTTCTGTGTTTCATCGTCAATAAGAAGGTGCATGGTATACAGCAATCTTGAAGTGAAGCATCGGAATCTAAAACTTGACTCCCAGGAGAGGTTCAAATCGTTGAAAGTGAGATTGTCAGTCCTCTTGTACTTAAGTCGGCATTGTGCCTTTTGTATTAAATTCGGATGCAA